>NW_010972609.1:5910530-5975468 GCF_000737465.1 Haliaeetus leucocephalus
TTTTTTGTTTTCATGTTCCCAAACCCCCCCCCCCCCCCCCCCCCGCCTAATTTTTGACCTTTGAAAAACAGAATCAGGTCAACTGTAATCCCAATATAATTTTGAATTCTTTTTCTAAATTGTAAAAACCCCTATATTCCAATATAACCCTAATCAACACACATTTCATCAACCTACCCATCAAAAGGTTCCCATGCTGCAGTGCCCTGTCAAGACCAACACGCACTCCAAAACAGGGCCAGAAGTTCCTGCAGTGCAGAACTGCTGGTTACCAGATGCACCAGATGCTGGTACTGCAAAATCTGACCCAGAAGCTACAGCCCTAGTGATCCAAAGCATCATCCACTCACCGAATAGGAGTCAGTCAAAGAAGACTCCAAACACCTATTTAGTCAAACAAAGCCTGAAGATTGAGGTAGGAAATCTCAGCTGGTTCGATGTCACAAATGAGAAATCTTAATGATCAACACTGGGCAAGGATTCAGACTCTGCTTGGCAGCCTTACGTGGTTCTGTGAGGGAGACTCTTCTCAAATATCCTGTGAATGCTGATTTAGACAGGAATATATTTTCTAAGAATACTAGAACCTCAAGGAATTGATCTGTATGCAAAATCTAATCCATATAGACAATTACTCAGGACTCATCTGCTTTGTCCCAGACCATCTCAGAAACTGTATTTCATTGGTTATTTGAAGAATAACTACTAGCATTACTTTTCACATCTAGAAACTTCAGCTAATTGTTCTCTGTTAGATTGTAGTCTATGGAAAATATGAAAGAGCTCAAAGCTCAAAGATTGCTTTAGAAAGCTTAGTTCTTTCAGTAATAACATGCACAGAGATTCTTGCAGCAGAAGATATAAATTGACATACTGCTATTAGAGTTTCACTGTGGTCAGGAATAACACGGAGTAACTTGGGGCCATAACCATAGGCATGTTGTGCCAAGACACCTGCACAAGGTTAGAAGATATAACGTGATCTATGAGAGAGCCAGCGCCACTCTGGATCTGCAGCCAGAAGCCCACAGGACACCTTAAGCCTATCTGGAACAACAGTGGATTCCTACCTGCTGGCATCGATATTATTCTTGCAGTGCCAAGCCGAAACAAAGAGACACGTATAAAATCTCTTCCTCTTTATAACATGGTTGCTTACTTTGCTTACAGTTTGCATCTTCTGTGTAAGGATACTAGTATAAACACTACTAGGGAGCAAAGCAAAGGGAACATGAATATTGAAAAGTAAAATTTATGCTGGTAGCCTCTGTTTATACAACAGGATAATTTACAAGTTGCTCCTACTATCATGTTATCCCTGAACTTTACGGGAGATCTGTTATTGAAGGATATCCAAACGGATGCAACAAGCATGTTGCAAAGACTAGCACACAACCTACCATAAGCTAAATAACTATGATTTTTAGATACACCTAGAACCTAAATACAGTTCAGGTTCTTTAGTTAACTGCACATGATCTGAACTGACTTTTGTACTCCTGATAACAGTGCTTCCACAATCCTTTTCATGATGGTGTTTTGTCGAGTTCTCTGGATTCTCCAAATGTACACTGTCAGTTCAAGCTCAAAGTGATATTACTTAAAATATGCCACTATTCTTCAATTTTATTACGTACTATTGATAGGAATATTTCAAAGGAGAAGAAAGTATTCTTACCCCACCAAAAGGGAGTAGATGCAAAAATAAAAAAAAGAGAGGGGGAAGGTAATGGGGGGAAAAGCATTTGCTGATGAAAATGTTTATTGATAACTGAGTAACTGAGAAGAAATATATCATTCTTCATTTCTTTACTATTGACCATGAATCACAGAATGACAGAATGTCCGAGGTTGGAAGGGACATCTGGAGGTCACCTTGTCCAACCCCCTGCTCAAGCAGGACCACCTAGGGCTGGCTGCCCAGGACCATGTGCAGACACCTTCTGAATATCTCCAAGGATGGAGATGCCATAACATCCCTGGGCAACCTGCGCCAGTGCTCGATCACCCCCTCAGTAAAAAGGTGTTTCCTTACGTTCAGGAGGAACCTCCTGTGTTTCAGTTTGCGCCCATTGCCTCTTGTCCTGTCACTGGGCACTGCTGAACAGAGCCTGGCTCCATCTTCTTTACACCCTCCCTTCAGACACTTGTAGACATCGATGAGCTCTCCTTCCGAGCCTTCTCTTCTCCAGGCTGCACAGCCCCAGCTCGCTCAGCCTCTCCTCATAGAAGGGACACTCCTGTCCCCTCATCATCTTAGCAACTGAAGTGATGAAATGTATACTCTTGGACTCCATACTGTAATCAAAACAGTCTTGGAAAAATAAATGTAAAATACAGACAATTTGATGTATTAGAAAAAGATATTCAGCCTAATTTAAATGCAGACTTCTCTATGCAGAGATCTGTACTCATTGCTAGGCTCCAAGTTAAGAAATATGGATTCTGTTTCTTGCTAGCCTTTGACAAATCATTTAATATATCTATGCCTCAGTCTTCTCCTCTGTAAAAAGAAAGTACTACCTTGATTTGTAAAGTCCTTTGCAAGCGTAGAGTGAAAAGTTCTATTGAAAGCTAAGTATTACTGTCAAAATATCAGGAAGATAAAATTAATATTCATAATATGACAGAAATATTTTCTTTGAAATGAGGAAGACAGATGCTAATAAATAGCAAAGAGCTCTGTGGCTATATTTAAAAATTGAATGATATTGAGAAGGAATGTCAGGGAAAGTAGACATTTATCATTTTCTACATATTTACTTCTAACTATATAATCACATATAATCATTTTGCCCAAAAACTACATACTATAAAATATTGGTATGATAATCTCTAAAGAAAGTCACATTAAAAAAAAAAAGAAAAAAAAAAGGAAAAAAGAGGGAGAATCATTTAACTAGTCCAGAGTAAACCACACACAACTCTCTGTTTTAATATTGCCTCTTTTTCCATTTAGTGAGCCAAAGAGATGTCCCTACTACTGACAGAGCATCCTTGAAGAGCTAGGCTGCCATGATGAATGGGACAGAGTATTGTAGGAATTATATATGGATTGTTTTTATTTAGTGGTTTGGCTTTTTTGTTTGTTTGTTTGTGGTTTTCATTTGTTTTTAAATATTGTCTCCCTGTACTCATTTTCTGCTTTGCTTAGTCTTAGATCCATTTTTTCCACTCTCTCTGATTATTTTAGCTCTGCTCTCTCCACCCTTCTTTTACTCAGTTCTTGCTAGCTGAATTTAAATCACACCATAGTTCAGGATGAACTCCTGAACCCATCATGGCTGAGCTTCTCAGCAACAAGTACTAGGAAAAGTTAATCTAAGAGCAGGATCCATAGAAACAAACGCACATACCACAGCCTCTAGACTAAATACGTCTTCAAAACTGCACTCCAGCAATGCAAATCTGCTTCTGCCTGTCAGTCACTGGCATTGTTCTTTTTTTAAATGAACCCTGGTTATTATGGAACCAGGAGGTTCCTGGTTATTATGAAATCATTCATATACAAACCAATACATTCAGATTCCGCATTTCAGTGGCCATGTGCTGTTTCTGTAGCCCTTCAGAATACGTGTGGACCAATTTTGGCATCAGAGCTGCACCTCCCCTGGAAATCTGCATTACCAAGAATAGGAAATAACCTAGTATCCCCAGTTAGTTACTGGATAACAGAATACAGAACATTATTGCAACTTGTCCAATCCAAAGCCTGTATCAAGTAGCACGTCTTCTATTTGCACTGATTCAAGTGATGTTGAGGATCACGGTTAATTTAATACATCTACAAAGTTCTAATAACTCCACATATATCAAAACCAAATTCAGGTTCAATTGTCTTGATAAACCACTACTTAGCACATATAACATTTAAAGCTTTTGTTTCCATAAAGTAGTTGCCCAGTGGGCTACCTATGTTATGAATAACATTTACATTACAGATACTTACTTCCTGAATGAATAATGAGGTCTTCATCATAAGCTATGAAAAACAAGGCTATGTTTTCATTTTAAAATTAAAAAGACTAAAATGTAAAAATACTAAAATAGCCTACACCATTCATTTAAACATCATCTATGATCAAATGTAGGAATGTATGTGCATATTTAAAATATGAATCTTTGAAAATTTTTTAAGGTGTGCCCATTGAATGGGGAGAAAAGAAAAGTCTGGGTGCTTCCCTTCACTTCCTCAAAATTTCTCTCAGTGTTGATAAGTATTGCCCTAATGTTCTGTTTTCCAAAATGCTGAGATCCTCACCTATCTTGTGCTAATAATCAATGCTCTGATGCTGAATATCATTGGATTGCTAGTGCTATATAATCTTAAAAAAAAAAAAAAGTGCAGTTGCATAAAACAATAGAAGATGTGCAGTTCCATATAACAGAACATTTGCCCATGTATCTCTTCAGATCAGCAGATAGTAGAACATAATTCATTTTCTCTGCCTATTCAATTCTTTTCATCCTCCTTAGAGACTTTTAGCAGAGATAACAAAAGGGGCTGTAAATCTATCAGTCCTTGAAGACTAACAACCCCAAAGAATTATTTGAGTGTTATATGAGATAGGATGAACAACAAGTTGAAATAAAGAATGTCAAAATTCAGTATAAATATTAAAAAAAAAATGCCCTGGCAATGAAATCTAATGATTTTGTGTTAGAAACTCCCAAGGAAGGTGTGTGAGCTTCACAGGATAAGGCCACAGAAAATGAACTAGAATACAGGCATTGAACAGGGAGACGAAAAGTTGAACAATGCCATTCCTTCTCTGAAGTGAGTGATCAGACACATTAGCACTATTTCTGGTATGCTGCCGAGAGCTGTGTTTCTTCTACGTGTCCAGTGCAAGCTATATTAAGACCACCAAATTAATTTCATATAATTAACAGAGCTGAATTAGAAGAATAAACATTCAGTCATTGCCAAAGTAATCTGGATTAAATTATTGGGGTTTTAAATTTGGCTTTACCCAACAACACAATCAAAAGAAAGAAAAATATGCCACCACTACAGCAATCCTCAGGGTTCCACAGACTGGGAACCATTTTTCCAGAACACCTAGCGTGAATCTCCTGTCCATTTAGCAGTATAGAAGGGGCAAGGGTTCACAACTGGTTATTTGGAATCTTATTTGTCTAATTACAAAGCCACGTTTGTCTAACCACTCTGCTGCTAGTGCCACAATTCAGAACACAGTAAGAAGTCAGTACAGATTAAAACTCTCCAAAGTTTCCCACTGACTTGAGATGAGTCTTGGCTCCCATGTGCCTAAGCCACCTTTTCCAAACACTCATTAAGTTCTAAGGAACTTAGCAAATGTCACCTACTATCTTAAAGGACAAACTTCTTAATTTTATTATTCTTGTATAATTAATTCTTTAACCTGATATCTACATAGTACCATCTAGAGATCTAATATGTTTGTCTTCGCTGCGGCACATGAAAAATCTAGCTCAGCCCAGCCCTCAGATAAAAAAAAGAATACTAGATAATAAAGTTAGAAATATCTTTATGACATATTTTAATCTGGAGAACAGATTTTTAAAATAATTCAGTTGCTTTGGCATTACTTATGCAAACCCAATGGCATTGCGTCCATTCAAATAAGAATGGAAAGTAAGAGAAGGAAAGTAAGAGAAACAAAGTAATCAAATTACAGCTCATGTAGGAGTAACCTGAAAAAGGGAAACAGTGTAATATGGAAGAAATGCGATTTTCTTTTTCATGTCATAAACCTCATTACTGTTAATGATAAGGTCTTTAAAATTCTGATATTTAGGGGCTGCTGTAGCAGCACTTAAATCCACCAAGTCCCACCGCTGATGGTGGTTGCTGCAGCAGAAATTCAGCTACAAGCAATCAGAGAATGATTTGCCTCTCCAGAAAGTTTGCTCCCATCTTTATTAGTTAGGGATGGTTGGTTTAAGTCTTGAATGATGATTTGTGTGTTACACTAAGCTAATGCTCACCTTTTTGTAAGTTTTTATAAATTTTAAGCATTATCACAATGCATAGCTTTTTTTCTTGATAATTTTTTACATTAAAAAAAGAAAATACGATGCTGCAAGAGATTCAAATCTACCGCAATAGATGAAATACTTCTAAAAATCCAGAGTATGTGTCCTGCTCTCACACCAAACTACCAGAAATAACAGCTCTGTGAGGAATTACTTATGACACTATACGAAGATCAAAATCAGTCCCAGGAATACACACACCTATTTACTTGCTAACTTTATAAAATTGTCATCTTATTATGTGCAACAGGCATTCAAATATTCAAAACTGTCTTTTTCTTCTAATAATTCTTTTTCTTGAAGTTTGCTTCAAGAAGTCCTCTCCGAGTAGCACTCAGTGATGACAGCATGTGGTTGTTGCTTAAAGTATGCAAATCCTCAGACTACTGGCAAAGCGTACTCTTACATGGGGCAACAAAATCACTTGAGCAGGAGTCTAAGGAAGCATAATCACCAATGCTCTCCCACAAACATGGGCTCCACCAGATGTAAAAGCAGAAATATTGGTTATTCAGATTTACAATTGGGGTTAACTTTCCCAAAAATCTATGTCCTGGTGTAATTTGAAAAAAGGATGTCGACACTTTATTCTCAGTAGGTAAAAAGCTATTTCATCTTGAAAAAGAAGAATGACTAACACTAGCAAACTCTTTTGTGGTTTAAAAACTCCTGTCTGTGCACATTACTCGTTCACAGAGGAAGAAAAAAAAAATTAAAAAAAAAAATCTCTGTTATGCTCTGTACACAAGGCTGCAACTAATTACAAGAAGAGACAGATGCTGAGTAGCCTTAAGGCTTTCCCTGCCACCACAGTGAGTCTGTGCGCTAGTCAACAAGCAGGTAGTGAGTGAACTCAAATGTTATCTGACAAGGCAGCAGATCCCATCACCTAGGGTTAGAATACAGACAAGCAACTCCGTGTTCAAAAGTAAAGACAGAAAAATTTCAAGCAGATTGTTTCTGACAGAAATCATATCACAGCCGCACTTTCTGACAAAGTCTACACGAATGAAACTATACACTTTCTGTTTCCCATCTTCCCCTTTAAGAAACAGCCAGTATTTCAAAGGTACATTGAAGGTGACAGCTCAATGCACAGCGGTTAGCAAGTTCTTCTATGCTTGTTTTCTCTTTGGAGGTATTAGGAAACCTCTACTATTATCTGTGGGGTAGCAGAAGATTGTCCCACTTTTTTCTAATCATTCTTTGTTTCCTAAACACTTCCAACTTGTTCATTGATGTGAAGTGTCAGCTTCCCAACATATAACTGTGGCATGAAGAAACTTCACATGACTATGTGGAAGCTTTAGAGAAGTTGCATTCCCCTAAAAAGGAAAGTTAGTAGAATGAAAAAACCTGGCTATAATTGCCAATATCATTTCCACTGCAAGACAAACAAAAATTTCCTAGGAAATGCACCAGCTGAGTCCTAGCAGAGAATTTCATTATTAGCTTTGAAACAGAATTTTTGCCCTTCCTCTACAATAACCATGGTCTCCAAGTTAAAGGAAATTATATGCATTTGAGTGTTGCAAATCTCTGCAAAGTAACAGATTTGAACAGTTTTCTTGCTTTCCACCCAGAAAGGATTGATCTAGATTGATTTGGCTGTTTCACTGTGAGTAATGTCAAAACAAGACAGGAGAAATACAGTGTTCAATGGAGCACATCAGATTTTATGTACATAGGTTCTAGCAGTGCTGTAGATTTTGACCTGCAAGCTGGGCATTTGCTCCCAATGGCCCGTGAAAACCCCTAGGGAAGTTTTGGGGCTTTACTGACTAGCATTACAAATACCACTTTCTTTTGCTGAAGACCAGTATTTTCCAACCTTAAAAATTAAACGGAAAATGTGAAGCATGCTTGCTTACCCTGTGGTATCATTAAGACACTGAAGGTGAATGAGGCATTAATTTCTAAATATTCCTTTTAGCAGAATGGGATGTACACATTGATAATTACCACGGATGAAAGAGAGAGGACCATAAACAGGAGAAGCAAGGAAAGAAGTATCAAACATTACAGACAGAGCATGTTCACCCTGTGTTAAAGTTATTTTGGACTCCAGATTTCCTTTACATTTCCACTGCTCCCTCTAACATTTTTAGGAAAAACAGTAATGATTGTTTAATACTGTGGATTTGCAGCATTGATCTCTACCTTTACCGTTACTAAAATGACTATTACAATACATTTCACTAGAGATTATGCTAGAAAATGGAAAATATATTTGAGTGTCTTCTTGTTGGAGTCAGCCAATTTTATAGTGCTCCCTACCATGTAGCACACTGATTTCTTTGTAAGATATTGGCTTTAGTTGTAATTAAATTTACATGTCTTGAAAAGTAGTACCTTCCACACTGGAACAACGCTATAACTTACATAATTTTCTAAATTACTTAATTTTTACAATAGTCTCTGATAGATATTTCTAGGGATTAGAGCTATTAGAACTATATTACCAGCAGTAGTCCCCAATTATATAGCTCTGCAATAAATTTGGTTTATTAGCCTTCATACCACACAGAGAAATTAATTTTTATTGTCAGAATGTTTTTCTGCTCTAAGATGAAGTATTTTATAGAAAATCAGATTCCTTGTTAGCAGTAAGAATTTGTCCTTAAAAGTCTAGTTAGCAAGACTGTGCTTACTATATGGAGGTTTATCTTACCATAGCTGCTTTAGTCAACTCCTTCAAAGTTAACCTCTCTGCTCGCTGATATAGTAACAGTAGTGTCATACAGTTTATGAACAATTTAAAAGCAGTTAGACTTTAGGGCCAGTCATGCACATCATGTGTAGATTTGAGTGTCCTGCCTGAGGTTATAAAAGACAGACAGCCCACTTCTCTTTCTTTAAAAGAAGTCTGAAGAACCAAGAAGAGAAAAAGCATCATCTGCAACAGCAATATATTCTGCCAAGATATTTCCCCATTTCTTCTGACAAGCTCTTTGGATCTCTGCTAGGGAAATCAACAAGCAGTCTGAAAGGTGGGGGATGAGATGTCCTTAACAAAAGGGACAGGGAAGAATAGCTTTTATATTAAAAGAAAGTGACCGAGAAAAATCAGACCTAAAAAAAATTAACCAAAACCTTGATGATTCCAGAACTCTGATACCTCAAAACCTGGTATGCAGTTTAATTCATCCAGGCAGACCCTGAACTTGAGAGCACTTTGGCTTTGGACCTTTCAGATTAAATGAATGGTTGGATGACTTACTCAAATAATAATAATAAGCTCTTTTTATAATCAAATGAGCTGCCTGGTCTCTGTGAAATCATTATATCACAAGCGCCTGAACATCATGAGTTCTTGATTAATGTGACTAGCCAGGAAGGCAATGTTCACAGAAGGATGAAAATTACAAGAAGTGAAAATTACAAAGAGATTACAAAAGAAAATGACGGATATAGCCCAGTGACTCAGTTACTCTGAGGTTACTCCAGACATACAGTAGGATGAAAAATAGGCTTCAAACATTTACTCCTTTTCCACTTTTTCATCCTGATCCTTGGAACAAAAGCTATTAGTTCATCCCTCCTTAGACACAGGACCAGTTGTTTAAGAAGCGTCGGGCAGCTGTACACAGGCAACTCCTCATGTATTTGAGAGAGGGTCGCTACAAGTTTGGGAACAGTTTGTAGAAGCAGAGCGGAGATGATATATATTTGGTAAGAGAAATAGACAAGTGTCCTTTATTGAACATGGCAAAAGCTTAACCAGTTTATTAATGACAGCTATGCTCCTGTAACAAAAGCAGGAAGAAAAGTGTTTCCAACTGATCGTTCCTTGCTTTGGCTGCAAAAAGACAGGTACAGATCAGGGCTTCCACAAGAAGGAGACCTTTGCCTGGTAGGAGCCTGTCAGTACTGGAGCTCACCAGAATCCAGAAGGAAATAGCAGTGTTATATGAATACCTCCATCTGGCAAGTTCCCTAATGTTCACCGATTACAGTCCCTATAGACTTAGAAGTTTTTAATGAAAGAGGACAACAGGTTACAAGAGGCTCTGTGTTAAGATTATGTTTTATCAGACCCACAGACTTCTTCCTCTGTCAGATTCAATTCTCTGAACTACAAAATCAGAATCAAGACATCCAAGACTGATCTCCAAGAAGAGCCTTCTCTGCATGCAGCCTTCTCTTTTCTCATGTGCAACAGACAAAAGTTGTTAAGAAGCTGGAAAAGAATTCTCATTTTAAAGTATACTTTTAAAATTTGCTTTCAATATACAAATATACTACAAAGGATATATATTTAGCCTATTGGGAATTTTAAGAGAAACCACAAAGAGGGAGATGTATACTTTAATAAGCACCTGGCTGTCTTTGCAAAACAGAAATAGAAGAGTTCTAAGAAATAACTTAATGGCTCTGTAACTTGTTTTTGGTAATAAAATAAGAAGTAGGTTAGGCTTGGAAGAAATTTCCCATTTACAGGATGAACATGCATGTAGTCCTGATACTTAACTGTTTTTTAAATACTTCAGAAATTGCAGCCTCATCAGCACTGTATCTGTTTTGTGTCTGCATAAAATTCTAGCTACTTCAAGGATGTTTTGACAGTAATGTTCCTCCACTTTCTTGATCTTTTGTCTATTTTGTTGACCCAAAAGGGCTAAAAATCATAAGAGAAACTTTTTGGAATCTGTTTATACCAAATTCTGTAAATTTTCCAAAAGTAGTTCTATATTTTCTTTCCTTAATTAAAAGATCTGATGAAACAATTAGTGTTCACTGCAAAATCAATAAGAAAGCATTGGAAGGAATGGTAGATACCTTCTATTAAAAAAGTATGATTACTTTATGAAAACAATAAATGACTTAATTTGTAAGCATGCAGAAAAATATATGGTATAGGTTTTGGAGTATGACCTAAATATTTCTGAAGGACTCCTTAGAAATTGTCATTACTGCATACCATGACAGCAGTAGGAGTGCTCTGTTGTAGCTATCTCATGACTCCAAATAAAGAGGATGTTGCACATCATGGAGCGTTCTACTCAGAAGTTAACATGCCTCTGGCGCTTTCAAAAAAACCCACATCATACTTTTAAAGTTAGAAATACTAAACTTAAGAATCCGAGTGCCTAAACAACTGATTGGGGACTTCTTAGGAAACAGACCCTGTTGACAGTGAATTAAGGATAAGCAGTTGCCTGAATTCTCTCTCTGGATTGCCTAAGGGCCCAGAAGTTGTGTTGTCACACAAGCTATAAAGCAACACAAGTGGGTCAGCATAGGTACTCATGAGAGTCTAAAATAAAATACTCTATATGTACTCTGAAGTGCATATCTGTGCATTAAGATCTTATTTAAGGATGGCATGCACTTCCTCATAAATGATTCACTCAGGGTGTTGTCTCTGTAGATGAAAATATACATGAATTGTCTCTTAATTTCGTGATAAAGCCTTGTTGCAAGGAATAAAATGGCCAATTCCATGTGTGGCCTACAGAGGTAATTTTTTAAATTATTATTATTTGTGGAAAAAACCCCAAACCAGCACAAGAGCCAGAAGAGAGTCTGTTGGTCCTGCGACAGACAACTAGTATGATAAATATATACATAGTGTAATTATGTGTTATTTTAGTGTAGCTAATGAAAGAAAGTTGGGGGTTTTTTTCCTCTCTCTCTGCTGTTTCCAGGTAGCTGTTGCTAGTTAGTAGAGTTAAAGGATTTTTTTTGTGCATCAGGTGCTTACAAGGGCAGGATCTTTGCTTTGGTACGCATTTGTAAATCGCTATGTGTACTTCTGGTCCTTTAAAAAATAAACACCACTAGTATGCTTCATTTAACATATCTAAAAATATTTTTCCCCCAAGAACAGCAAGCAGGCATTCTGTTGCTGGCCACAAGGCCAAATAAAGTGTAATGCACAGAGACATTGAGGATTGTCTCTCTACATCTCACTGTCCTTTGCTGTGATCTCTGGCTCCTGCTTGAAGCTCTACCACATTGGGAACTGGTGGTTATTCTGGTAATTAATAATCAATATTGGGTGCATCTAGACAAAGCAGTAGTCATTTTGACATAAAATAGCTATGTAACTTGGCTTTTTTTTCCTAAATGAGGTCCTTTGCTAAAAAAAAAAAAAAAAGGACGGGGGGAGGGGAGAGAAAGAAACATTTTAAATTACTTTTTTAGCCCTCAACTTGGTAAATTAAAGAAAGATACATATTTGTACATAAAAGGCAAAAAATCATACAGAAGTGTATGTTGTGTATAAAGATAACTCCTTATACACTTTTCTGACACAGAACATGCCAAAAAGCAGTATTTTTAAAACATACCTTCCACAGTTTCCTTTGCTTCCTGATCACTGACACTATTTGCTGCTCCTTCCGTGTTCTCCTTCAGGGCACCGTCTGCTGGCAGAGGCCGGCTGTTCCTTTTATGAACACGAGATCCTCTATACGGCCTCTCCTGAAGAAAGTTTGATCATCAATGACAGTTGCCCTGCTGCTCTCAAAACTGCCAGCGGGAAGAGCTGAGGGGCAGACAACTTACAGACACAAAGCCATTTCCATACACAATGGCCACAAATCCTGCCTCTCTAGAAACACATGAGCAGCGCAACATTTACAGAACTAACACAGCTTTTGTATGAGGAAGATAATACGTGCTTGTTTATCATCAATTTTGCATCTCAACTGCTTTTGTTAGAAATTCATTAGATTTACCTTGTGACTGGTTTTGGTTTGATTGGAGTTTTTCATTTTTGTTTGTCTGGGGTTTTTTTTGTTGTTTGGAGGGCGGGGTTTGGTTTGGGGTTTGATGTTTTTATACATGTTTTGGAAGAGTTCTCCCTATTTAAACTACGCGTTTTCTAGGAGAAGTTTTCCTGCAATTCAGACAGCACCTAGTCAGGTACTTGCAATAACCCAGGTCCCCTTACTTGTTCAGGAGACACTCTGAAACAAAAATCCAACATAACTATCCTAACGAACAGAACTGCATAAAGGCGTTTCAGTTACACAAGATACATTCCACTCACCCTGAGCCATACGTAGGACTCACAATTACTCCTAAAGAGAGAAGAGCACAGAAAAGTTTTGTTTGTTTGTTTGTTTTCAATAGAGGCTTCTCTGAGAAGTCTTTAAAACTGGACATGGATTCTCCACGAGTAGCCACTCAATAGGAAAGAGCAGGAAACGTCTACTTTGGGTCTCCTAAAGTAATCAGATACGCTCTACCCTATTGCTAAGTTTCTTTCAACTAATTTCAAATGGAATGGCAATGCACTGCAATCTTAACCTTTAAAGAAGGCAAAACCATACATATCCTCCGTCTCAGAGCAACAGCATGGCGATGTAGTGCATAGAAGAGAGAAGTGAAATATAAGAGTAATTTTACCAGGCTTTAGTAGTAGCAGTCAAACTACTAAACGTATATACCAATACAAAGGAGATGCGTAAACCACAACCCTGTAATGCACGTTCTGCAGCTGAACTGCTGTTCAAACATGGATCTACCTTGACTTCAGGATTCTTTGGGACAAAGTAAAAGTTAGTCACGTTACAGATCCTATGTTTAATTTTTTTAGATCATATTTATGAGCTCAATTATTAATTGTTAAAATATAGCTAATTTAATAGAGTAAAACATGCTGTATATTTGTCTTGACTATACAAGTAAAAGTTTATTGAATCAGTATCCAGGAACATGTTGGAACACTCTGTCCCATATACTAAAATTATTTGTTCACTGTTGTTTATTTTCCATTATTACCAATAACTTACTCACCAAACAACAGATAAACATGAGCATTTGGTTGAAATAAATGTTATTTAAATTTTACCCAACAGGAAAAAACTACAGGATTAAAACTATTTTCCCTAAACTTCAAAAAAAGCTATTCATGGCTTTTGGGTATTTAATGAATTAAGTCTTGGTTTTGTTGTTAAACATGATTTTTAGCCATTTTGAAAATTGTTTCTTGGTAATAATAGGTTTTCAACAAAATGCCTTTTTTTCCCCCCACTCTTTTCTTTCTCTCATCAACTGCTATTTTGTTTCTCTTTTTGTCTCCAGCTGCTCATGTTATTACTTGCTTAATTTTTCCTTTTTCTCTTTCGATCTTCCCTCCCTCCAGGTGTTTCAAAGCTAGTTTTCAACTATTCTATTTTGTGGTAGATTTCTCAAGGAGGGATTTGTTTCCATCACGTTGGTAGGTTTTGTGTATTTATTGTTGCTATTTTAAATTAAAATAATCTTATCAGATCATTGTCATTCCTGTTAGTGATTTTTTTTTTATTGCATAAATATACATGAGATTAATGTGTGGCTGAACACAGCTTCATTTTACAGTATAATTTCAGCTTTCTATTTATTGGCTACAATCTCAAGAAAACGTACCATCAGCTCATCAAAATCAATATATTGTTGGAATTTATATTCAAGAAGAATTACGTTAAAATTCAGTCTCATTCTGAGTTTGCTTGTGGGCTTTAAAAATGGCAGCAAACGATTTTTCTCTCTCTGCACATGTAAGTTGCAGGTGATCTGCAGACTGGAAACCATATTCACGTTAAGTAAATGCCACAAGCAGAATAAAAACTGCACAAGATACAGGACAAATACAGCTGTTTTTATAAAAGCTATTTCATGCTGTAGCAGTGGGAAAATCCATTCAGTAGCCAGTTCTTTAGCTTCAGTCTAAGCCTACTTATGTAAACTTCTTGCAGTTTGGTGCTCTAGGGAGCAATAAGTCCAGCTCTGTAGTAGTTGCTTGGACAGTTTCACAAGTGAAGTCTGTCATGGACTAAAATGAAACAACCTGCCCACCAAATTGCAATTGCTCTTAGGATTATATGAATAATTATTTCCCATGCCAAATGTACTCTCTCAGATATGTCAATAAACTGTTTATGTAGAAATAGTCTGATTTTCCAATATGCTTCCATTATATTTTGACACATTCTTGTGATGACACGTTCACTAAACAGCCACTAGAACTTAACGAATTTCAGTGATTAAAATATCATCTTATAGTTAGAGTATTTTGACATCAGTGAGAACTACAGGCACAAATCTCAGAACCTAATCTGACTGTTTGCAAAGATAGAGTTTTTATAATTGGGGAGCTACACAGGGATGGAAAAAGAAACCTGATCAAAGAGCACCACTAAATTTGCATCCTTACACTGATTTTACACTTAGAATAGGAGCATAACATTTTCTTATTTATATATATGTGAATAAAAATTTTAAATGTATGTATTCCTATACCTGTATATATTATTATACCTTCAAATATGTATGCATTTATCCATATATAAAGATTTCTTGTACATTTCAAATGTTAATGCCATGAGGAATAATCTATTGATAACCACATTTTTGTTTTTAGTTAATATTTCATGCTTACTTGGAGTGTGGGTTTTTTTTTTTTAAATTATCATTCTCTAAGAGACCTGCTGCTGCTCTGAACCATTTCCCTTTGTACAGTAAAGCCTCAAAAACCACCCATAATCTCTGTAGATAAAGAATGTCTCTGAAGCAATGGGAATAGGAGTTAGAAAAAAATACAACTAAAAAAACCAGCACAAATACCATGTGGATTTCTGCAGCAGACACATTTGTATCTTCATACCATCAGTATACCACAATGTATACTGAGACACCCTCAATTTTAATTCATCAGGGCTACCTTCTGGGCCAAATGCTATGACCATCACATCAAACAACCAATTCTTGCACTGAAATGCTTTTATACTTGTTAGAAAGTGATAAAAATAAGGAGTATATGCATAAAACCTAACTGGCACAGATGTTTAAAGAAACAGTCAAAAGTCTTAATTTAGTAATTCCACTACAATAAGAATATATTTTAGATAATTTACTTAAAATTTAGGAATAATTGTAGGAAATAAAATTTCACCAAAGTAAAAATGTAACTGAGAGTTTAGTTTCCTCCACTTCTGTTGTTTTTCTTGGCATAACTATGAAAGCTGACAAACTTCCAGCACCATAAAGGTCTATCACCATCAGCCTGATTATTTCTGCATAAGTTTCTTCAGCTTTTTTTATTGAGGAGATCATGTTGCAACACAGGGAAATACAAGTCTATAAAAAGTAAAGTCCCAAAGCCTCAGGACTAGTAACTCAAAGAAATTGTAGTCTTTAGTTACACTGCCTTAAACTGACTAAGGATACAATAGACATTTACTGCAGTCAGACTACACAAATCTTTAAAACTAGATTAAAAACTATATGCCTGCACACCTATTTTACCCATCATTTCTTAATGGAGGGGGATTCACACGGAAATATGTAGCAATAGAAAGAGTAGGAAAAACCAATTGTCTAAAAAGCCCAGCTTCAGGAAAGGAATCCCCTCATGGCCTGCCATGGGGCTCCCTCCTTTGGGCTGCATGGTGGCGGGGAAACAAACAGGTTCAAGCCTGCCATTATCCTACCTGGGATTCAGGTCAAAATAGGATTACACGCTCGCTGTATGCAATTCTCAATCTTTTCTCCTCTGCAAGCATTTATAGGACACAGGGTATCCTTCACCAAAGGAGAGAACATGCAATAACAACATATTTATGAAACTTAAATGGTTCAATTATTTTCATCCCAGTAGCTTTATGAGAGAGGAGAAAGTATGAAACTCCATGAAATGATATAACTCCTAGGAATTATTACAATGCTTGTGCATTACTACTAATTCCACCCTATTAGATGATACTATATCTTTTCATAATGAAGATTAAATGCAGCAGAAACTATATAATGGCAGAACTGCTGTAGATCAAATTGAGTCTACCATAAGAAAAATGATCACTGATCCCAAGACATTATGGAATAGTAAACTTAAATTGTGCCGCTTTTCAAGTTTATGTGACTATGATTATTTAATTTTCCTTTGTGCGTGCTCAAGTATAGCTGTTATGTGACTACACATGAGAGAACCTGAAATTAATTTGTCTGTATAAGATCAGTGACTGTACAAATTCTTATGAAAACTAACATGCCATGACAATAGTAATTTTGATAAAATTACAGCAAGAACTGCAATTCTCTGCCATCTGGCTGTCTCATCATAACTACTTTGATGTGCTTTTTATTACTTATTTACTTACTTCAACTACTTTATCAGTTGTTTCAGAGCTTAGAAATGTTAACTGCAGAACAATACTAAAGAAACAGCATTGCCAAAGCTTAACATTAATTCTTTAAAAAAGTTTGAAATAATCTACAATCATTTTTAATTAAAGTCCTAAAAATAATAGATCTACTCTATAAAAAGCAGACACATTTCATATTTTAAAATGCAGATATGTATCAATTTGCAGCGTATTCTGATTAGTTTCTTCGAAAGTCTGAATGAACTGTCATTTGCCTTTCATCTTCCTATACAAAACCTTTCAATTAAGTTTGGAATTGAATTACATATTTACTTAATATATGGACACAATTAACAGACTAACAGAGAAGTGTATCTAAGTACATTTTTATAAATACAGAACCCATTTACTTGAGGTCAGGGTATCAGTACTGTGCATTTCTAATTCAATCATATTTATTCTAAGGCAAATCATCTCTTTGGTGACTTCTTATGAATACTAAATAGCCACCATAATTTATTTTCTTTATAAGGGGTGGAGAATGGTGAAGAAGGTCAAATACTGCCTATATCTTACCACTGCAAATTTGTTTGCCTGATAAAGGTCCTGATCTGAAAACACAGAACTTTTGTAATTTTCTAATGTAATGTTTCAAATTCCTGAGATAAAACCCAGTATGTCCAAAGCTCAAAGAATCATCCCTCTTTTCCAGGAGATATGGATATTTTCCATATCGATTAGAGAATTATTAGATCATAGTATGCAATATGGTTCAAAACAGGTGCACACTATGTATCATCTAGTACATGATAATTTAGCACATGTAGATTTTATAGAAATGTTAAACTTCCGAAGCCTAAGGCTAAAAAAAATTAAAAAAATTACAGAAAGTAAGCACGCAACTACCAACCTAGCAGCAATGTAGTTCTGGTTATTTTTTTCATGTACTCTTTAATACTTAAGAAGTACTTTGATACTACCTGAGAAAAGTCAGTTAAGTATAAAGAATAGATTTGGTGAGATCAATAGATTCAGTGCAACTTCTAGTGAAGACCTGTATCACGAAAGCTGCCATCAGACTTGGTACTATTGACATTCTTGCTACTGCTGAGTTCAGTAGAAAGGTTGCGAGGGATGAAATCCTGATCCCACAGAAGTCAAAGGCTAACTAACCCGCATTGATCTTGGTCTGGTTATGATTTCACCCATGACCCTGTAAAGCCCACCCCCACTTCAAATTGGTGGTCAAACCCTCACCTGGTGTAAGCTGCCAGTTCATTGAATTAGTCGAGTTCAGTGAGACTGTAAGAGCAAGTACCAGGTTAGAGCCTAAATCTAGATCAGGGCTAAGACCTGAAATGGTGGAAACTCCACTAACGATGCTGTATTATTCTGTGAAACTGGAAGTCTACAAGGCTGTCAACTTCACCTTCCATGAGCTCTAAATTCTCAGAGAATTAAATTAAAAAAAAAAAAAAAACAACCAAAAAAACCCCAACACAAAACCCCCACACACCAAAAAAACCCACTACAACCCACAACACATAGCGCTGCCATTAGAAACTCCTTGCAGATGGCATAAAATAGCTTAACTACAATTCACTGGGAGCTAATTTCAGTCATTGCTAATACATGCTGGGTAGAAAATTAGTGTCAAACAACAAAATGGCATGATTTTTTAAAAGCATTTGGATTCAAGTTTCAAATACTCTCAATTAACCAGTATTCCAGTTTCCAGATTCAAATCTTTCCTATAGAATTACACACTGCCAGCTACTCTTTCAGTTTTAAGAAAAAATATATAGGATGTTGAATTTTGTTGGACTGCAATAATTAGAGCAATGAAACCTATGGCTATATAATACAGCCATATATTTATGTAATGACTGGACAGATCTAGCATTTTGCTAAATATTTGCTTATCTGAGTCGTTTTTCTCTGCTGAACAGTGGAACGTTTGCCCAGAAATTTTCCTTTTGTTCTGTATTCGATCCCTCCATAGCTTCATTAGTAGAGACCTGCATGAATGGGCCACGCTACCGAAACTATGGAGACAGAACATGCAATTCAGATTTGTTTCCCTGTGTCCTTTTATTTATTTTTGTAAAAAGCTTTCTTACTTTTTAATCTGAAGACCTACAAATTGAAAGATTACCAAGTGCACCATAAACAAGTGTATCTAACAGTGTGCAGATTTATTTGAGACAAAAAATAGACTTACTGTAAAAATACTTCTAAAAAGCACCAGACCTGCTGCTTTGGTAACACCACATATGAAGATTTAAGCAACAGTCATGGATGATATTTTTATTTTGTTTTCAAACTTCATAGCTTAATATCAAATTGAAAGAGGCAATAATGGTCATGTACTCTGTACATCTAAGATGTCAAAGTACAATTTGCATCTATGTAAGACTGCAATACTGTTAATTCCGCAGGGTTTCTGAAAGTCAAGATGTAATTTTTTTGGATTAGATGGTGAAAAGTTGTTTGTAAGAATAACATATTTATTTTTTTGAAAACAGGTAGGTAGTAGTAAGAGTCAAGCAATCGGTTGCATGAAACTGGTGGCAGGTGCTTGACACTAAAAAAAACCTACACAATTTTTGCTTTCTGTTATTGTGAAATTAGAGAGCTTTCTGATTTGCTTTGCACTTACACACAGTCCAAAGCTTGACCTGTGTTTATATATACAAGTCAGAACGTACAAGATAGATGTACAGAAAAATACTAAAAGCAGAGGCCAATTAAAGCTAAAGAAACTAACAACGATTTCATCTGTAGCTTTTGAAAACCTTTTGAATATGAGACCTTTTACATTCATCTTTAACACCAGCGTTGTTATTCCATATTAAAACTCGGAGCATTCTCCGCTCCATAGTTTAAGTGACATCTCTACTGGGCTTTTTATTTTCCTCCAGGCAAACAGCAGAAGGATAAATACTCATTAGTTAGGAAGCCAAAAGTGTTCCAATTCTAAACAAAATAAATTATTTGTAGACTGAGGTTTTGTTATGAAAATAATAATTACATGGCAAAAACCTCCAAACAATTATGCTGGGACAACACTATGACTTAGGAGATAATGGATAGAGCCAGCGGGGATTAAAATGTGCAGGATTTCCTGGTCATTTACTCACTAGAAGATTTGAAAATCAGTTTATTCATGGGAGAAAAATAACCTATTGCCATCAGTCCTTGATCATAAAACACACAGAACTTTAAACTCTCAGTGCAATATTGAAAGGAGATAAATGTGCATCTAATCAGCTTTGCCCTTCATAGCAGGTATCACTTTGGCAATCAGGAGCACACTGTGGATAGCAAAAATAATGGGAAGACAATATTCCGAGTGGAAAAAACCTACACACTTTGCAAAATACACAGAAAGACTGTAACCACAGGTGGCTATTTTTGCTGACCTAAAACAATTCCCTAAAACAGTGGCTGTGATGCAGCCAGAACATGAAGGGCATGTTTTCTTTTTAACTCATGCATTCTTCTGGAAGCCTGAGGTCTGAGTAAACCACACCATCCCCAATAACCCTTCAAGATGCAAAGGAAAGCTCACACTGACAAACCACAAAGAGGGTGCATTAAATGACTACCTCTTACTACTGAAATCCCAAAGAACCATTTTTCTTTACACGTCTATATCAGGAATTTTATTCACTTCCACTTGAGAGAAACCTGACAAAATGAAGCACCCTTACTGAACAGGATGGTAATTTTCATAAAATGCACAGTCAAACTGGTAAAGACAAAATCATCTAAATTCTCCAATTTTTACTTCAATTTGAAATAAAATAATGTGAAATACAGTCATTGTGGGCTTCTTATAATAAGAAACATTTTACAGGTACTAACACCAATAAGTAATGTATATGAATAATTTTTTTCTGGCAATTCTGAACTGCTTGTCTTTCATAGGATTTCTTATGGCTATTTACATTTTCACTCAGTGAAAATCAATTACCTTCCTGCAATAAGCCTCATTTGCTACCTTTGAGTATAATAGAAACACCATTAGGATGATGACATTACCCAAAAGAAGGGCACCACACAGTTGGTAGACATAAATTAAGGACCCTTTCACATATGCATTAGAAATACTGCTGTGACTGAAATATGCATAAAATCTGTATCTATTAGAGCTATTAGTGTGTGCTGGTGATGATTTTGAAGGAGGAGGGGGAGATTGTGATCTACTACTTTGACAAAATTATGTATTTCCTTTTTTTCTCAGTATGTGCCACTGATGCAATAAGCAGAGGCCCCCAGCTGAGCTGCATTTGGAAATGCCACTGAGCATGGTATACGCGCTTCACTTCCCTTTGCTGAAGCAAGACACTGTCAGGAATAGAGTGCATGTGTGCCGCCAAGCCCGCTCCTCCTTCCTCACCCTGACCTCCGCTGCTCTGCGGATGTATGCCTGGGTGAAGGCACCGCTCATGTGGAAAACAGCTCCTGCAGATCAATTCAGAGGATTTAGGGACATTTAACTTCCATCAAGACCACATCATCTTATTGATATTTGAAGACTAACTTATTACCGAACGTTAATGGGACTAACATAAAAGGCTGTGTGTTTGCTTGGGGGGGGAAGAAACTAATTTAGAGATTCCTCCCTTGGAGTCTGTTAAGCAGAGGAAACTACTTCTGAACGCAGTTATTTTTACCTGCGTTCTTATGAGCTTAAGCAAAACAAAATTATAACACAGTATGATGAGGTATTATGTATTAAAAGTGTAAAATGCAATTCCCCTCCTTCCTACTTCCATATTCATTCGACATACCAATGAGCCCATTATGAATAAGGAAAATATTGGGATGCTGTCTCTCTTACAAAAGGATTACCGATCATATCTGTCATGCGTTAGTTAGCAGAAAAGATCTCGTTAGCTTCTCCTGTGGACGTATCAAAAACTATTTAGTTCTACCAGTACTTCGGAAAAAGGCAGGTTTTAAGCTTGCTCTTACAAATCAAAAGTTCAGATAATCTCAGTCCTACAGCAGACACTCGGCCGACAGTGCTATGAATATAGAGTTAAATCCATCAAACATCCAACAGAAATGTATAAAAAACTTGCTTAATTGGCAAAGACAGAAATATTTAATATGCAGAAGGGTGATCCGAGACTCCTGACATGCCATAATGAAAAGCCACATTAGCAATACGAGAAAAGGAGTAACCTGAGGCTCCTCTGGTTTATAAATTAGGCAGATGAAGGTGCATGGGCAAAGGCAAATGAAGGACAGAAGAATCAGATCTAGGCACTCTTTTCTGCAGTTGGAAGTTTCCTGTATTTTGAGTCTCCTACGCTGTAGTTCTGTACTCTGACAAATCAGAGATAGTAGTCCTACACAGAGAGCTTGACACTGAGCAAACAGGCATCATTAAGCAAAGCAAATGTGTGCATCTGAAGAGTCTCCCTAAAAATCAAACATTATTGCTATTCAGTTAAACAGATGCATAAATGTTTTACTATATTTGGAAAAAAAACAACGCTGAGAATCTTGCAAGGTAAAGCCCACAGATCAATGGTACAGTTAGTAAGATTTTTCAGATGCAAGGTTACCTTACCTTGCTCATGGTAAAAAAAGGACTTTCCTAGAATACCACCTGTTTATACAATTATTTTTATGAAGTTGCCATTAAAACCTGAACTATGATTGTAATCTAAATATTCAACCACACTGGAGCAAAATTGCCATGGAATATTTCCTAGGTAATTTTCCTTCTAATCTATTTCATTTTTCTGTTATGCATAAAAATAATGTTTATATTTGTTGACTACACATTATTTCCAGCTAAGCTTGAAAGTAATAAGGTATTACCTAGTTCTTAAGGAAAATGCATTAAGGAACTAACCTTTTCTATATTTTTTCCTAGGAAAAAAAAAAAAGACTAAGTGCCTTAAAAAAAAAAAAGTAATCTTACAGTGTGTATGCTATATATTTTACATTAAAAATGATGATTGGTAGAGAAATGCTCATATCTCTTCAGGCATTTACATTGCTACAATGTACAGCAGAAAATATGCAGAATGGATGTGGCTTCAGATTAATCATTTAGACACTATACATTTCATAAGGATAAAGGTCATAACAGTTGAGCAAACCATTTCCATCAACATTTTAAATAAGAAGATTATATGATACATAGAATTTTCATTTAAACTAACTGGACAGAATCTGTGCAAGGTATTGTGGCATTCCAGGAAATTATCTGCCTTAATGAAGAAAACACTACAGTGGAAAAGAGAGCAGTTCTTTAAAGCAAGCAAAAAACCAATTAAGCATTAGATTCTTTTTTTTCATTGTCTCAGATAAAGTTAAACAGGTTTTTTAAAATTACTTCTAAGTACACATACAAGTGCTGCATCTATTCAAACCCTTACCTTAGGGGTTTTGAACATATTTGAACTTTTTTTTTTTAACATATACATAGAATTCTTTAAAAATCACATTTAAGTAGGAATGGGAAAGGAATGTTTTCTCACAAATAAATTTAAGAAATTAATAAGAATTTGGAATTACAATAAATTCCACTATTTATTGTAAATATATATATATCTAGGTACAAAACTACAGAAAGCACTAAATATATTGCTTTTCTTCCTCAGATAATTACATTGTTCCGATCTTTACTACATAAACGTATGTGAAGAGAAACATTTCTTGGTTTTGTTACTGTGTTCTTTTACATCTAATTATTAGCAATGCTTAATAAAGTATTTGATAAATGTCTTTATTAAATGACTGATGGATCTCAGTTTTGAAATTACAAAATCTAGCAAGGAATTAATTTTTTTTCTTGTGAAAATTTCTCTTTATTGAAAACTGGGACCTTGTAAAACAGACACCTTCCTTTCCCCGCTTCTCTTTCATCCCAACCTCCCATTCCCCAAAGTGATAGGATTAGAGGGAGGATGAGTAAAAATTCTTTCAGATTATGAAATAAGCATTCTAAGAAAAACCTTGTTCCATCACGAAAATATTGCAAAGACCAAAATAAGTACACTTGATACCAAAATCAGGGAAGTAGGAAGGGAATGTCCCATGAATTGAATGTTTCCAAAGGGTTTGGAAGAAGAAAATATGTCTTGTTACATTAACCCTAACTTGAAGCTATAGGGAGTGTTTAAGCACCTGGTATTATTAGCTTGCTTACTGTTGCTTCATGCTGAAAGGGAGACATAAAGAGTTAGAACAGAAATTAAAAGGAGCCCTATCCTTCTCCATCGCACTGCCACTTTTCAGTTTCAATCAAGAACCATGCCCAGTCCCTTGAATTCAGTCAGGCTATACCACAGAACAAAGGTAAAATGCCAGAGCAGCCTTGATGGAAGCATCCAGCATTCCAGTAACATTGGGAGCCCCCAAGAACCAAATTCACCAGCTTTACAACTGTTCTGCAGTACCAGACTAGGCTAGAGCTGAAAGAAAAAGACTGAGGTCCTGGGGTTTAATTTTATTAGGATAACACTAAATTCTTCCATGTTTCATACATTGATGTAAAATGTCACCTACAATCTCTGAAAAATGAATATTTTGGAAAATAAGGCCACACAATTAAAAAATCAGCAGTTTGGAAACCAAAGCTGAATCTGAATTCCAGCCTTTAGCTCCTTTGTTTCATATAACTGATTTTAACCTTATTCATTTATAGCAAGAAAAATCCTTCCCAATCTGTTGAAAGACACCAATGATAAGTTTAGTCTAGATATTTTGATTACTTAAATATTGCCTCCTTAACTTATGTATCTTATAATTTTTCTGGCACTTTAGATGTGCTGGAGGATTTGGATTCCAGGTGATTGCCCTGGTAGTCCTGTAAATCTGCTGCTGCTCATCTAACTGAAGTATTTCCAAAACACTAAACATTGGAGCAGCCTCTTTCAGAGGCTTCAAACAGAAAGGAGCCATCACAGTTTTAGTTTAACTAGACAGTGCAGAGATACTCCTCCTACAGTGTTTACCAAACTTTATCAGCTTTATTAGACCAAATCTTCATACATAAAGGGGAAAAAAAGGGGGGGGGGGGGGAGTTTGTTCTTTGCTGAAGCTTATGCTTCTGTAGAATATTACCTTACTATGTTCTCTACAGCTTTTGTAATTATTTAACTCCAGTTACCTGCTGAAGAATAACATATTGCAACAAAAGAAGGCCCTATGGAAATTTCATCTGCACAGCAGATCAGTGTCAGGACAGCAAATCATATTTTAAACATTATTAGAAAAGAGTATTGAAGAAAAATGAAAATATCTCCACACCACTGTTAAATCCATGAAAAATCAGCAACTTGAAAAAAAAAACCACAAGCAGTTCTGGTTCTTGCCATCTGAAAAAGAATGTAGAGAAAAACTAGAAAAAAGCACAAGAGGCACAACAAGTATGATCAAAGGTGTGTGGCTTCTAAGCAAGGAACGGAGTAGAATATGATTGTTCAGCTCGGAAAGAGAAGGCAGGCAGTATGATGGAAATTTAGTAGATAAGCATGAAGAAGGGACTAAGGGATGAGTGCCTGACTGTTCGCTGTCTATTTCAATATAAGAAGTAGGAGGTCATCAGATGGAGCAAGCCATTACAGGTTTCAGAACAAAGAAAGGAACACCACTTAACAAATCCCTAATTAACTTGTGAAATAACTTGACATATAATGTTGTAGATACTAAAGGATTATGCTTTTTGAACAAAGTCACAGAGTAACTTTTCTTGGGTTTTTAAAAGTCCACGATACCTTCATTATGCTCATAAATCCTTCTAATAAATCCTTGCTGCATTTCAACAATATGAAGCAAATTGAAAGATACATACTACTGTAATATTCTTTTGAATGATTTCTGCTGTGGATTCATTATGTATACCACAAGATTTTTTTTTTTATTATTTTTTCCCCCCCAAATTCTTTTTAATGGACTGGAATAATCATAATTGTCACCATGAAGAAACATCATCATCCCCTCAAAAATCGAAATACATTATCTTCATCTGCCTCAAAACATATGTATACACTGTAGTTCAAGAGACTGTCATGGTATGGTTATCTCACATTCAGGGTACTAATAGGATGATGGTACTTGTTCCCGGGTCAGTGAACAAGCCAAAGCTGCCTAAAGTCAGACTCAGGCTTCAAGAGAAAAGAAAGAAGGTTGTGCTTTTTTTTTTTTTTTTTTTTTAGAAGAGGAGAGGAAAATGTACATAAATGGTTAGTTTTTACTGGCTCCACACTGTTTCATCTTGCATGCTCTCTACTTTCTCTTTCAGCATAGCTGTGCTAGTAATATTCTTGCCTTCAGGCCACAGGGTCAGGGGTTGAAGGACAACATAAAAACTTAGGCTCTAATTCAGCAGTGACACAGAGGCACAGTGCTCGTAGGGGAAGAGCAACCATACTGTCAAAGGTGTCTTCTTTGGATGAAACACTGCACAGAGGTCCCTACTGGCAAAGTCAAATGAAAAAGGAATAAAAGCTCCACTGTGAAAAATGTATTTTCAAAATGACTGCCATAGAGTTCAGAAAGCAAGCTAAAGTTCTGATAGTTTTGTTATTTAGCTAATAAAAACTTGGTTTACATCCATCTTCAAGATTTATGGAGGTCTGGCAAAAGAAAAATATTTCAGTTTCATGTCTCATTATCAATTCATGTTAGAATAATTAGAATATAAAATCTGTATCTTATTTAAAGTCATGTGGCTTTGTTTAATACAAATCAAGGTTTATAGCTGGGTAAAAATTAAGTAATTTTTATTTTTGCTTTTTTGGAGCCAGATTAGAAGGACTCTTAGTTGACACATTTTAAAATTTTTAACTTATTGTCTTCATGTTGGCAGTGGGTTTTTAGTGAACAAGGGTTTCAGTTTGTAAGAAAATTATTTAGAAAGTGTGGTGAAAGATATCTAAAAATGAATTAATTCAGTGAGCACAAAGCTTATCTGAAAGCAAACAACTAGTATTATTTCAAATAATACGAAGCTGAAAGAAGAAAAAAGTTGGACAAAATACGTTAAGTAGGAAATATACCAATAATCATTTTGCCAATAAATAAATGTAGCAGACAGAAGGAGGAGCAGCACATGACAGTTCAGGGGGAACTTCAATAGTTAGATGTAGAAGATAAAATGTTACAGAAGATAAAATATTAACAGGAAAAAAGTCAGAACAAAAATTAATCTGAACAACAGAAACAGTGGGACATATGCCATTTACAAGGGATAAGTCTTCTATAATTTGAATCTGTAGTTTCTATATTTCCTGAAAAGTTTACAGTCCTCTTCAGGTGCCATAATGATGTTTTGAAAATGCCCTACTAGCTGCCTTTAATGAGACATTTCAGTCTTTTTTCAAGTGGAAAGTGTTTCAAAGACATAAATAGAAGTTACACCCTGTGAAGTGTGCACTTCCCCATCGTCCTGGTTTCAGCGGGGATGAAGTTAATTTTCTTTCTATTAGCTGGTATAGTGTTATGTCTTGGAGTCAGTATGAGAAGAATGTTGATAACACTGATGTTTTCAGTTGTTGCTAAATAGTTTTTACACTAAGTCAAGGATTTTTCAGCTTCTCATGCCCAGCCAGCAAAGAAGGCTGGAGGGGCACAAGAGGTCGGGAGGGGACACAGCCAGGACAGCCAACCCAAACTGGCCAAAGGGACATTCCATACCATGTGACGTCATGCCCAGTACATAAACTGGGGGGAGTTGGCCTGGGGGGACCGCTGCTCGGGAACTAACTGGGCATCAGTCAGTGAGTGGTGAGCGATTGCCTTGTGCATCACTTGTTTTGTATATTCCAATTCTTTTATTATTATTGTCATTTTATTATTATTACTATCATTATTAGTGTCTTCCTTTCTGTTCTGTTAAACTGTTCTTATCTTAACCCACGGAGTTTTACCTTTTTCCTTCTGCTTCTCTCCCCCATCCCACTGGGTGATGGGGAGTGAGTGAGCAGCTGCGTGGTGCTTAGTTGCTGGCTGGGGTTAAACCACAACACCCACACATCCTAGAAAACCTTGGAAGTGAGTAATCAATCAGATTAAATTTTAATCTTCTAATCCAGATTTTTCAAATTTACAAATCCTTGCTTGCTTATAAAGATGTATGAGTCTGCAGATGCACATACCTTTTGTATAGACTTCCAAAATCTGGTCCCTATTCTATTGACTCCAAAGTGACAACATACAGGGAATCAGCAGCTGAAGGACCAAACCCCGCAGGACTCTGAGCATTTCCAGGGAGGTTTTTGGTTGTGGCATTTTTTGTTGGTTTGTTCTCCCCCTCCCCAATCAAGCCACCTACGGTGACAAAAGTTTACAGGCCTGGCACTTTTATATATGCATACTCACCCATACACCCAGAAATGTGAACACATATATACACTTGATTTAATAGCTTTGTAGGTGAGACAATGCTTCAGTATTGGGCTTTTGGGCTTTTTTATTTCTAAAAATACCACACTAACTTTTAAATACAATTCCATATTCTAACGGTCAAATAAAAGTGCATCTGAAAGCACAGTTTAACCTTTAATATGTTTATAAACAGCTGTAATGTTGTTGGTCAACTACAACAGAAACATTGAAATCCCTAAAGAAAGTGGTGACAATCTAATATGATTTTATAAAAGTAAGAGAAACTCACAGATTTATTCTCAATTTTATTCTATATAGTACAGGCAAATTTTTAGAGTTCTGAAAAATAAAATATTGAAAAATCTATCCACTGACTTTATAATTTATGAGCGTTTTCACATGAAAAAACATTATGAGTAATACCATGACTCAATATGTGGTCACCCACCGTCAGACAAGTGCTCCTTAGACCTCTCTATCTGCTGTACCAAGAACAGTGATTCCTGTGATCTGTAAGACCACCTCTATACTACAAAGTTCTGCCAGCATAGACAATCACTCTGAAATGAGAAAAAGCAGGGTCTTTGATAAACACAGCAACACTGAAATTAAAAAAGAAAATAAATTTTCATCAGTATAACTTTTTACTTGAGGGTGGGGGGAAATAGAGAAAAGCACTATTATGTTAACACAAAGCTTAAGTTAGTTGATACAAATGTGTTTGCACTAGGAATACTGTCCTCATAGGTATAATACTCTCATATGAAGTAATATTGATAGAAAAACAAGATGAGTTTAGAACAAACTTTAGATTAACTGGATTTTTTTCTGTTAACATACAGAAGCTATTAAACTGCATTAGAACAATAATATATTGGCCCAGTCCTGCAGTGTTGTTAATAGGAGGTGATACAAGTATTTGCCAGTGCTTACTATATACCTTTCACTTTTAATATAATATATATATTTAAGACCCTATGTTGGCCTTATTGAAAGCTCATTAAGGCTGTGCATAAAAGTGTTGAAGCCACTTCCAAATACTGAATTTTGGATCCTACATTTTCCAAGAACGTTTGGAAACCTGAGCATAAGCTTAAAAAAAAAGCACTTGCTGTTAAGGCTCTTAAATGCCAGAATCGCCTCTCAAATGGGCTTACAGTGTAAAACAGCCTAAAGAAAGGCACGTGAGTTGGAGTGCAGAAAAAGACTTGGTTGCAATAGTTCAGAAAACAAACTTTTTCCTAGCAAGCTCCCTTGCAATGAAGCGTAAGATTCCCCTAGAACAGAGGTGAGTCAGTGTAAGGCGAAGTATTTAGGAAGATGCATTTCTCATTTAAATAGGCTAGCAAAGCAACCACTAACTAAGCCTCACCATTGAATCAAGTGGGATAAATTCCTATCAAAAATATGGGAAAGGTGCAAACCTATGTGCTACAAAGGGAGTGATGGGAGTAAATTGAGCAGACAATATTTTTTGGCTGAATGTCAGAAAAAATATTCCTATAAGAGAGAACGACTATTATACTGTAGAAAAGACACCCCCAAGGGAAGTGATAGAAGTCTCGTTCCTTCAGTCCTTCACAAATGAATTGGGTAATGCACAAGAAGAAAGATACTGTAGGAAACAACCCTGTATGACCTATTATATCTTTCTCATCTCTAATTTCTCTCATTTTATGAATATGAATGGAAGAGAATAGTCCATGCATAGCAAGGAGGGAAATCTCAGTCTCTCATTGGTTTGCCTCCCCGTTTCTTGCCATTCACAACCATTTCTATCCTCTACAGATGGCTAGAGGAGCAGGGGGCAACACACAATTATAAAAATAATCTCTACTATTGTTGCAGAAGCCTGGAGTTGCACTCCAACAGCAAAAAGAGCTAATTTTCTTGTCTTTCGGAGTGGGAATATTGGTTGTGTATTTGTCAGTTTTATCTTTGTTAGGAGGTTGTATGCTCAGTATAATGAGCTAAGTAAAAACATTTCTCAATTTTAATATCCTAGGACTTTTCACTGACTTGGGGATTACTGGCATTAAGCTTTCTTATAAAATTCTTTTGTCATATACTGTATTACAAATCTATCAGATTCTCTGTATTTCAGAGTCACTGACACATTTTCTAACCTTTCTTAATCTTAAATCTCAGGATTTTCACATACTACCAAAAAAAGAAAAAAAAAAAAGCACCAACCCAAACCCCAAAACCCCCACCATTTAAAAAGCATTTAAAAGCTGATCTCAAAAGAAATTCAGCCCACTTCCTCACATACAACAGTTTCACTGTGACTTCCAGATACATCTACTTTTAGGAAGAAACAAGGATTATGTAACTATCATTCAACCTAATATGAATTACTTTGTCCTGTAATTTAGGATAAATTCTCACCTTTTACCTTCATTAATTAAATTAAATTTGGATTATGAGATATGATTACTTCAAAATATAAGCTAAGAAGAAACACGCTTCCCTTTCTCTCTTCACTTTTATCACTTTACCCAGAAATAAACTTATATCTTGAAAAAAAACCCCAAACAAAGCACAAGACACCCCAACCCCACCCACCCCCCCAAACCACAAAAAAGCAGCAAAAACAACCCACAAGACACCCTGCCAAACAAAAAACAACTCTCAAAAACTACCACTTGTGACAAAAAAGAAACTCAGGCAATTGTTTGTGCACTGCCCAAGTTTCTTTACTATTTATTTCGTTCTTTTGTATTCTGTACATCCCACCTTTCTTCATAATTAAATTTCTCCAGTATTATCTATGCCCTCTCTGTATCTTTGGAAGAGGTTGGTTGTTTTTTTGGGGTTTTTTTTTTTTTTGAAAAGCAGGATTCCTTTAAATGCAACTAAATAACTTGATATTGCTGTTATTGGTTAATGAAGTGTCTCAAATCCAAGAATAGGGTGAGGAAAGAAAACTGAAATCATGAAACCTGACTGGCATAGGGTGACAGGCTGCAACTCACATAAGACAAGACGAGACTATGGTTAGATTGTTTGTGATCTTATTTCTATTCCATAATCACCAAAGGAAAAATAGTACATCCCTCTCAATTTTGACAAATCAATAAGGATTAGAACAGTGGCTCTTTTTATACCTGCCACACGTTGGCTGTCTAGGAAACCCTTTTTTTCCTTCTGTCTCCTATTCCAATATGTTAAGCATTAAAAAGCAGCAACCTTTGCTAATCATAGTTAAGTTGTCAGTGACTCAGTTCCTGCTGTGGTCTTGCTCATTCAAGTTCATTATCTCATTCAGTTTGGTTTTATTATCAGTTGATAATAAGCACTTGATAAATACATGAACCTGGATGAAGATAGGTGCATGCTTTCAAGCATAATCTACCTATAAAAGCTGATGACTTTTTTTTTTTTTAAGAATTTCTTCACCTATTTTAAGCTAATTTGAAAGAAAAAGTAGGGTACTTCATATGACTAAATTATCTCTTACTTAGCAATTGTGAACATGATTGAGCTCTGTACAGAACTGTGATGAAAAATATTTTGAAGGTTTAAAAACTGGATTGTTACTTAATCAAGTCATATTTTAGTTTATGTAGACTTATACACTTATCTATGGGAAAATCGTATCCTGTAAATAACATAAACTGCCTATGCAAGACATTTCATTTTGTTAAGTATTACAAATTTTTGTGTGATTTCACTCTCCAAATTTTTATAGCACTGCAGATTCTTCATAATTTTCTTTAAAATACAAGAAAAATGTAAAGCTAGCATTTTATATGAAAATATATGTGTATATAACATAGAAATTTTCCCAATTTTTCTGAAAAAATAAGTGCATCCTTATAAATTTTTCATTGAAAACTTTCATTTTCTTTAAATCCTTCAAAATTAACTGATCAAAGAGGTAGTTGTTGCACTGTCTTGGGAATATAAGATCAGTTTCTCACTTTTCAAACAGCTGATATTTTATAACTGGTGGTTAATTATATGTGTTCTGTTAAGACAATAATTGCAAGCAACAAAATTTATATGAGTGAATGTCACCCTAGCCAGCAAATAAAAGTTCCATTTATTTTCCCTTCAAATTCATTTTCTAATTAACAACTTATTGCTCATATTAAGACGTCATATTAAAATAAGGTTTTTTTGTTTCCATAAGTCTATTGAACTCTCAATGCAAACGAATATTAAAAAGCTCTGAAAAAGAAGGGATATGGCTTCCAAATGAAACTGTCAAAATGTGCTTTTACTATTCAATTTCTTGCTGAAATAAAGTTTTTGACAGAGACATATGACAAATTTAACAGAACCCCTCACTCTTAAATTGCAACAAAAATAGTGACCATGCTCAAACCCAATGGGAGTTGTAAAGAGACTGTTAGTTCCCAACAAGGGTCCCTGTACCTTCTGGCTGTGCTGCACTCTACACGCAGGCAATGTCCTTCCTCTGGGTCAATCAGCAGACTTCATACAGCAAATTCCTCCCTAAAGTCAAGTTTAGCAATTCATCAGAACCACAGGAGACCTAAAAATCTACAACCAAGTTACTAAGATTGTACTAACCAAAAAGAGACCCTTACCAACATACTGCAAACTACCTAGCAAATTAATTGTTCTGAATTTCACCTTAGAAAAAAAACAATAACCCATAGGGGGTGGATTTTATATATATTTTTTTTTTTAACTGGATCTCATTAAGTCTTTTTGTGGAGAATGAACATACCGAGATGACTGATTAATCTGAAACCCTTCACTCCAATTAAAAAAAAATTCCAGATTAGTCACTGCTCTGATGAGGTATTTGAATCCCCAAAAGTCTCAGGCTAGGCTCCTAAGATCCACAAGCCTTTTTTCTGCCTTGACACTTAGTGACGAAGACATCACTTACAGATATGTATTTTGCTTCTGCAAGTGACACAAATAAAACCAGTAATATTTTCTTGAAAAAAGTTGAGGAACACCATCTCTGCAACTTTGCAATATGTATTAATATACAATTATTATTTTTTTAAACAATAGTTTAGTGAGAAAAATAATGCCTTTAACATAGTAAAGCTGTCTTAAATGCATACATATATATATATATAAAAAATATGATAGCAGGGCAATGTCTCTGCAAAGAATAAGCAAGTTCTAGAATCTGATGGATGTTTCTGTGCAACTTCATGGCTTCAATCAATATTTAAGTTTCTCTATGGCATTAACGTTTGTTAAGAGAAATAACAGACTTCATTGAGTTTGAAAACAGCTCTTAGTGGCACAGTTCTCATTTACTTCCACCAGGAAAAGTAATGTATAATTTCAGATTTTTGTCAATACATTCACCTTCCTTTCACAAAAGTTTTTAGAGCTGAATAGCTTAACGCAGAGGTGTAGAACTGATTAACTGCTCCATAGAATATAGAGAAATGCTATAAGTTGCAAGTCTTCTGTGGACTGGCCTGTATATTTACCTAACCATAATAAAAAAATTGTATTAAATCATTAGTTTAGTTGCAAGCATTGCTGCATTTCCCAGTTTGTGAAGCGTGCTGCCCTGGTGAGGGAGTTACACGCCTGGGATGGGGTACAAGGCACGCTGACCCTTTCGTCGTACCCAGAAGATGCACACTACATGGAGGCACAAGAGAATTTTTAATAGCCAAGACACGCTGGTCCAGCAGGTACCAGGCAGGGAACTAGAGCATCCCTTCGGAGCACCCTGACTGACTCCACTAGTCACTGCCAAACAAGCCCAGGCAGGTCACCTCCTCTCTGTGCCAGCATCCTCTCCATCTAACCCTTCTTTGCTTTACGTATATAAATAAGGAGATTGCAGATCTACTCAGAGAACACACAATTGTTTTCTACATCATCAGGAAAGTAGGATCTCATTGTGGTTTGAACAACAGCACTGACATTCAAGGAAGTGCTGGGTTTGGGGTTTTTGTTTGGTTTTTTATTTATTTCATGTTACACATACATGTAAATGTGGATTCAGAAGGCACCTACAATGCTTCTCTGAACTATACATGACACAGTAGAGAATCATGCTGTATTTACACATCTCCTGTTCACCACAATGTGTCTTTGAACCACTTTTAGGTAAGGACAGAGGATTGCACTAGTGATAGAGCAAAAATGGAGCAATGGGACCTGTTATTATGTGTATATATAATGGCTCCATCACCACACAATTAGCCAAGAGACTGTGACCTGTATTCTAGATCGTGTTGGATGCTGTACTACACAGCCCTCAAAGGAACCAATTCATAAATCTGTGTTCTCAGAGTTAAAATATAGATCTATTTTCCCTTGCATGTGAACACTATCAAGTGTGGCTTCAACGTGGAACATGAGGCAGCTAAAGAGAATGAGCAAAAATGCATAAATGTGAGAAGATGAATTTAAGGTCCCCAAAACCTACAGCAAGAAAACAATTAGCACAAAAAAAGATTTCAGCTTTAGCATGCTGTACTTTCAGTCTAGTGGGTGAAGTCTTTAATATTCAACTCCTGCAAAGCCATTTGTAATAACCTACTCCAAGCATATTTTAACATAAAAGCAGTAAGGTATATCAACTACGTAGAATATTTACACTTTGTTAAAATAGCTAGCTTTACACTTTATAAGTTATTGTGTTAGTCATTCATTTTTCAAAGTCATGATTTCAAGTTTTTCTTAACAATTATCTTTCACAAATCAGCTAAGAAGTCTATTAAGAGAGCAGGCATGCCTATATTTAACAGTATCCTAGCTGAAAATGCTAATAATTGTGTGAGCAAAGTTATCCAAGATTTAGCACTACTGTACCAGAAAAGACATGCGTACTTCAGTCAGTCTGGAAGAGGAAGCAATTGTTTCCTATAATACTAAATAAGTGTGTGGAGGGTTGCTTGGTTGGTTTGTAATAGATCATTTAACCATGAAAAGCTGCCTAGTTTCATTGTATGCTGGATTATTTAAAATGTTGTTACCAGTGGACGCAATAATTCACTCTAAAATAGTTAAGTATGACAAGATATTAGGAAGGAAGGGTACCAACAGACATTGAACACTGCTGCAAGTTATGTAGAAAAGACAGAATGATAATAGGCATATTTACAACAGACCTTACATGAATATAGAGAATATTTTCATTTACAATAACCAGAAGTTCTATTTCTATTTAATTTCTTGTTTTTAATGGTATAAATGCCAAGTAAATCATTAAAAGAAATGTCAGCTCTATCAGTGGCAGCTGCTCTTACTACTAAAAAAGGAGGGGAAGTGTAAGAGCAGGGCAGCCAGCAAACCCCACAGCGGTCTGCAAAGTCACTAGTGGGAAAACAACAAAGGCCTTTCCATGCAACTAACACAGATGTGCCCATAGCCAAACTGTCAGAAACAGTTAAGATGACAGCTACTCACAGTTCATTATTTCCTTCTCACAGGTCACTGGGTGACAAGCTGGGTCACCATGCTTTGTCGGCTGCTACAGTCTTCCCCAGCCCCCCTCACTCCCCAGTTCTTATTCCATTTAAATAAAGGTAAGCTGCTCAAACTGATATACTAATGTAAACAAATATCTGCAAATGCTTTCCAAAAATGGGAATGTAATGTTTATTATACCTTCCTTTCATTTTCAGATGGATATATAACATTTCCTCTCTGTGATGAGTGGAGAACTCGATTTTTATCTGTAGCAGATATAGCTATTAGAATAATTTTGTCAAGATGTGACTAAAGCAGATAATGAAAGTTAATTTGTCACCAATTCAATGCTTTAACCTTTAGAACACTTACATGGCAGATATATCATGGAAAATCATTGCAACTCAGTGAAAAGATGTTTTTCTCATAGAGGAGTTTTCACAAATAGAAATCTGACAGGGTACTTAAAATGAATACAGACTTTTTAAATGCAGAAAATACAGTCCAAAGCACTTTTTTGTGGAACATGTATAAATAGATTTTAAAAATAATCCAGTCATGAATTATTTTTTTTAATACATTCTCATCTGTCTTCATGGAGTAATCAATTTACAATACAGATGTAGATTATAACTTTTACCTTTGTTTTGCCCACTTGGAATTTAAAATGAATGAACAGTGTATAAAGAATCACAGTCAAGCATTTGCTTAACTGTTACAAACAATTGTACCAATTCATAGCTGTGTCATTGACAGAAGTGGTAGAACATTTCCATCTCCTTGGGGGTATTCCTTAGTCATTTTTCCTACACTAATAAGTCTTATAAAAATGTAATAACTGACTTTGTCCAAGTGATTCAGAAAAATTAAAACTTAACCCACTGTCCCAGATGTGTGTGTCTTAGTATTAAATATGACAAGGTCATAAGCATTCTGACTCAGATCCAAAAATGCTTGTACCTAGCATGTACTTAACTTGGAGCATACTTAAATGCATATCTGGATTGGAGACAAAATACTCAGAAACTTGTGAAATCAAGCTTACTTATGGAAGCAAAGTGATCCAATAAGGCCTGAAACCAAAACTGCATTAAAAAAGGTGATTAATTTTAGAAATGTGACTAGTGCCTTTTAAAGGGACAATTCACAAATTGAATACACTGCTAGGACAGCACAAATCTGTTACAGTTGATGATACAAGAGCACTCACTTACTTTCCTAGTTGGGCCCAATAAGATCATAACAATCAGAGAAGTAATTTAAAATGCTGTCCGAAGTTACAGGGGTTACATTTCCACAAGGTAACACCCAAAACATTAAGTTATTTTCTTGACCCAGGCAAAGATGTGATTATGTAACATCTTTCTACAAGTGTCCATGAAAAAAACAATTTTTGAGTGAAAGGAGGCAATGGATTTGCTCTTTCCCATACAAGAACAGTGAGGATGAGAACAAGGATGGGAAGGAAATTGGTGGCCATTAATTACTTAGTTAAGTCATTAGTTCTTGTGCACTGAGGGAAGTACATAAATCACAGTCATACAGCTCACCCCTCTACTCATCCTTATCCTAAAGGCCACGTCTTCTCAGCAGCTTGAACCCTCCATGTCTAACAACTAGCTTATGATTGGATTTTGGTCTGTTTGGGGCAATACTTGTCATTTAGAAAGGATTTTTTTCATCAATGGTATTTGCTGGAATGGATAAGTTTTTCACCTTTCTCATAGAAACTCAGGGATTCAGTCAGGTAACTCAGAGATGAGGTTCAGGTTTTCAGATCTTATAGGCGTAATATATCATGTAAATTGTTGTGGCTCACCATGAAAGTGCGACTGTTTCTCAGAAACCAAACAAGAAAAACACTAAGAACGACGGCTCTGAAATGAATATGCCTCCAAAACACTAAGCTGGAAAAGGAAACATTTAGGGCAGGACTTGATAGCTTAAAAATAGACACTTGCTAGTATTTGAGACTGCTAATGTACCCAAAGGATCTGCATAGTTCTCACAGATGCAACACAGGGTTGGCAGGAGACTTGCAGTAATCTGAAGCAGCTGGAAGCCAGGTAATATACACCTCAACACCTAAAAATTATCCTAAACACATATGTCTGGGCAGCTGAATCTCCTTTTAGAGACACAGTTCCCTTCCTTTCTCAGTAAGCCAAAGTTTTAAAAAAATCTACAAATGTGTTTAGCAGGGCAGTTAACCAAAAAGCATTTTATAAAAACCAGTTGAACTTCTCTGGAGGAACAGTGATCATAATCTTCACTTTATCGACCCATACAGCTGGACAACTCCTGAAACAAAAATTCTAGGACACAGAAATATAGTTTCCTCTACTAACACACAATTCATACCTCATTTGCACTTACGACAGTTTTTCATGTTATTTTGTAAAGGAAGGCAAATTTTATTGCTACTTGGAAATTGAACAGCTTTTCAAATCACAAAGGATAAATAAAATCCTGTCTCCTATTTCCTACATCCCCTTTCAGGCACTGAAAGCATCCTACAAACTACAGAGTGGAATGTGGCAGCTATTTAACAGAATACATTAGTATTTGTCACAGTCTAGTGAAAAATTGCAGCAAAAGAGAATTTAAATCACTTAGTACCTCCCATAATGGAGGTAACTGCAGAAGTTTTGAATTAGTTACCATTGCTATTTAATGCCAAATATTTCTGACAAAGTTATTTTAGTATTAAAATGTATTTTTTCTCTATTTAAATCTAGTTCAGGAAAATGCTTTAGACCGCAAAACTCCACTTTTGGAGGGAAGAGATAAAGACATAGAAAGTCAAGCATTCACTGCTTAAAGGCTATCCTGACTGCAGATAGCTTTCTAAATCAAAATGTCTGTGTTCTGCAAGAAGATATTTTTAGCTTAATATTTATATACTGTTATCTGAAGCTATAAGCACAGACATTTAGTTGAAGCAATTTCACTTATCCCATTGTACTTAAATGAAGTGAAATAGTTTGTAGTGACCCTGACATCACATTGCATATTTAGAGCATAACAATTCATACTCAAAGCACTGTGGAGAAAATGATCTTGTATAAACCTTCACCTTATATTGCAGAAGGCATCTTCTGAAGGAGCCAATGTAATCAATATTAACTTTGGTACTTTAGTATATGTCGTAAACATACAAGAGTATTTACTAATAGTTAAATCATTTATGTTTAACAAAGCTTTAAAGTTATCTAATAAAAAAAACCAAAATTACTCAAAATACAGGTAGCCTACCTCTACCTATGCAGTTCCCCAAAAACTACTGCTAGCCAATACCTTCTGATACCTCAGTCATTTCACAGTCTTCAGACACATTTGAGAAATATTTTGGACACTAAAAGACTAAATATTGGCAAGATAATATTATAAATGAAGCACCCGAAATACTAGTCCTTGAAGGAGGACCAGAGGAGCAAATCTATGGGTTATCTAAGGGTAATACTTCCAAGGGAAGAGTTACAATAACCTAGATAAACCATATCTGGTTGTTGCTTGCAGTCACCTGTAAATTACTGTTATCGACTTATTGCCAGTAGTAACAATATCATCAACTAGTAGTAGCAAGATCATCGACTTTCATTCTAATAGCAAGTGATGTGTTGTGGTCTTTGATCTGAATGGAAGGTCCATTTTTAAAACGTTTTTAACTAAAAATACCCCAAAGCTCAAAAATAACTAGCCAAATGCCATTTGTAAAAGAAAGTTTCAGTTATCTAAAGAAAGGCAAAGTCTTTTGCCTGCTGTAAGTAGAAGCAATTAAGAACACTACTATTTATTTTTTATTCAAATTAAAATACAGTCCTATATTGAAAGTGACTGCATCACTTGGTATTTTGGCTCATCATGACTTTCAGGTTTCTAACAAAACCTTTACCATTTAAACTTAAGTCTTGTGGCACAAAATGTGTCACAACGTTGATACAAGTCCTATGTCTTTATGTAATTTGTGTGATGTGAGGATTATAGATAAAAAATGAAAAAGTAAATTTGCAATTACTACCAAACATCATCCACATCAATCTTCAAAATAAAATAAAAAAAGCACATAAATGTCACCCCTTTTCATTAATTTTGGTCAAAATCCCTGTTTGCTTATCAGCCAGAGGGTTTCTGAGATATTTCAATAATATCCAGGAAATCAATCTTACATGAAACTGAAGGAAAACATCTAATGTCATTGAACAATAAATATCAGTTCTGTCAGTGGCTTACCTTTGAGCTGAGGCCTTAGGATGTTTCTCTTCTAGTTTCCTCACCAGTGCCACTGTCAGCTGTGTAGTCTCCCCTAGGGGATCTGCAGGCATTAAATGGGCGTCCAAAGGTCCTGAAAGTTGTTTCTGATTGGGGTTGCTGACATTTTTTTGCAGAACCTAAGAGATGGAAGTACAACCATGTAATTTATATATTGCTAATTAAAATAATGTGTGTCTACTTTTTCAAGTAGGGCTGTTGATTAGCAGAAAATGTCAGAAATACAAATAGCTATGTCAAGATGCATCAAGAAGCACAAATCTAGAGATGTAGTGATTTTTGTTTGTTTCCCTTCCTTACTTGAGTTTCTCCACATAGGAAATAAGAAATTCAAAAAATTTGTCCTACATGGGCTATAAGCGTAAACTGTTCTGAGACACAAATATATATAATTTTTTGTTCATTAAAATCCTGTATATAACTATTATTTGTCTAATATATAAATATCTTATTAAATTAAGAAATCAAATGAGGTTATTTATTTAAGGAAATAAGTTGACTTCCACACTGATATTTCTCTTTTCAAAATGTGTTTTTGAAAGGAATGTCTCTGACCTGCCTCTGGCTTAATACTGTGACCTCTTCTGCTGAGCTGCTGTCTATCTCCTGATGAGCTGCAGACCAGGCCCCATGGTGAATGCGGTTTTCTGTCTGGGTCACCTCCTCTCTTTCATTTAGTTCCTCTAGGTAGGTCAGGACAAACTCAGGGTAAGCCTGTAGGAAAGGACAAAGGCAGAGGAATAACGAAGACAAACATCAGCTACATCAGCAGAATCACAACAGTCTAAACACCAAGAACGATGGGAAAAGTGGTTGTTGATGTATGCAATGTCACAACAGTTGCTGCATGTAAATAACTCTGTATTTCACAAAGTTTTCAAAGTCAGTGTTAGATAGTGACATTTTCGTATGCACTAAAGTGAAAAACATAAAAAATATTTGAATATTATTTATCAGTTTAAGAATAAAGACCAACAGCTCTCAAAATGAAAATTCTTATAAATAGGAAGAAACAAAATTTTGTATTCCTGTCTTTAGGTAATATTTAACTAAGTATAGGTGACATTTAGGTAGGCTTTTCCATGTAATATATTAGAAGAATTTAAACCAGCATATTCTGAAATCACATCACATACAGAAAAAAGCCTTCCTGATGGTTTTGAAACCAAAGAAAATTTTACTACTTTAATTCATTAATGAAGTCAATTTGCCCTCTTAATACTCTTTTGATCCTTGCTTACATGGCAAAATGCCCCAAATAAAAATAAACAATCACAACTTAACAATTACATTCTGTTGAATTTGAGACATTAATATCTCAGCTACTTAACCTTATATTACCCAGATCTTGTACCATGGTAACATGATCAATTTTATTTCTTTATCTCAGTCTGTGAAATGACTTCATGACCATTTCTCAGGTGCTACTTCAATTCAAGCAGTAGTCAGTCCACTGTCCTCATGAAGAAATGGGCAGAATCTTAATTTATATGAAATATTTTTTAATTATAATGAAGATTGTAGTTTAAATTTCTGTGAGCACCTGTACTAGTTTTAATAGAAAATGTATAGCTATTAACCACACTAAATTAGACCAAAAATAGGAGCTATTCAAATATTTCAAGAGTTAACACTTTAACAAATTGAAATCAATAAACTTTTAAACCCTCATGGTTACAGAATGAAGTGTCTTACAAGAACAGGAAAAGCCATCTTTTTCTGTTCCATTACTCATTAGTAAATAAACATAAGCAATCTCATTTATAAGGCAGGAAACACTACAGTAATTAAGAACTTGGGCATATTTTCCAAAGCCAACTCTACATGGATATCCCACAGATTCAGTGGAACTTCTAAGCTCAGAATACCAGAACTGAAACCTACCCTCAAGTTCCGAGAAGACTTTTTTGCTCGTATCTTAAGAATACTTTATAATATTAAAATATTTTGCTGTTTTGATCTTGAATTTCACTAGACATTCCTGACAATAAAGCTCTGGTTTTAGCTTCAGTTGCATCACTGTTTCTTTAGCCTTCTGTCAGACTTTCCCCATGAGTGCAGATGTTTTCAACTTAGGAATATTTCTATTTTACTTTAAAATAAATCCCTTCAATAGCAAAAGTACAACAAACAGTGGGGTGCTTTTATTTCTTAAGGAAGAAGATTTTTCACCAATCAATAATACTAACTCTCCTGCTGTTTTATCACCTTGTATAGACAATATATTATGAAACTTTTCTCTCCTGCTTCATAGTTCCATCCGCATTTTAATTCTGATGTAATACACTAACTTAGATTTCTGCTATATTTTTCAGACTTGGCTGCATGAATAATGAGCTAAGATTCCATTTCTTTAAAGACAAATTCTTCCTCTACAAGTGCTTTCACGCTCACTTTACTTACCAAGACAAGTGATTCTGGTTTCTCTCTCTCTCACTTTTCACCTTTTCTGCCTGACCTCATGCCATCGCTGCTTCTGTGCCAGAAGAAAGCATTTGGCAGCCATGCAATGAATACAAGCAGAAAATTGACCTAAGTTAAAATTAACACAGTAAAATTATAGTTATTACCCATATTTGTACTCAAATCCAGTTCCCTGTGTGGCACACTTGTGCCAGAATGCCAGGCAGCATGGAGCTGGTGTGGGAGTCCCTGGCTCTGCTTGATTCAGCTCAAGGGCTATCAGTCTGCATGTCCTTTATGCTTAACAACTTCTGTAGGTTTTCCAACAAACCTCTCTTCTTCAGGAAAGTGAAGAAACAGAACAAAATCCCAGTGCAGAATGCAACAAAAGCCTCAAACCTTCCCAGGACAAGAAAAATAATTTCCCAGCTAGTTCAACCCTTAAACAAATACAATACTTTGGAAAGTTTTATTTCTAGTCCAAAATGTGTTCTGCCATGTCTAGGATACATTTTGCTTTCAGCTCACACCACTTAATGCTGGAATCTATTGTGAAATACTTGTTCAAAACTCAGAGCATGTTAAAGAGCCCTATTAGCTTATCTTGCTTATTTTCTAGAATTGATAGTTGACTTACGGTCTTATTTTAAGTTATCCATAAAGTTAACATGAATAAGAGTACATAACTTGACCTATCACAAATATGGATATCATTAAATATTAGTCTATTAACTAAAAAGGTAAGGGAAAAAATATCAAGATTAATTTGTTGTTTCTGCATAAGTACAGTTTGGGAATCAGGAAAGCAATATCAGGACTGTATTATAAATCAACATCTTAAAAAATACTTGATGATTTTACTGTTTTTTCAGAACAAGCTACTATTCTCTGACATAAGTAAACCATACCTTGATTGCATAGGGGACGATATATACATAGAGGAGAGTATGTTAATGGCAAACACAGTAAGTAGTAGGTATTAATTTCAAGAAAGTGAGTTTACTTCTCAATCTGAATGTGTCAAATATCATTACAGTGTATTATGCTGCTTTCCTTTATGTCAGTTTTTGTTGGCCTACATCTGCTACAACTTAAAATAACATGACACTACAGATAAAGTGAATGTGATAGGAAATAGAGAGAGAAATACACCACACTCCAAAGAGATCTACTGCTAACTACTAGCATTTTTTCCTGATAAAAAGAAATACAGGCTAGAACCAAACAGTGTTATAGTTATTAACTCTCAGAAACTTTAGAAACCTTTCTCCTCATGATATACAAACTACAATAATTTTTATATAAATAACAAACAGTATGCATAATGAAATAAGAACAGTATAGCTGACAACTGTATTTTTATTTAATGATGAACTGAATCATTCTAGCATAATTCCAGATAACAGACAAAACAATGGGAACATGGTCTCCATTTCATCTGACTGGTGGAGTTGCGTGAGTAATAGAATCTAATCTAATGTCCAGATGAAAGGATAAGAAAGGAGGGTTGATGCTAGAGAGGAGCATCTAGTATTGACTTTCTACCGGACAGTGGTTCTCTGCAATTTTTGCAAGGTTAACAGCATATAATGCTGAAGATGTTCCTGACACTTCTGTGAATGTCTTCAAAATGTTTAAATGCTGAGAAAAAGGTATAATTTAAAGGATCTTCAGAGGCATGAATCACTGGCTATAACCCATGGGTATGCTCATGCAAAACTACCTCTTAAGGATTTATTTGAAGAGAACAAGGCTGCTGGGGATAAACCCCCACTTCTGTAAGTACTCTACCTCCATTCCATTGCTGTCCATGGATTCCTGATAGTAACTTGCATGAACCAGCTGACCTACAAAACATCAGACTTCAGACAAACTGCTGACCAAGATCCCTGGCCATAACAAACACAAATGAAGAACAGCTCCTCTGTCAACACCGTGCACTGAAGACCATTGCCCTCGCACCATTCAGGTTTTTGTTGTCATTCAAGCACTTGATCTGACCAAACTAGAAGGGAACCTCTCAGCAATATATTTTTCCCGGAAAATATATTTTGTTTTAATCAACAATCTATTTTAAAAGGGCTATATTCTTTAGCCATGCAAGAGTAAGAACAACCAAAGAGTAATTCAATATTTTTTTAAAAAAACTTCTGTTGCAGTAACTTTTTCTACTTCACTGGGGGAAAAGGTGTTTCTAAATTTGGCATTTCTGCATAGACCTGAAGAGAAAAAAAAAATTTGTTGTTATACAGTGTAGTTCTTAGGACACGTGCTTTGACAGAGGATTTTATTAAAACTCTTTGAGATTCATCCATAACAACATTAAGGACTGTATTTTAAAATTCTCCCCACAGCACATTAATTTTGCACAAAGGTGTTGCATGATTTGCAATAAAAACAGGATGCCTCTAACTTCTTTAATCAAAGAACATTTCACTATTTACTAAAGTTTTTGCCATGCTTGTTCTATAAACAAATTCTTTGTGTTTTGCGCTTGTTAAATGTTAATAGAATGTGTTAGTAACATATCAAGCTTGAGCTTAAGGGTCTTAATTTCCATCCAAGAACGTGTTTTAAGCTTCTGTTAACAAATTTATATAAAAGCAGTGAAGCGTACAGCTCATTTTAGATGCCAATTGTTCTTTAGACTTCTTTTAGAGTTGCCTCACTTCTAAACACTGACTTGTAGTTATCACAGGTTACTATACTGATTAAACAACAAGATCTATTTTTACTAGATAATTGAAATAAAATGTGTGCTACAGCTCAAGAAACAAAGCATTAAAAAATGAAATAAAAATCAAAATTCACAAGTAAAATCATGAACTGGTTCCATTAATTTTAAGAAGGTTTTAATAAAATACAGTATGTTTCTATTTATTCACTAAATAGAAAATATTCATAGAGATAACAAACAGGAAATAATGCAGTGATAGCACAGCATCAAAATAGCAAACATAATTCATTGAAGGTTTCATACAGAAAACGGGAACAACCTGAAAAAGAACCAAAACACCCCAAATATCCAGCATTCATATAATGCCATACTTTACAGTAGATGGAGCCATTATTTCCTAAACCCACTCTTGATAGATGCTGCTTTTGTCCCTGTTACAAAATGAGTAATTCAAAGAGTTATATCTCATTTTAACCAAAACGCAAAAATAAATTAGCAGAGAAAATGGCATTTACACTTCAAATAATATGATTTCACAAGGAAAAAACACTTGATTTCTGAAACTAACACCATGAATAAGCATCTAATGCAGTAAATAAAGATGTGGAAAAGAAATATTATTCTATTGGATAAAAGGAATGTGAAATGCATCATGTGTTAAGACTTTTTTGAAGTGAAAAGGAATTAATTTATTTTTATAATAATGCAAACTAAATCAGAAAAGCTACCTTAACCAGAACAGTTTTCTAGCTCTGTATGATACTGAGGACACCGGAATTTTTAAATCAGGTTTGAAATTATTACATTTCCCATTAATGTTTAACAGTATTTGAACCCAAACCACGTTCATTATGAAAGAGAGAACAGATTTCTGAAAATACTTTTTCTTTCTATCTAGAACAGAGTTTCAGTTGGAAGGGACCTACAATGATCGTCTAGTCCAATTGCCTGACCACTTCAGAGGGTACCAAAAGTTAAAGCATATTATTAAGGGCATTGGCCAAATGCCACTTAAACACTGACAGGCCTGGGGCATCAGCTGCCTCTCTAGGAAGCCTGTTCCAGCGCTTGACCACCCTCTTGGTAAAGAAATGCTTCCTAATGTCCTGCCTAAATCTCCCCTGGCACAGCTTTGAACGATTCCCATGCGTTCTACCACAGGATCCCAGGGAGAAGAGCTCAGCACCTCCCTCTCCCCTTGCCCTCCTCAGGAAGCTGTAGCGAGCAGTGAGGTGGCCCCTCAGCCTCCTTTTCTCCGAACTAGACAAACCCGAAGTCCTCAGCCGCTCCTCACAGGACATGCCTTCCAGCCCTGTCACCAGCAATGTTGCCCTCCTCTGGATGCACTGGAGTACCTTCAACATCCTTCTTTAATTGCGGGGCCCAGAACTGCACACAGTACTCGAGGTGAGGCTGCACCAACGCTACATACAGCAGGATAATCCCCTCTTTCGACCGGCTGGTCATGCCGTGGTTGATGCCCCCCGGGATGGGGTTTGCCCTCTGGGCTGCCAGGGCACACTGGTGACTCGCGCTGAGCCTGCTGTCAGCCAGCACCCCCAGACCCCTTTCCGTAGGGCTGCCCTGCGGCCACTGCTCTCCCGATTTACACTTGTGCCCAAGCATTACTCCATCCCAGGTGCAGAATCTGGCATTTGAACTTGTTAAATTTCATCCCATCAATCGTTGCCCAATGCTCCAGTCCTATACCTAGATGACATCCCCCCGCAAGGCCTCTCATCTCTCAAGAGAGGAAACAGCACCTCCCAGTTTGGCGCCATCAGCAAACCTGTAATGGTGCGTTCAACTCCTGTGCCCAGATCATTGATAAAGATGTTGAACAGAACTGGCCCTAGAACTGAACCCTGATGAACACCACTAGTGACTAGTCACCAGCCAGATTTAGCCCCATTCATTTTCTCAAGACATATATAGATGTATATCATTTTACTTGTGAATCCCAAGATATATTTCTGTATGTACATATGTAACATTTTATTTCACTAGCTGTATTAATAAAATACTCAATAAATACATCAGAGAGTATCATATTTCCCTAGAATAATTATCTAAACCTGATTTTCAACCTCAGAATTGCCTTCACTTCTGAGGGTTTACAAAGAAACATTACCAAGCTTTGAAAGTCTAGCATATTGGAATGTAAAGCCTTTGTAGTAAGATTCTTGAAGCCAGTCCAAATTTTTAGTTATTTTTAGGTTAAAAAAGAAGTAAAAAATCAGCTCATGATTCAAACTATACAAAATTAATCAGCTGAACCTGACCAGTTTCTTGTGGTCATTTCTTCATTACAACCAACATTTCTTTACATAGCAAAAGAGACACTGGACAACATTTTTATGCCAGATATTAAAGTTGCTAAGAGGGAAAGGAAAAGTTTGTATGCCTGTAACTAAGACAAGAACTGCAATCTCCTTGTCAATCTGGAAAGCTCTACAACATTAGATAAACTTTAAATTATCTTATCTATATTAACTGAAGAGAAATCAGATAGTCACAAAATTTAAATTTATATTCCACAGGAAGAAACTGCTAGAGTTGTATGAGATAAAGATAACTTTATCTTTACCTAAGTTTGATATGTTTTTTTGAAACTGAAAAACAGCTTCAAAAAACAAAAGGCACTGCACACATACAGAAAAAAAAATTATGATCCTGATGCTTAAAATACAGTTTAAATTCCTACTTTCTCTGAGATTTAAAGAACCCATATAACACAGGTTTTCCTTGAGCCTTAGAGAAAAAAGTTCATGCAAAAATCTTTAAATTTGTTGAAAGCATAATATTCCTGGCAAATTCAAAAGTCCAAAATTCAAATAAGTTTTAGTTTATGTCGGTTTGTTTTTCTTAATTTCAGTTTTCCAAATTTCTTCACTCTCTATTAATTTTGACATTTTATAGCTGTCTAAATGGTTTATTTTTAATGTGACAGTTGAACAGAGGTTGCTTAAATAGACGCAATTTTATCAAATCTTGAAATAGAAGCTGTTCCTGCTCTGTAGTTTCAGGGTGTTTACAAAAAACATTTCTGAAGTAGCATCCTACATCAGGCAAGAAAGAATTCTTTGCATGCCAATATACAGACAGTTGCTCAAGGATATATCAGCCAGCCAGGATCATGCGTGTCTGACTTGCATAACACTTGCTTTAAATGTAAATAAATCAAAACTAGGTTCAGTACACAATCTTATTCATCTGGGACATGTCTTGGGAATGTCTAACAGAGGTAGGGGTTATTTTTCCCCTAAGTGTCAGCGAGTGACAGATCTCAATGACACCCTGTGCTATTTTTCTACAGGGAGTACCAAGAAGTAGAAATATACAGACTTACTACAGATCTTGACATCCCTAACAGTCCCAGGGTATCCCATCAGCCCCTTTAGGTTATTTCAATTTGATCTACATATCCATGAAAATAAAAATCAATGTGCCCAATGGTCTAGTAAAACATTCACCCTATCCTATGCAGTTGTTTCTTTTCTGTGAAGTCCAGGCGTAAAAGGCACAGTGACCCTTGGAGCTATGCCATTGGGAACATATCCATCCTCGCAAATGATCTCTCATGCTGAACAAGTTAATAGGTATAATCTATTAAGAGAACTTTCTCCTTGATTCTTCTGTGGTGGCCTAGGCCTAGTTATAGCGAAAGTCTTAAATATTTGCAGGTGATTTTACAGGAGCCATGTAGAAAGACAGTAAGTGGATTCTTTTAAGGCTCTTGAAAGATAGGGGAGACTATCATCCATATCTAAATCTAGTATGTACCTTTTCTGGTATAATCTCATCACATCATAAAGGCTTCAGTTTACCAACAGTGAATTTCAGAGCATTTCAATGACTGAGACAAAAATATGGATGGATACTAGGAGAAAAGGCTTTGGTATTAAATATTAGATCTACCATATTATTTGCCTGGGATTCAAAGTCCTCTGAAATTAGCAAATATTTTCTCTATTACATCAGTGAAATTTGGCAAGATTTACAGAACTTATAAGGGAGCAAATCACAGAAAAAATAGCATAAAAGAGAGACAGCAATGTTGAAGATAAGCAAAATATTTATAACCTGACATATTCCAGGTATACACAAACATTCTCCACTTATGGCTGGAGGCAGCTAAAACAGCCCTTCAAAATGCAACTTACTCACTGTAGGGCCAAAGTAAACTTGAAGCGATCCAGAATATACTATGCAAATAAAAACAAAATAAACACTGCTCTTTTAGTGGGGAACAAAGAGAAGAAAAGAAATATAGGCATGGGTCCTCATCTGAGATAAAATGGTACACTTCCACTAGCTTCAGATCCTTACAAGATCAGAGGAAGCATTCACATCTGGAAACCAAATGCTGTACACTACACGTAACCCCTTTTTCTTTTCATATTTTGAAGTGGCAAAGTTCTTCAAATATATAAATTTTTATCAGCATTTAAAACATTCAATAGGTAAGGTATTATGTTTCAACTGTAATTTAGTGACTAGTTATAAAATTGGAATTTAATTCCAGTCAGAATTTAAATATCAAACATCAGCTATAACAATGTGGATTATTATAGCATGGATGGATTACTTACTATATCAGATTTAACAACTACCAAACCCAAACAATATCACAGATGTGCCAATATTATCCAAAATACATGCATTATCTTATACACAGAAAAGCTAGTGCTGATGTAGAGTACCTTTCCTGTATACTTTAGTTTATATTCAGCTACAGATGTGCCACCACCACCAATTTCAACCGTAACTGGCTGACCAACAGCGAGGCAGCTCTGTACAGCAGCTCAATTCAGAATCCTTCCAGCCTTCCAATGAATGGAGAAAAAGAAAAAAAGGGTTTGAATAAGTTAAAAGAACCAGAAAATTCAACAATGTGTCACAAATAGAGAGGTCATTATGCCTGGATAACCCAGGATATTAACAGTTGCAGAAAGTGAAACACTATCCACAACTTAGCAGTCAATGAGCCCTGCTCAGAAGCAGTGATCTTCTGTACAACAAGGGTGGCATTTTACAGTTCAGTGCAAAATGGAACAGACCCTTGATATCTTCATTTGTCCTTTTTCTGTGCATATTCCACAGTGCAACGATTTAGGGTCCATAACGTGTCACTTGTTATAACTATAGAGTTTACTTGAAATATGTATGCACAGGAAAAAAAAAAAAAGTTCAGTGAACTGCAAAGATTGCAACAAATCTATAGTCTCTGAGCCAAGATAAAGTTTTACTCCAAGTCTGAAACAAAAAAGCTGGTTAAACATACCAAAAGTCCAGTTTGAACTGCTTTTGCTTCACATGTGTGCATTTACTACAGAAGCAGATCGCTTAAAGCTTTGCTAGAAATCAATGGCTCAAAAGTATTTTTTCATTAAACTCCATTTAAAAATAGCAATGGCTATATTAATAATATCATTAAAATACTTTGTTTTCAACATTTTACTACACTGGCTACAGGGTAAGAAAAAATTAGGAATGGAGAGAATTGTTCTGTAAGGGCCACTGGCAGTTACAATGACTGTCATCATTGCAAATTTCAGTCCTTCTTAAAAAGTTATAGTAGAAAATGCCAGTAACAGCTATTCTAGGTTGGAAATATTGATAGGTTTTCTATATGTATTTCTATGAATGTTTTCTGCTTGTACATCTTTCTGCTCAAGCATAAATAATAATTCTGAACCACTGATTAAGAGGTAATGTTACAAAAATATCAGTCTGCAAAAATGGTTTATCATTTCTAAGAAAAACCTGCTGTATGAATATAGCTTCATACCTGGAAATGTTTCAGACAATGTTATGCTACAGAACAGCAAGACATAAATGGTAATTGAAGTTTACCTGTGTACTGTAGAAAGTCAGAAAAACATTATTTGGTTCAATTAAGCATGAAAACAAATGTTTCAGCAGCATATCCAAAAACTGGACTGAATGATTTTATAAGTTCTGATACAGTTTTGTATCTGAGCTTTCACAGGTGTTGCATTTTCTTCTGCTACCTGAGGCCAGAAATGGAAACACCATGAGATAAGGTTTTCCTGACTTGCTGGCTTGACTGCGACAGAAAATACTGGAAATCATAAAAATACCAGTTTCATGACCTTTTCGTACAAAAGCATTTTTAGGTAGATTCAGAGGAGCTTTCAGACTGCCCTGTGCTTACTTAACTGAACTTCTGAGGGTCCTATGTTCAAACTTGGCTTCCAGTTACATGCTTCGTATATGGGTTGCTTTTCACAACTCAGTAAATGAATGTTTTTGTGCACAAAAAAATCAGGTGAACCTCAGTTAAGCAGAATATTAAGATGCAAAGGGAGACCTGTGTGTCTTGAAAGAATGAAAAAAAGAAGAAAAGCTTTGAAATCACAAATATTAGTATTTCCATTACACAAAGATCATTGGTCCTTACTCAAACACGATAAGGATAACATAGTTGGAGAATGAATAGAGGCATTATGCTGTTTATTGTGTATCTTGGAACCATAACAAGACCTCTATTACAAGACAAACTCTTACTCAGACAAGTTTATATGATAAGATAAACGGTCTATTAAAATACATTCAATTCATTTTGCCACACAGTAGAATTAGACGCTTCAGTATATGCTTATTTCTTTGCAGTAAAATAAAGAAGGGATTGATCTTACATCACTTCAAAAGTCTATCAACATCCAGATTTGATAGGATTATTAAAAATTAATCCAGTTTGCTTTTACATGTTTCAAGTGTACTGTGAATCACTCCCATAAGCCATAGGAAAAATATAACTAAAAATAGTAAATTTAGAAAAGACATACACTGAGATTTCAGGAACGGACTTTGGATGGTCAGTTGCGTGGGGTGAACAGGAAGGTGGTTTCCATCTAGGTGTATCAGTAAAAAAAGATCTACGAATAGCAGAAATAACTAGATTAACTAAACTCTGTAAATCACTTAGACACACAACTTAAACTATAACACACCCCCCCCCCGAATGAGCTATTTGTATAATTTGCCCTGCAATTCTTAACAGAAATCAAAACTCCAAATAATAGTGTAACACTATCCCAAGCTAAACCAGCTAATTGGGTAAATACTCCTTCTGCTGACTGAATGATGTGCTACTTACAGTATCGCCATCTCCTTTCAGATAAATCCACACAGTACAAGGAGTTCACATTTAGCAATAAAGTTGGCAATATGCTAATGTACTTGATGAGTGTGGAAAGGCTCTGTTGTTGCCAGACCTTTGACTTGAACTTGATAGGGCTGATTTGGCAGTCAGCGACCGGTTACATTCATCAAGAGGTGAAGCTTCACAACAAAGATAATGTGGTGGAAGCAATTAGTATTCAGAACATCAATAATAGGTCTTTGGCATATGACTGTGGGCTAAGCAAGGCTTTAATAATATCTGGTATGTAATACACTTCAAAAGAAGCATATCACATAAACCATTTTAATTTTATACTAAAATATTACCTGTTTTTCACAGAGGAATATTTTTTAAATACACCCTAGGTTTTTTTTATTTAATCCAAGCTGTACTGGTCTTCACAAACACATACTCCAAGATGTTTCTAAGCCTTCTCAAAGGTTAAATGTATTTGTTTTCAATTAAAGTGCACAATAAGGTGGCAAAATGCAGTTTTCTTCAGGAATTAGTTTGGAATGCTTAGCATTTACAATTGACGATGTCAGATTATGCTATATTGTTCAGTGCAGGTGAGTCAAGAATAGGACAGCAGTAGTAGTTTCCCCCACAGTTTCCTCTGTCTCCAGCAGAATCCCTGCCAAGAAATAAAATTATTACTGTGGGCTAGCCAATAACTTGGTGTCAAAGACCCTGTCTCGACCCTTCTCTCCAGAATTCGTATATGAACTCTCATTTGAATATGCTCCCTCTGCTGTCAGTTAAGGGAACGGAAAAACGGGAATAGTTGTTGACTGTGAAGGCAGTCCAGTTAAAGATGTGTCTCAAGGAGCTCTTTTACCCCATTTGCATTGTAGCAGAGTAGGAAGACCCCAGTGAAATGCAGGATCACATCAGATCTGTTGTTTCATAGAACATGTTTCATCAAGAAAACGCTTTTGTAAGGCTTTGGTGACAAAGGAAAAAAAGATTAAGTCACAGACTCATTCATGTTGCAAGGGACCTTAGGAGTTCATCTACTCCAAAATCCTGTTCAGAGCTGGGTCAACAATCAGTTCAAACCTAGCTGTTCAGTGCTTAGTCCTTTCAGGTCTTGAAAACCTCCAAGGATGGAGATTCCATAACCCTTTTGACACCTTGTTTCAATGCTTAATCATCCTTAAAGGGAATATTTTTCATCTGATATCATTAAACCTCCCCTTTCAATTTATGACTATTGTCTTTCTCCCACCAAGGACCTCCGAAGAGCCTGGATTCATCTTACTAGTAACCTCCTTATAGGTATTAGAAGGCTGTAATTAAGTGTCCCTGAGGCTCCCCTACTCCCGGCTAAACAAGCTCACTTCTCACAGCCTCTTTGCGCTCACTCCAGCCCCTTGACCATTTGGGTGGCCCTCCGCTGGACTCAAGTTTACCAGCTTCTCCCTTATATCATTCTTCATTGTATAGTCTAAGTGCATATATAGCAATTGCTACAAACAGTAAATCTCCCACACAGCCCTGCAGTGAGAAGGTATAGAAAAAAATTAAGAAAAACCCAATTCAATATGTGAAAACCAGATGTTAACTACATAGCCTCTACTGTATTTTTCTAAAACTTATGAACTTCATAAAAGTCCATATTATTTATTGCTAACTAGCTGATCTTCCTACTATAAAAAGGAATTATTAAAACCATACAGATAACTTGTTTCCTGCTGAGAACAAATTATTGTTACTGAAGTTTCAAAATATCACTTTGCTAGTTAGGAAAATTCCGTACTGGAAATAAGAGAAACAGCTACTAAATGATGTGAAAAATGTAAAAAAAAAAAAAACAAACAAAACCAAAAAAAAAAAAAACACCCCAAACCAAAAAACCCCAACCAAAAAAACCCCTATATTTTGTTTTCCAATAAAATATTAGAGGAACATAGGGTTGAATCACAGAGGAAAAAACTTAGAAATTAAGTCTAATAATCGAATCCTGATTTTGAATGAGAGATAATTAGAATAAAAGCCTAGAATGAAGTGAACTTTGCACTGACTTATGCCTTGTCCAGGCAAACTTACTGATGTAGGTAATTTGCCAGAACATCTGAGTAGCTGGAAAAGCGTATTTTAAGAGAAAGCAGCTCAAAATTAGATAGGAGTGGTAACAATTTCAAACAGATAGCTTACTTCTGTTGTTCAGGAATTATCTGATATTCGGTTATTTCTCTATTCCTTATGGTATTTACAGGGTATTGATAAGGACAATGAGTTGCATTAAATTCTAGTGTTATTTTCAACTATGCCTTTTTCAAGGGAAGCTTATAAGTTTTCAGTTATGTCTTCACTTTTCTTATCACTACTTGCTGTCATCAGCTTATGCTTCTGTCACCACAAGGCTTAGACACTATAATTCCTTCCAAGCACAGTAAAACTTTCTCTGCCACTTGATCAGGGTACAGGGAAAAAAAACAAAACGAAACACAAAAGCCAACTTCCCCTGCCCTCTCCCCTGTGAATAGTGGCTCAGAATTCCCTGCAATATTTTACTTCAAAAAAAATAGAAGCAAGAGGCTTATTTACACTAGAAGCATTTTAAGATTATTTTTTCCTCATGGTAACTTGTACAATCATTACACTGGCAAAATTAAAGAAACTAGAGATTATCTCCTACCAATTAAACTAAGGAATATCTTTTTATATTATATTATTTATGTTTTAGCCTGAGAGATTATTGTTCCTGCATGGTATAGATTCCCAAGTTACAAAATTCAATTATCTGAAATTCAAATCAATCTAGCCTTTTCAACCTTGAAGAAGTACCAAACCCACTGTTGTTGTCATGAGGGAAATATTCAAAATCCACTGAGAGTGCAAACACAGTGAAAGAAGAGTCAGGTCTCCTTATTGCCCTTCTGTGGGCACTTTCAAGCCTTCTACAGCCCAAACCTGATAGAAATATCAGGACTGCCTTTCCTTCCATCTCCTCCTCCACACTTGTTGGGAGCCGAGATGATATAGCTCCCATGACCTTGCGATGCAAGGAAGATCAGAGTCCTTTTCATAAATAGCAACACTTCATTAGAAGTAACACTCACAAAGAGGTAATTGCAACAGATGTTTCATTGTATCTTCTTGCGGAACCAACCAGTGTAAGACTGATAGAAGGGACAATATTTCTGTTGAGGTTGATAATTTCCTGTTCTCTGTCCCAAAATGTAGCAGAACCTCTGCTGGTCAGTGCAAGATGGAGCAACACGCATTGCATAGAGGAAATTCAGTCTTCAAAAGGAAAAGAGCAACTAGTTACGGGAAAACAGAATTAGTGAAGCTTAGTTTATGGATTTATGACTTTGAGTTGGATTCACATCGTATAAGTAGGCAAGGTGAAAAACTGCAGTTCAACAGCTCAGCTGTGAGACACAGTTCATGCCTTTGTGAATTCCTTGGTACCTAATTAGACTTGTGCTTATGCTATATTCTTTCTACCAACTGATATATTTTCATGAGACTTGAATGGCTTTTTTAAAAAATCTTACCTGTCAAATTTCACACTGAAATGACTTCATGATCTTAAGAAAAAAACCCAACACAACACAGGAATATGGAGACAGAGATGCACTTTGTTCTTTGAGAAAACCAAACCAAAAATATCTAATACGGTTCTTAAAAGACTGTCGTGAACTTTAAACTTTTATAACATCCTACAAAATATGAATATTGTACATTCACACAAACAAGTCAGACTGCGGCGCCCAGTTCAGCTACCCATACAGTTTATGTTCATGGTGATTTTTCACATTGTCACAAAAGATAGTATCACAGCCTATGGGTACAATATCTAGTGATCAGCCATGCATTAGCCAGAGGCCAGAACATCAGTGGTACTGATAGCTTCCGAGAGTGTTTTCTCTGGGAAATGCCATCATCATATTTTCTCAGTAGCAAAGGCACAAACCACCTTGGCATCAGCCAAAATAAATTAATGTTATTATACTTACAATTTTACTCTATTAACAAAATCAAAGTATATCTATTAATACAAAATGCACTTTGGGCTTACAATGCAAAGCTAACTTTCTGTGTATAAAATTTTTTTATATAAGAGTTAATAAATTGGCCTATTTGCACAAGCAGTGAAGAAAAATCTGTGAAGCATAGTAGTATTAATGAATTAATTTTAGGTTAAAGGTTTTAACATTTCATTTAGTGGTTGATCACAGACCAAATCCCAGGAATACAAAGAGGCATCATGGTTGTGACAGTACATAGAGAGTCAACATCATGCTCCTCTTATCCCACTTGAAATGTTTAAAAATGCAGAACCAGAAGAAATAGCATCTATAGAAATGACTGGCCATTAACTTTCTTTTGGGGGACTTAAACTTTTTCAATTTATTTTACAGTTTGTTCAAGACTACCAGCTCATGAGAGTCAGTTACAGAGGAATTAGCTGAGCTAGAGCAAAGTTGCAAACAAAGCTGAAAAAGTTCGTGACGTTTGGAAAGAGCAAGAAAAATTATACCAATTGTTTTACTGTGCCACACAAAACTATTATATCGCACATTACAGACAGGGTGCCTTTATCACACTTATGAGTTTTCTTTAAGCATTCATAAGACAAACACCAGATTCTCCTTTAATAAAATTATAAAACTTAGAAACGCAGACAAGAGTATAACACATCTAATAAAAGCCTACAGAATAGAACAAAAAACGTAAATTGGAGAATAAAAAAGGGTTTGTTCACTAGTTAGCTAAGTGAAACTTCTTAATATTAAAAAATATTAGGGGGGGGGAACTTCAATAAAGAATGCTAATGCAGTCAAATCAATACTGTAGGTAACTTAAGTTTTTTCCTCTTATTTTTTGTATTGACAAAAATTCATTCTAGTAACTACAGTTTGACAAAGTATTCATAATAAAGGGCTAAAGCTCTACTTAAGGTGTTCGAGACCCATTTATGAATTATTTTCATCTGTTATGCTTTCTTCTATTCAAAATACCTTGACTGACTGATTATACACAACATGCAACAGCATGATGGAAAGTCAGACTTGAATTATCCATAAACCACGGAAAATTTCCCACTATGAATGAAAGAAATTAGTAACCTTTACAATTTAAATTGTTCTACATTCTGCAAGAGATCAAGAACACAGAAGGGTACATAATAACTCTTTTAAAACTCTTAGTAGAAATAGACTGCTGAACTCTACAATGGCAATACTTATTTGTCAAACACCCCCCAACAACAACAACAACAGCTCTCCCCCTAGCCCCCTCAAAAACCTAAAACAGCTGAAAAAATGCTGAGAGATTATATCAGTTGACGGTTGTCTATCCCAACTTGCTGGTTTATAGATGATCTTTCTCAGTGATAAAAGAACAACAGGTTGTAATTGTCAAGGTTAGCTACAATCCCAGGCTTATGCACAAGGATTATACATCCTGAATTCTCCTCTGCTGGAAAGGTTTTACTTGGCAATAAAAGATTAAAAGTAACAGCCAGGGGCTGAGCTCTAATACCTAAATCTGAAGACATTTTTAAAGTATATACATCCAGAACATGCATTTGAGCCTTTTCCCTCTTAGTGTAATCCTCTTACTGCTTTCTGTACCTCACTGAACTTTAAGATTCTGAAAATAAAAACACTGTATCTGGCACCTTTACCCTGAATTTAGCTTTAAAGAGTCTCTCTTGAAGATACTGCATTACAATTTATAATATAGTGTTCATTCCACATGCATAACTGTTGGATTCTTTCATTCTGTTTTCTAATATCAAAGCCAAAAGATATAAGCACAATTCTGGTTTTAAGTTTGTATCAGCTATTCCCTTCATTTTTATAATATATTTGCACTAGAAATATTCAAACGTTCCTGGTCATAAAATGGCTTTGAGAGTCATTAGATAATTGTGAGCTAATATACAACAACTGCATAACGAATAAACAGTGTTTAAGTTGACTATTTTGAAAAAAATGTTAAACAAATTACTATTCTGTTGCCAAAATGAAGTTGGGTAAAACTGAAGTCTTCAAGTCAGAGAAGTCCTAATCACTTCTAGCTTCTTCTGCATGCACCCTTCTTGCATCTCACCAAGAAAGGGAGCTAACAGTTTCAGTGCTGCCTACTGAGTTATATACAGTAATGGAGCCAGATCAGGAGTTTATCCAAACCTCATTGCATTGCAGTGATCATAGCAGCAAACTGCTGTGTAAAGACCCTCTAACCAAAATTATTTAATTTTTTTCTAAGACAAGTCAACTGGCTTGTCCACTGTTGAGCCAGGAATAGTCATAGAAGTGAGGTTCATCTCAGTTCAGTTTAGATATCTACATCTGAGCCAATCCAGCTGTATAGCCAATGATGAGTAATAAGCGCCAATGGCATGCAATTCAGGAAACCTATCTAGAAATTGATTTTGGGATGAAAGTAATACCTCTTTACAAATGTGTATTCACCTCAGTTAACTGTAAAGGTAGTCTAGATAACTCGGAGTAGATAACTACTTTATACCATATGGGTTATCAATCCTAGTTTAGTACCTGCTTCTTAGGGATAAATTGCATCTTTATTTTACATAAGTAAAAAGTTTAATTTGTACCTAAATACCCAAGTATTCAGTTTATTAATACACCTGATTTCATAAGCTAATTAATTCTGCATTGAGACCCTTTATGTAAAAAAAATTACGGTATCAGAATAATATTCTAAAATGTTATTTTGTGTTAAAAAAATTCAAAGATGTTTCCAGTATCTTTTCCTATAGATATGTTTGACATGCATTCACTTCCAAATCTTACATGAAAATGAATATTGTAAAAGTCTTTAATCCTTGGAGAATGTGAATTTATGGTACATCTGTAAAAATTAACAGAACTGTAACAGGATCCTGCTCATCCACAGGTCAAAGAAGGAAAATTCAAGATCTTGAATTGCAAAAAAAAACAGGAAGTAAGAATCAGATACATAAAACAACTCTTAAGTAACATTAGTTTTATTATGTTGCAACAAAAATGGATATACTGACTGTCTGCTGCATATAACAGCTTTTCCTGTCAATCCTGGCCAAACTGTAAAATGCATGTTAGTCTGTAAACTAGAAATTTTCTGGGAGTCCTGAACAACCTTCCCAACTAAGGGCAAACCAAGGCAAAGAGATTGATTTTTAGAGCTTTGGCAAGGATTATTTTCTTAAACTAGTGTTTTCTCATGTAAGAATTCCATTTTGGCTTCATATTACTCTTTAGAAAACAGAATGAAATGTACTGATAAGACATAGTTAAAATGTTTTATGATAGCATAACTAATAATAATCAACATAAAGCTGAAGTAAACTGAAACTGTATAAAAAGGACCCAAGTTCCATGCCATCCTTCCAGTTAAACTGGAACAAAGAAGAAAGAAATTATCATCTAATTCTGGGTTTTCTCTGACCTCAGATGTAGCATGAACCAGTCCTCAAACTATTCCGAACAATCGCAATGACACTGACTCCAAGGATTATGAGTATATTGATGTTCCTACTGAAATTCCAGACATTTTCTCTCTCAGCTTCTAACGTGTCCTCCAAATTGCAAGCTCTAGAGAAGAAGATAATGATGGTGAACCAGTTTTCTGGCACCGTCTCTCCAGGAGAATACAAGGTTTCCTGCAGGTTTGGAATTTTGCCATGAACTTCACTGATGGGCAGGTTTGCTGCCCATATTTGTAACAAACGTCAAGTGGTATACATTCCATTTCCTGAAGTTTCTACTATTTCCCTGTGAAAAGTTAATGCTATCCCACACCAATATAGAAACAGAAATAAAGTTCATCCTGACAGATATAATCCTGAGGTTTTCATCATTATAGAATCAACTTGGATTCTGTACCCACACATGAGCCATCCCGCAGGAAAAGCTGCACAATCACAGTGAAGTACGGCAAACCTTACTTATGGCACCTCAGCAAAACTGGGCAAGGGAAGAGAAGATGGAAAAGAAATACTATGACTAAGCAAATGTTGGGACTACTTGTTATAGATACACACAAGCATCATGTTAAAAACAGAACTTGCTTGTGCAAACCTCAACTATTCTTCAAAAAGCCGGCCAGCGAGCAATAGCAATGAAAGACCTGAGAAAGATAAATTTAGGCTATTATCGTTGTAGGTAACTGACTTTCTTGGCTAGTACTTAACAATCAATACGCACATGTAATAATGGAAATATAGATCCTAATTCTGCAAGACACATACATTTATGTCTGCCTGTTCTGACCACATAAGCATTCTCCCGAAATTGAATAAAGCTACTTGTGTGCTTCATGTTGACTACTTGGAACTTGGATGTGCAAGCGCTTACAGGATCAAGATCATACAAGGAACAAAAGTGCACCTAAGGCATTAAGAAACCTAAGCAGCTTCTGTTTTAGCATATTGGCAATTTTACTGAGGATGCGTTTTAGCAAGTGTCAGAACACGTGTCTTTTTTTTTTTTTTTTTTTTCAATCTCCAGTAAGCACTGAATTGAAATAACCTATTAGACTTTTGCAGACAGGAATGGAGATGGTATTCCTATTTATTGTAGGACACATCCTGTTATAAGAAGGCTGTAATAAATTAGTTAATTTTTGTACCTACTGAAACTACAAAAAACCTGGTGATAATGTGCTAAATTGTTATCAATCAGAACATTTTTAGGGAGGTTCACAAGGCTAGCGTTTCAATGTTTTAATTTTTTTTTTTTTTTTAAGTCTTTTTGCCCCACTCTTTCTCTAAGCCCAGTTATTTTGTTATATTAGAGAACTTTGACAAAGTGGGAATTAATGCACTTGTCACATCCAATCAGCAGATAAATATTAGGATTCAGAAAAGTTTTATAACCAAACTGTAACACCAATGTTTTCAGTCGCAGTCACTCTGTCAAAGGCCATCCTCAGAACACAATTTAAGGGACACCTGGAAATAGAAATAACGTCAAAGCTGATCTTTGAGTAAAATCAAACAGCTGCAAAGTCAATAATGAGATTATATATACAGAGCCAGTAAACACAGCAATGAATGTTCTGCAGAGTGAATTAAGAAAGGAAATGCTAACACCTTTATTGCATTTTTATATGTTGGACAGAAAACTAACAACCTAACAGCCACTTGCTGGTATTAGTTCAGGTACTTCCAACTCAGATACTCTCTCAGCAGCCAGCTTTTTGTCTTTCTTTTTAACCTATAGGTTATAAGGAATAATTCAATGTAATTGGTATCTTAGTTGTAGATTTTATACTGGCACAAATAAGAACTGTTTGGAAAGATAGATATTTGAACTACATGATTGTCTTTACACTGATGATAAAGGTGATGGTTGGTTACTATTCATAATTTATAAGCATTATAAACATCTTTAGATAAAATATTAGGAAATTATGCATATTTTAATATTATTTACCTGAACTACAATGATGAAATAGCCACTGAAGACTGTTACTATTAGATGACTTATTATACAGTCATGTATCTGAAAGCATTCAATCTGTTAGAAAATAAAAGCAGGAACAAGGTATTCTCTTTTTATTAAAGGATATTTTAAGAGACTTGTCTGAAAAATTCATTGATTATTTTGAGATACAAGTCACAGCTAGGATAAGTATTATTCAGACAAATTTGAAAAAAAAAGTGAATTTGTATGTCTTTTCCTTCAACATTTTCCACTGCGTACGTTTTATAGTATTTTGTGCATAAATGGTTTCCACTACACTGGCATTTATTTTCCTGTTGTTGATTTGGGTATTTCAGGCAGATAATCAGAAATCAAGGTTAACGGTTTGAGGGCTTCTTGGGTTTTGGGGGGAGGTCACTTTTTGTTTGTTTTTAAATCCTCTTTTTTTTTTTTCCCCTGGGTTTATTTGGTATGTTTGGTTTTTACTGCAAGGGTATTGAAAAGGCAGCTTAACTTAAAAACCAAACAAAACCACTTTTAATTAACTCCAGTGAAATTAGCCAGTATTGGTTGTCAGTTTGACTTTACAGTAAGAATTATTTAATGGACTGAAATATAACTTCATAGCACAGTAAGAGAAACACACACCAAAACATGTAAAATAAATATTTATAAAATGTATAAAATAAAACATGTTATTTGTACAATACATTACTGTCCTTCTAAGTAAATCCATCATAAATTGACAGGAGGGGAGGGAAGAGTAAAACTGCTTTTGAAATCAGACTACTATAACTATTCATTATTAATAATCACGTAATAGTCCACCTTCCATTTTCCATTAAATTATGAACTAGCATATTTCATTGGTTTAAAGTTGGTCATTTGAGTATGGATATAAGGATAGCCAAAGCGATCCTTTTCTGATATATGAAATACAGTCAAATTGGCTTACATAAAGTAAAATAAAAGGAATAATATGTTTCAGTTAGAATGTTTTCTGAACAATGACTGGAAGATTTGCCACTGAGTATTTTTTAGCTTACTTTCCAATTTTCATTCCTTCTGAATTTACCTAGAGTATTACTGAACATAGATTTAGCACAGGCATGTTTAAAAATCAATTAGCTTGATCACTGGTGCAGTCAAACATCCAGATCACAGCCAGACTTTTAAAGGTAACTCATTGCCTAAGGATTTAGACAGGTGCCTAGTAGCTTTTTCAAAAGCACATAGTCACTTACTACGTTTAATTTAAATTGGATATAAGCATTTCGAGGTGATTCTGAAAAAAACCAAACCAGCAAGTGTCTCTTGGCTTTTTGTTCCTAAAACCCTTTAATTCTCATAGTGTGCCATTTTCATTTAAATGGAATACTCTACAAAATTATGTCATTTACTTCACTGTTTCTTCTGCGTCCTGAACTTGGTTTTGTCCAAAATTTTAAGAAATTAACCTAGCTTTAATGTTATTCTTCATTTTTATTTAGCTTCTGAATAACAATGGAAATAATTAGCATACGCTGCTATTTTAACTTCAGATACATTTTATATATTCCAGCCAAAACGTGGTTAAATAGTTTTGAGGCTGATAAAACATACATTTAAGAAACTAGAATTATGAAAAGTGTTTGGGCTAAAAAAAAAAAGTTTAAGCCTATTCTAACATTTAAAATTGGAAAAAGAATGTTATTTCTGTATGGCAGAAAGGACATTCAAATCTACTTACAAAGCTTTCTTGACACTTCAGAACTCATACTTTCCCTGTAAAACATCACAGTCCTAACTTTCTGAAGTTTACTTATGATCCAGCAATACTGTTAGCTTTTGATTTTCCCTCTAGGGATATGAAGGTGTCATGGTTTAACCTGGCAGGCAGCTAAACACCACAGGATATTTTAGTATTACGTGATATTAAACAAAAGCCCACATATATCCAAAATCTTCTTTCACTACTCCATTGACGTAACACTTTAAGAAAGTTGTAATGATTTTAAGGGTTTTTTAAATAAAAAATTATTACAAAACCTACATTCGAATGGATTGTAATTTAACACAATTTTTGTAAATCAGATTAGAGGACCTTAATAAAAAATAATCCTAAAATGCTAATACAGACAACAGTGAATTTATGAGTCTTCACAACTGGTTTTAGACATGAATCTAGAAGTTTCCTGTCAATATGCATAACACCATTGTACTTCAATGTGATCAAAACACATAGCACAGCAACGAATTGGTAGCACATACACATTTCTCCTTAGGACATCAATAATTCTATGCAAAAAAGGATATATCTAAGGAATTAAACACCCGCCAACCACGAGGAGGGTGTAACACAGCTTGGATGTATCCTGAGGTGGGAAAAGAAAAAGCTTTGGTAGGCCAATCTTTATAAAGCTTTACCAATTTAGCTTGCTTTCTACTCTTATTGGTGCTTAAAAGGTTAAGACTTTATTTGTGAAAACAGAGAGGGATAGCAGGGAATCATGTTGTCTGCAGCTTCGTAAGTCTTGCTTAAGATCCTTTTCAATTACCATCCATTTCTCCTTTAAAAAGGGACAAAAAAATAGAGGAGTGGAACCAGGTCAGGGCAGTCTGTGACAATGACAGTGTGATGGGCTTGGACCCCCTGCGGTGTTTCCATCTGCTATCATTAAGGTGACTATTCAGACATGAAAAAATCCCTCTTGCTGTGCTGACAGGCAGGCATCAAGAACTATGACAAGGCATTAAGACAGAAAGTAGAGACAGAGATGTCATATTCCACAAACAATCCTGCCTCAAACGAGACCTCTAAAGTTCTATTGGAATTTAAAATAAAAATCAAAGGGCTTTTACCTGGAGGTTATCAAACTTCCCCTTGTGTTAGTTTGACAGCGGAGATGTTGCTGACAGTCACAAACACTTAGCTCCTACCTGTAGTCTCTACCATAAGAAACCCAAATTTTTATTATTCCCCCCCCCGCACCCCTCAGTAAAAGCGGAGTTCTCATTTTTTTTCCCTTTTCTGGTCAAAGTGCGGAGCAGGCAGCGCGAGGCCCGACGCCCCGCAGCACGCCAGGCGCCGACGCCTTCGCCGAATCGCGCCAACGATAACGAAAAAAAGAAACAAGCAGCTACCCAGGCGAAGACCCTACGGCGAACCGGTTTCACCCCCGCGGCCGGCGAAGCCCGGGCAAACGGTAATCCGATTCCCCCGGGAATGGCCCGAGGAGGGCGAGGCGGGCG
>NW_010972609.1:5975478-5975824 GCF_000737465.1 Haliaeetus leucocephalus
TCTTCACCTTTATAACTGGGGTTTTTAGCCATGTGATGAATCAGGCTAGAAAACCAATCCTTTGGATTGGTGGTTTTTTGTTTGGGTTTGGGTTTTTTTTCTTAAAATAAGAGAGAACAGGCCAGTAATATGTAGATGAAGTGCTAACGATGGGGAATACTTACACAGATTCGTCACCCGAAGAATCCTATGTATGTAATCACGCCCATCTTACCTACTCACACTCCATCTTACTACTACATTAAATTGCCTCCTAATCACACCTAGCAGAGGCGTATTAGGAACAAATGCTAAGGAAGAGGAAGGATGGTTAGGTATAACAATACATAAAACTGGCCTGTTCTCT
>NW_010972609.1:5975834-5992585 GCF_000737465.1 Haliaeetus leucocephalus
GGCGGGGCGGGGCGGCGGCTGCCGTCAGTCAGGTCGGTCGGTCGGTCAGTCAGTCAGCGCCCGCCCGCGCCCCCTGCGGAAGGGCGGCCTTGGTTTCGCGCCCACGCTGGACGCTCCCTTTCGCAACTTTTAGCAGGAGAGCTCCTCTCCTTCCCGCTCACCCCCTCGCCGATCGATAGTTTGACAATAATATCGCAAGCCTCGTTTAACAGGTTCCAACCGCGTCTCTTAACCGGCCTCGGTCAGAGCGGCCGTGAGCCTCAGGCGCGGCCTACGGCAGCGCTTCTCTTTCAGGAGCCGATTCTTAATGTCGCCGCAAAGGGTATGTCGTTGATAGACTTCACCCTTCCAACAGCGGCATCCAGCTCTCCAGCACCCATACGCAATCTGACATCTCCTCACGCCGTCAAGAGGATTCCGAACCTTAAATCCTCTGCCTTCTGCCACTCCCTCTTTTCTGACTAAAAACCAATTCCTCTGCAAACACTACTAACTCCCGAAGCATGGTTACATACGTTTTGTGTCTCTTCAGTCATAGTTCTAGCGCAATCTCCCCTTCTGCCCTACATACTCTCATACTTGTTCCAAAACCTTCGCATCTTCACCTTTATAACTGGGGTTTTTAGCCATGTGATGAATCAGGCTAGAAAACCAATCCTTTGGATTGGTGGTTTTTTGTTTGGGTTTGGGTTTTTTTTCTTAAAATAAGAGAGAACAGGCCAGTAATATGTAGATGAAGTGCTAACGATGGGGAATACTTACACAGATTCGTCACCCGAAGAATCCTATGTATGTAATCACGCCCATCTTACTACTACATTAAATTGCCTCCTAATCACACCTAGCAGAGGCGTATTAGGAACAAATGCTAAGGAAGAGGAAGGATGGTTAGGTATAACAATACATAAAACTGATATATTACTTACATTAAAGTTCTCACTTGAGCTCAAGAAAGCAGGGGGGGTAGACATATACACACACACACATATATAAGCTTCCATATTTTTAAATAATCCAGTTACATGATAGTGGGAAACTGAATACTGGAAATGAACACTAGACACCAAACAATGTTTTTCTAGACTGTTATACCAATTGCCTTGGTATTCTGATACCTATGAATTAATGAATATTAATCAGTTCAAATCAATCTTTGTAGTATCTAAAATTACTCATGGAAAGATAAAGATAATACCCTAATAGTTGAAGTTACATTTATTGTTCACTTAATCTTACATGCTTGTTCAGTCTGTAGCAATATAAAAAAAATGCATTATTTGAAATATGAGTTCTTCTATAAACATGTTTCTATGTTTGGTTGAACACTAATTTACGTCTCGTATATATAAGAGAAGATGAAGTAAAAACTACGGATGGTGCATTTTCTCCTCCATCCATTTACAGACAGAACGAAGGCATGACAACTTACATTTCAGTAACCATTACAACTATTTCAATCACCATGTCCTGGTTTCAGCTGGGATAGAGTTAATTGTATTCCTAGTAGCTGGTATAGTGCTATGTTTTTGAGCTAGGTATGAGAAGAATGTTGATAACACACTGATGTTTTCAGTTCTTGCTAAGTAATTTTTAGTCTAAAGTCAAGGATTTTTCAGCTTCAGATGCCCAGCCAGCAAGAAGGCTGGAGGGGCACAAGAAGTTGGCACAGGACACAGCCAGGACAGCTGACCCAAACTGGCCAAAGGGGTATTCCATACCATGTGACGTCATGCCCAGTATATAAAATGGGGGGAGTTGGCCTGGAGGGGAGCTGGCCTGGGGGGGAACACTGCTTGGGAACTAAGTGGGCATCAGTTGGCAAGCGGTGAGCAATTGCACTGTGCATCATTTGGATACTCCAATCCTTTTATTATTACTGTTGTCATTTGATTAGTGTTATCATTACCATTATTAGTTTCTTCTTTTCTGTTCTGTTAAACCATTGTTATCTCAACCCAGGAGTTTTACTTCTTTTCCCGATTGCTAGCTGGGGTTAAACCACAACACACCTGTTTAAGAGGAGTTCTTGCTTCATTTAGAAGAAATGAGATTTTAAAAGTTAAGTCATCTAGTTTAAGGTAAGCTAGTTGTTTAGGATTTTTCTGTAATCTGTAGGATAGGGTAGGCACGTACCTGGGGCAATTCACACTGGTTTTCAGATTAAACAAGACATTTTGCATCATTATCTCTCTCCACTGAGAGCATAAACAGCTTAGACAGCGAGCTTATATTAGGTATTTCATTGCTTAATATTAACAGAGACTAAAACCCAACCAGCCATCAGTCTCAAATAATGAGGATTGTAGCATGAATTTCAGTGCAAAAAAATGTAATTTCCATGCAAAAATATTAATTATATTTTGATTATAAGGAAAACATTGGAATAATGAAATATCTGTGCCACACATTAAATAGAGGCCATAGTCATGGTTGCTAATATATCTTATTAACAAATAACGAGGAGCTTTTGCCTTTTAAGTATCAATGTAAGGCACATCTGTGCCTCATCCTTCCTCATCTTTACAAGAGTTGAGCTTATCTGACACCATTTAAGTTCTCCCTTCAGGAAACTCACAACAGGCTCTTGTACATCCTGTAACACATTTTGACATTGAGATAGCCATCCCTACAGATGTCTCAGTGACAAACAAACTATTTAAGAAACGGGAAAGGCACAAAAATACCCTGTCTCATGTCGAGATTTTGACAGATTAGTTCTTAGAGATGCCAGGCTAAGGGGAAAACCAAGTAGTTTTATTTGGGTTAAAATGAAGTCAGGAAACAAGCAGGAGAGAAATCTAGACAGTATCTATATGTATTCCCCACGCTAAACAACAAAACAACCCACATGTGTAAGAAAGATCTACCATAAGAGCTAGACTTCTTCCACGCTCTTAATTAACATGATTCCAATTAGAAATCCTTTCACTAATATTTGAAATGCGAAACATCTCCAATGGGGGCCACAGGCCCAAAGATTGGGACCATGAAAATCCTGAACATTGTATATAAGCAGTAACAGAGGTCTTAACAAACCTCTCTGGAATTTTGGAACCATTGAGCGTAAGGACAGTGAAGCTTTACCAGACAGCAAGCCAGCACTTATGGGCAGAAGTGTGCAACCCTTACATACCTTAACCAAGCTGGGAATGAAACCATGTTCCCTTAACCCTGGCAGGTAGCTTACAAAGATCAGCACTGAGACCCAAGCTGAAGAGGACTGGAATGCCAAGCAGGTTGCTTAAAGCTCCAGAGATGTATCCAATTCATTATTGTATTCCTGAACAAAGTGACTGAAAAGAGGTGAAGAGACGGGAGAAATAAAAGATTTTCCAATGACACATATGGGAGGAGAAAACTCCCCAATGGAAGGAGGTATGGGATTGCCAAATGCCTCCTTGCCTCCCTGCTAGACAAAGCTTACTTCTTCCACTGTGAAAGTAGGATTGAAGATGTTAAGCATTAAAATGTTAAAAAAAGGAAGATGAGTTTGCACAAACAGTGAGGGGAAATCAAGGGTATGTCAATAAAAGCAAATATACCGGCAAGGAAATTTACAGGGAAGGATAGAGTATGTTACATAGAGAATAGTAAAGAAGCTGACATGAACTTCAAGAAGCCATCAAGAAAAGATCAAAGTGTAAATAAGATCATAGGGGTCCTTTTTTATTTTTACCACTTGTTTTATGTGCCTTTTATGTGTGGAGGAAATAAATAAATAATCTTTCGTTTGAACTTTAATCAACTCACAGATTCCAGGAACAAAAGGGCTTATAGGTAGCAATCCCTGTTGTTTCAACAAGGGAAACAAGGGGTTCCATCCCCAGAGACCCCTACAGTAAAATGTGGGGTCATTCATCTACAAATAATGTGGGTTTCATTGACACTGAGTGGTGCATTGACTCCCTGTATAAAGGAATGTTTAATCTAGCAGACAAAAGTAGAACAAATCAGGCATAATTTGAAAAACAAAGCAGCATGTATTTGTTCTTTTTAAAATAAACACATAGTAACATGATGAATTCTTTAATACACAAAGGCTGTAAAGTGACCGGTATCTTTCCAAGAGAAGGATTGTACATCAAGTAGACATTGAGACTTATATAGGAATCACTGGGCAAAATTCTGAGCACAGGCACATTTCTTGGTTTTCTCGTCTCTGAACTGAGCATCTGAGAATGATGAACAGTATCTTAAAGCATCTAAATGTGTTCATATGAAAGGTATCTTTATTCATAAACATACACATTCACATCATAGGCATGCTGTGTAGAGGTCATCACATGCTCTATCCAAAACGAGAGAGTAATTTAGGATTTAATAGTCTCCAAGCTATTTGTCACTGCCCTTCAACTAAGATATGATAAGCATTTGAGAGCTCTTGGTGGGTTTCTGTTCAGTGTGAAACAGGTTTGTTTGTCTAAGTGTGCAGACCTTAACATCATCATCCCCCGCCCTAGCAAACCTGACTGCTGTTGGCAATCAATAGTGGTAACAACCTAGCACATAATGTTGTGTTGTGCAACACGACTTTGAGCAGATCTATTTAAAACAAGCCTGACACTAATGGCTTGCAAGAATAGACTTCCACTGTTTCCAGTATTGATAGGGCAGAACTGATATTAATAGTGGTGAAGTTTAAGAATTTCTCTAGTGAAAGTCTTAGTAAAATACCATAGGGGAAACTGCTGCAGAAGAAAGAGCGGTAACACAAACCGAACAATGGTGAAGCATTGACAGAAAAGAATCAACTTTGGATTAGACAAATTGCATTTGACAGATATGTATTTTCACAGAATAATCCCTTGAAGCAGTTCCTGGATTAGCCTATTCACAAATAAAAAGGCATCATTTGTGAATGGAATTATTCCACCTCAGACAGGTGGTTCTTATGTCAACTTCAGACATAAAGATAGCACTAGTGGTGAAGCTCTCAATGGTTAATCTTAATTTAGGGAAATAAACTACAGGAGTCAGTCATGTAACAGAAGAACCTCTGTTAACTAAAACAATTCTGGAAATACTAATCAACTATTCTACAAAAACACTGTATCGATCTGTCCCTGGATCTCTACTAGGTAGAAGTGTTCTGCCATAAACAAAAAACAAAGGGACAAGCAGAATGAAACAAAGCACCCCATGGGGGAAGGAGGGAAGAGTACAAGATATCACAAGCAAATAGAGTATTTTAAAAGTAGCAGCTACATGTTCTTTCCGAAGTTACTGCATATTTGCTGAATTCAGCAAGAAGCTGCTTTCAAAATCTTAAAGTATGTGTTTATTAGATTATTTTTCCCCTCCCAACAGATCTCATTCAGTGTACTTTGTTCATGATAATTGACATAGGAAGTCTCAGATGTCAGTTTTCAGTTTATCTGGGCTTTTTGTTAGCTGGAGTAACAACTTACTGTTTTGACCTGGCTAAAATAAATATTCCTATAGACATCTGATTCTGAAACAGGAGAATGCTGTATGAAAGAGATCTACTCATTCAAAACTAGGCTATACAGGAACTTGGATATAGCCCCAAATGCAATTTAAAAAAAAAATTTTGACAAATTTTTGTGGTTTGCCAGAAATTACCACTGAAAAACGCTCTTGCAGAAAGAGAAGAGAAATTTGTCGCTAGCTTAAAGAGATTTTCTATGAAGAGCTCCAGGAATGGAGCCAGCTTCTACCAGCTGCTTTCAAAGCAGATGAATTTTCAACATTAACAAGAATGATCACTAGCTAGCTTTTATGGATGATGGTGTTTCAACGATGCCAGAGCAATTTGATTCAAATTTTAATTCTTTAATGGATCCATTAAATCTATTTTTTCAGTAGTCATACTTGAGCATAGATCAGATTGGTAGTAAAGTATACCAGGCTTCCCTGGAGCCAGACTATTTTACTGATATAACAATGAACTCCAGATTAAGGAAAGACACCTACTTTCAAAAAATATGGAAATTTACAGAGAAACTGCAGTTCAATCAACTTTGTGACTGTATTGACAATGAATCTGTAGTTTAAAGACATCTCTGCATGAGAGTTGGGCTACAGAATAGGGAGTACTATCAGAACTACACTATAAGTTAATGTTTCCATCAAATTGGAAGAAAGTATTACAGCTATCACAAAAGTGTAAATCATTTGTCACTTTTGTAAAAGCAGTTGCCAGAAGGGGAACAAAAGAAAATGCAATCATTTTTTGAAACTAAAAGTGTTCATCTGGACACAAAATTCAAATTAATTAACAAAGTGATATTACATGATCATCTGGTTAGACAAGAAATAGAATAAAGAGATTTTGTACATGTTGTTTTCACCGAAAAATATGCTGGCTATGTAAGGAATGAGCTAAGATAACATGGCAGGAGATAAATCAGCTGCTCTCTCACTCAAAGTCACATTGATAGAAGCTAAGCCCATTATGTTCATTAACTACCTATGGAGTAGAAATGCCAGTGTAAGCTTGTACCAGGGCTTGAGTTCTATTGTCACTTGTCCTCTGAGAATTCTTCCTGCACATCAGTGTCATGACTATCTCAGATGTCTGAGCACAGCAAGTCATGCATCTCTACCTGGCAAGTGTCCAACTGCACAAGGGATATTGCTACCACTCCAATGTAGGAAAGGCCCTACGTATTGATCCCCTGTGGTAATCCTAGCGGTCGCCAATCAAAGCTGTAAAAGATCAATTTTTCCCAGTGAAAACCTAAGATCATTTAATTCTGAACAACCTAATACTTGAATTAAAAGTGGTCATTTACTTACTCTTTTCATAATAGCTCTGGATTGATTCTCAGAGTAATTTCCCTGTTATTTTTCAGTAATAAAGAAGTACTTGCCATGTGCCTTTGTCATCTTCATATACCTGAAAAACAAATACATGCAAGTTAAAGATGCAAAATAAAACAATCAACTCTCAGTAATCATTTGGATGTATCTAGATTACCATTTTAATTTAGATCTAGAGAAGCACCTTTGAGACAGATCTCCCAGCCATCCCCACTTCCCACACACCATTTCACCCCACAGTCTTGGAACATGGAACTTGTTTCCTTTCATATGAAGCTAAGCAGAACATTGCATTGCAGCAACACACCTGATGTTCTCCAACCACAAATAAGGCATTCGAGCTACAGACCACGTGCAAGCCAATCAAGTAAAACCTGCCAACTTGCATTTAGAGTGGTTGCAGGACCATCAGCATTCACTCCTTTGCTCTCCAGAGCCTGTGTGTCACAGTATTTGCTAGACAAAGATACTGTCTGTGAAATTCCCAGTGTTTCTCTGACACTTTTTGCCTTAGAAAGTAAGGAAGGATTTGAAAACTCCATAACTATTGCTATTGAAGGCAAAAGGAGGCATTAAAACCTTCTTAATATTTAATTCACTTACAAAGTACTGTACAACTGTATGAAAAAATACCAAATATAAAGAGGCTTCTTGTTTACGAGACAGTCTTGAACAAAATTTTCTAAAGTATCTCAGTTACATGAAGTTTAACATTCCTTAAATCCCTCAGATATTTTGCAAATTTTAACTTCTGTTCTTCATATTTTAGGCTCAGAGCAACTATTTCATATGAAAAAAGAAACTTCATAATGGTGTTTTCAGCATAACAACTGAAGCAATGCAAGGCCAACACAAAATTCAGAGCTTTCTCTATACAAGCACTGAGCTTCCTAGATCAGGACATAAATGTTGACACCTTTTTAGATGTTCTATAGGTAAGGATTACTACCGTGTACAGCACCGACTTTCGTAACTGCAATGTTCACTCTCTCTGCTCCCCCTTCTTTACTTAAAAGAAAGCTACCAAAATGGGAAATGTTACATTTCAGTTGTCTGCACCCTGTGAGGATAGCAAGGGTGATTTTATTTTACACCATTTCACAGAAGACACTCATAACTATGACTCAGTCCAGCACATCTCATACAGCTTGAAAGGGCTCTGGCTGAAAAACAAGGGTGTTCAGCCTTAAGACTATCCTTATCCAGGATCTTCTGCAGCTGAGACCAAATGATCCAAAGGAACATCTCCAGAGGGAAGATATTGCCCATACCACCCGACCATGACACCCAAGGAGAAAATACGAAGGACATTCCTCTTTTCTGAGGCTGAGAGCAAATTACCCTCACAACAAATTTGGTTTCAATAAAAAGGGTCTTTCATCTTGTTCTCTGCAACCTGTGGATAGTGGAAAGTGAAAGGTGGCCAGCACCACAACATGCTCGATAAGAACAGAGTCTGAAGTGAAGTTAAGGAGGAAATCCTTCCAAGACAGCTAAGTAATGAGGACAGAAGTTCTTAATGTCTGCCAGAGCTCAAAGAACTTCCCTTTGATCCAATCCTTTAACCCTTATAGGAGTAAAGGACAATGAAAATACAAATCACAGGCTTGGATCACAGACAAACAAGTCTTAACACATAGTAACAACAATTTGTACTTTCTGATCTACTGCTAAAAAATTCAAAATCAAATCACTGCTCCTATAATCTGAATGTTAGTTGAAAGACTTTTTTATTCTTTATTCTAAGCAATAAAGAGAATGCATTGCTATAGTTTCCTACAATAGGATAAACTGAGTGACAGATGTAAGAATAAGTAAAGGAAGCAGTGATATTAGCGATGAATGTAATCACAGAGGTGACATTAAAAAAACCTAAGGTCACATGCTTTTAGAGAAGTTCTTCCTTTCCAAAAGACTGAGTGCATGGCCATTGGCTTTTCTGAAGAACAGGCTACTGATATTGTCATAAAATATTACTACTATGCCTTGAGATGCCATGGTACTGTGGACCAAAGGATCTCAAGAACAGTGGGAAGTTCATGTCAGCTGTCAAACCTGAAGCCAATGGGTGACGCTACTGGACAACACACAAAAGGCCCACACTAGTTCCTTCCAGCACCACTAAACCAACTGTTAAAAGTTCTGCCAAGACTCACAGTAGGTGTTACACAAAGAGGCATTCAGCAGTACCTATATCCTACATTACAGCCAAAACAACTCTTCACCCAGGTGCAGAGAAACAGAGTGACAACAACGCAAAAGATGAAGGGAGTGAAAGAAAGATGAACCTGGGGTTTACTGCCCTTTGCATAACAAATGCAAAGATCAGCTCTTAAACACTGGATGCAGAGGACTTTTGGAGACCTTGAAGCAAACCACTTGAGTCAAACATGACTATGTCATTGCTACAATGATCCACATACAGAGAGCTCTATAACCTTTATTATTTAAGTTAATAAGATGATTCTTTTAAGAGAGGAGAAACAAATATTTGTTCATTCTCACCAATTTAACTTTCTTTTCTACATCTCTCTTTTCCTTTCATATTACAGCATCCAAAAAGGCCAAAAATTAAAGTTAATCCATTTGCTGCTAGACACATCTTAATCTATTCAGAAAAGATTTAGACTGTTTTCTATATTTTTTAATGACCACATGGTACAAGAACAAAAATCCAGATATTTTCAGCATCCTTTTTGCTTCAGAAGAACATTTAAATACTTAATGCAGTCTTTAAAACACCCCTAATCCAGAGCATAACCATGCATTTAATTCTATTCTTACAGAAAAAATTAGTTTAAAGCAAAACTTGTTTAAGGGCCAGATTGGGACAGTTTACTGGAAAAGGTTTGTATGTAAATCGCAACTAGTTTAAGATGAAAGTCTTAGAATTCATGTTTTAGGTATTTTTTTTAAAGAAATATTAACTTCAATCAGCTCAAGTAAACCAGTTCACCTAGTTGTTATGAACCAATACAGAAGCTGCCATCTATGCCTTCCAGCTCTCATGGATCTTTATTCAATTCTCAGTGCTGCAAGCACACTGAAGTTACCTAGAACTGGTACAACAGAAGGTTTCCATACTTGATGGAATGCAACTCTTAACAGATACACAGACCACCCTTAAAAGTTTCTCTCTAAAGTTATCTGTAAAGAATAAAGTGAAAATTCAAGTCTGAAGAGCAGTTTACAGACTTCCAACTTATTTAAGAACTGGAAAGTATGAAAATGGGATGCAGGGAATTTACTGTTTATTGTTTTAAATAAGTACATACCACACACAAATATATATATACACACACATTTATACATGCATAGCTGTGCTTGATCAAATAAAAAAAATAAATTGGAAAAACTGAACTCTGCTTTTAACTGAAAGTCTAGATTCTTTCAGCTATATGCTCCAAGTTGAACTTTTCACCTGTAATCTATGAGGAGAATCAGGCCATTGGTGAGAAACACTAACCAAAATGTATAGTCAATGCATAATTTCATCAAGGAAAAAATGCCACCTCTTGATGAAAAATGGCAGATAACCACTGCAAAGCTTGCTACACAAACAGCTAAAAAATTTTGGTACCATACTATCAGGTGACACCAGGGTGTTTGGAATTCACCTAAAACAGCAGAATACATTGACGTGCATCATTTTTAGCATTTCCATATGTATATAACAGCTATAACCATCCTTTAATGTCACACAAAAGAAAATACTTTGTATGCAAATCAGAGCTAAACAACCTTAGTCTACAAACCAGGACCTGTATTCCCTGTAGACATATGACATAATATCTTGGCATTCCACAGAAGTAAACACTGGCACTTAAGAATAATCCAACCTGTGAGTGCAAGCACAGAAAGATTAAAGCAGATTGTGCTGCACAGCATTTATGACAAAAATGCATTGTGTGTTGTACTCTTTGTTCATCTCAGGTTTTGGGTTTTGTTTTGTTTTTTTTTTTTTTTTTTTTAAACCACAGAATAGGCTGCTTTACCTACAGTATGGTTTGGTCATATATGATTTAATTAAGAGTCAGTCTGCACATATACAATGCTTGATTCAATGACAATTTAAGGTGGATAGCCAGATGTGTCAGTATTGTGGAAGTAATTAGACAAGTATTTACCGGGTACTGGAGGGGAGGGTGGGGGAATGCACAATGAAACAAACTTTTTACCTTGCATCTATTTTGCAATGTAAGAAATAACCATGAACCAGAGAACAATGAAATAAAAAGCAACAATAAATCAGAGGTTAAAATTGCACTAAAAAGCAATAAATAAGCATCTCACTTAGCTCTATGTGCAACAGCATTTCCTCCCCCAGCCCCCTTTTTTTTATTAAACAGGTGACCTTGTGAGCTGTTACCCACTTGAATAATCCTTATATGGGACTTGTAAAGAAGTGTTCTTAATTTCTATAGAGGAAGTGAAAAAAATTCTCATCAGAAAAAAGTGTTGAAAAAATTCATATTGAGACCAATTGTTACAACATACAAGTCTGTTGGAAGACTTTTTATAACTGGAATATATTTGAAGTATAGTTTTGATTGAACATGAGCATATACATGAAGTTTCAAACAAAAACTATTAAGCCCTATTCCTGCTCATACTAAAGTCAACAGCAGAGTTCTATTCTGATCTGTAAATAAGTTCACAAATGTAGTGCTGATGTCTGTGTGGAATAGATTTTATTCAATCTGGACTTCTTATGCATAACATGAAAATACATTTCAGCATATTACAATGTATCCATCATAAGTACCTCAAGAGATTACAATCCTAAAATAAAAATCTGAAAAGTTGCTTGAAATGATCAATGAGAAAAACCCACCATCACATCTTCTGAAGGCTAAAATGGTTCGTGGAAACAAAACCAAACAAAAAACCAAAACCAAAACCCAAACGCTTCTGCCTGCTGAAGTTACCTGTTGACAGTTAGTCTCCTTCTGCAGTTTTGAGATTAAAACAAGTACTACTCCTGACCCCCCCAAAAAAGCTTTTGACAGAAAGTGTTAAAATTTTCATAAGAACATTCACTCTACACTCAGTCCACATGTAACAGACGTACACTAAAGACAGCAGTCATCCTTTTTTTCCAAGTGACTTATACAAGATGGCAATTATCTTTGCGATAGATACCCAAGAATCCAATACATGCCAACAAGCAAGTATCGCTCTTTACGTAATAAAAAGAAAAAGAAATTGTTTTCAGTGAATTATTGATGGACTTCAAGTTAGAAAAAACATCTCTCAAAATCATGTAACTTATTAGACAAGAAAAATATCTAGGCAGTGCTAAGAAAGTTTTCTTTCAAATATTTAGGAACAATATCAAAGCTTGAGAAAGCCAAAAAATTCAGCTGACATGACTGACAATCATGGACTGAAAATATACACCCATGGTATAAGATTATATGCCAGCCTACAAGACACATGGAATACAGTTCCACAACATAAGGAGGTTACTTTCACTAGCCATACTATGACTTACCAAAGAAATTATATTGCTTTAAGCAAACAGAAAACCCCAAATATCTAAAGCTGCGTCAAAAGTTCCAGAATTTCCAATAGTGGCATAAAGACCCAACAAAACACCAGCTCATACTTTTCATTTAGTTTCCAGCAGCACCTAGAGCCCCACCTCCAGTAGGCATTCAGAAGTACTGCAATTCCTGAGGCAACAGGTGCCCTGACTCTTCCCTGATTAGATCACAAGACATTGGGAACACCTGCAGAAAATCATTCACATAGCATAAAGCTGGATGATGCAAGGTCAAAACTTATTTTCTTACTGATTAGTTCAGGAAAACATAAAAGTTACTACATACATTTATATTGATAGGTAAGTACTTTAACTTCAGCCAGCAGTTCACTCTGAACGTCTCTGAAGAATGAAGTGTGATTATGGGTTAGGTTTAGTTGCAACAAATATCCAAATAAGAAAGTATAGGTCTAATTCCCAGTCTGTACTGCTGTGTAGGTACCACATTCAACCACTTCACAAGCAGATGGAGAACTAAGGCAAACTGAATAACAAGACATTTAGCCTACAACATCTGCAAGCTTTAGTCCTCAAAGGTAATTTTTCCCAGCCTAGTCCTGACAGGCACCATCACAGATTTTCTTATTCTCACTTAAAAGTTTCTTACATCCAGAATATGGAAAAAAACAAAACACAACTGTGATTGATTTTAATTCCGAGGAACACCTCACACTATATTTCACTCCCAGTTACAGCTTGGATAGGGCATCATGGTCAGAAATAAAGAGGTTCTCTTCATTTTCTGAATGTTCAATATTAAACATCAGTCTTTGTGATATCTCCCCACTGATGTACAACTGAGCTATACATGGTTTCTAGGGGCTTTGCCAGAAACAGCTGTCAAATGACATCAGCACAATTTGACCTGCATAAAACTTCTTGTTTTCTTCTCTGGAAAAGAAATTAAAGATATGAAGGTTTTTTCAAAAAGCAAAGTCTAAAACTACCACAGTTTATAACATAGCAAAATGCCATAATACAAAAAGGAAAAATTTGGGGTTTAAAACTAGGTTTTCCTGGAAAAGACAGATTGTATGGCAAGTTGATTTCTTGAGTGACAACAATGAATTCTATAGGTTTCCTACAGAGGTATAGCGGATGCATAGTCCTCAGTACAACAACCTGCCATAGGAAACAACGAATATCTGAAACTTGGATATTCACCCACTTCCTTTCTGTGGAAGAGTAAAGGAAAAGAAAGAAGACATCAGCTACGCTTTTATGCAACAGAGTTCAAGAAACAAGATTTAGTTACCATTATAGCTATGTAAGTGCTGAAAGAACTAAGAACAGGCAAAGCTGAAAAAAAGTTAAGACAGCAAATTCCAAAAGTGCTTTTAAGCTGCTCATAAAGTTGACCCAAACCCAGCAAAGTCACCAAAGTGCTACTATTCTCTTCATTTGAGCTTGTTAGACACCATAACAGGTACCTAACGCTGTTTTAGGCACTGTAGAGCAAACATTACTGTGTAAAAATCATCCTGAATTATTTTAGTTCTCACATGGCTATCCACGAGTCAAAGTGGATATACACATCCACATCTAAAGTGGATATGCTACCAATCAAAGATCAGAATTTCTTAAACTGTTTGTCCCTTAAAGTAAGGTTCAGTACAGCTTAGAACAGGTTTATAGCTTAAAGTGTATTTTCCCAGATGTATTAATATCCTCTTTCATGAATACTATAGATTTTTAAGCAGCAGTTCTCTTAACGTTTGTAATGTTCCAGGAAAATCTGTTATGAAATATTGTTTAGTTTCATGGAATTTAGCTTTCAAAAAAGGAATTTAGGTATATATGTTCTGCTCACTGACTTTCAAAACTAATTATTGAAAAGAATTGACAATTTCTACATATTTTAAGAATTTTAAGTTAAAGATTATTACAAACCAGCAGTAAGCCCCTCCCCCAAACAATGAGAAACACACTCTAATTTTGCACAAATACATTTCAGAATCATAGAGGTACATACAACATTACCAAGCAAAAGTCAAGATTTTGTTAATTGAGGTATTAGACCATAAAAGACTGTTGAAACACACCCAGCTACAGATCCTGCAGTAAACTGTTTGTAGGAAGTTCTGAGATAGATATAGATATACAGACACAAAAACCACCCCTGTTGCTGCTTAGCCTGTAATGGTGGAGCAAGTTTTGAGAGATGACCTCTATAGCTTTGGACAGCTGCTTGTAATTCATCAATTAACTTCCTCACCTGAACATTTAATTACAATACCTACTAGAAAGAGCGAATATTAATGTCACACCTACTGGGTTTTTCCTTACAAACCTACAGAAAGTATGGGGGTTTTACTGCTCTGAGTTGGACAGGACATATAATACATATGTGTAACTTCTACATATCAATCTATTTCTAATACAGATGTATAGGAATGTTTTTATGCCTCTACAGAAAAAAAGGCATATGCAGAACCACATACAATAGTGGCAAATGTAAGGAATAAACACAGTTTTCCTCCCCCATCATTTTGCATTTTATAGACAACCACATAAATCACCAGTAATTATACACTTATAATGATCTTTAATAACTGGAAAAAACACATTCATTGTTTCCCTAATTTGTAATTTACAAACTCTGTATTCACAAACAAATTGCATACATCAAAATAAAAAAGGACTACGTAGTTCTTTAAGTCCCAAAGAAGCTATATGTATAAACTATACACGTTTCTTTGAATATATTTAGCACATATTCTTCCAGCTTTCCATAAGATATTTTTAATATGTTTACACATCTCTCATGCCATATTTTCATTACAATAAGAACCAGATATATATTCTTTATGAATTTGGGAAGGACAAGAGAATGTCTCAAATCAAGGAAGTATAGAAGAAGTCTAAATAAAGTAAAAATCATCTCTGCCGAGCATTCAAAAATCAAGATTACCATTACATGTCCCTTGAAAAAAATAAAGGCAGCCTTTCAGTGGTGAAATGTTTATATTTGACAGACACAGTAACAATGTAGCTACAGTTTAGAATTTACATTCTCGGAGCTGTTAAAAATAGCTGGTCCTGTAAACTATGTAATCATCACCATCATAATGTTAAATTTTGTAAACCATTAAGGAATGCTAATGAAATTAGCCTTCAGAAAGGGCTAACACCAGCAGGATGCTCAAAAGAGGGATACTTCCAAAAAGCCAGCCCAAATTCTCTCAACCCTTTTGGTTTCAGAAATTTCAGGTTTCAGAGTTACAAAGTCTCACCAGTCATACACCACTTATATCATTTAAACATAGTACTACAATTACAGAGTTATTTTTCAGTTTGGAAACATAAAACTTCATATCTTACTTGAAAATGTAAGCTTTACATGTAGAAGCACAAATAAAATACTGGGACCATAGTGTGGTTGAGCTGATGCCTCCAGCTGTCTCCATTTGTGTTCCCAACTTCATTTTTCACATGTAATTGTGCATCTAACTTAAAGAAAATTAGATTACATATACCATTAGTTTTAACGGCTTAGAAGAAATACCCAGGACAGATTGTGCATGGCAATTAAAGAGTTATAGCTTTGTATTGCATGGGCAATCACATGATTTTCTTATTCTATTTTACTGCAGACTTTGTATGTACATACAGAAAACCATATTCACACTATTAAGGCAGCCATGAAGTCCTGAATTATATGAGATTTTTCAGTTTTATTTATTCTGTCTTTTGTTTGAAGGACATTGTAACATATATTGAAGGGAAAAGGTTTTCCAACAGCTCAAACACAGATTCTTCCTCATTACTAGATTATTATATCTCTTATTCTATTCCAGTATTGATAAAAGATATCAATTTTGAAAACACAAGACCTACAGATTCCTGCATATTAAAAAAAGAATATGAACATTGCCACATACTGCGCAATCCAGTCCAGTCCAGTCCAGCTGAGTCTCTGACATTGACCCTTGCTACAGAAAGAGACACAAAACAGCCTTTACAGAGGTATTGGCCCTACTAAGTTAATGACTTATTCCACATTTTTACCCCATATTATGCAAACTTAGATTTTCTGAAGTAGTACAACAATTATCTGTTTATTTTTACCTATTTTCAAACAACAAAGATGCAAGACTCAAAGATATCTTGCAAAAGTGAGTTCTGGAATTTCATTAAGTACTTAGAAGAAAAAAAATGTAGTGAACCTTATTGTTGTTGAATCTCATCTGGTATATCTATTTTATGTAAATTATAACTTACTGGGGTTTTTATTATGTACAGTTTTATTCTCATCCTAGTTCAGCCATAGTCTTCTCATTTTTACTTTAAATAAAATATTTGTACTCTTTTTGAAGACAAAGCTTTAAGCAATTTGTATTTTTACTATAGCTTTCTTTCTTACCGGGGGGGGGGGGGGGGGGGGGGGGGTATTTCCCATAGGGGGTTTTTTTAAAAAGATTTA
>NW_010972609.1:5992595-6005095 GCF_000737465.1 Haliaeetus leucocephalus
AAATTTTTGTTATTTTTTTTTTTTTTTTTTGTTGTTTTTTTGTGGGGGGGGGGGGGGGGGGAGGGGGGGCGGAATTTCACATAGTGGCATTTATATAACAGCATTACAATATTTTGCTATCATTTTCTTTCTTAATTTTATACAGTGTCAGAGTCGATTTCCTTTCACTACTCTCATTTAATCCAGCCTATAGGGATTCCTAGATGATTTTACTGAGAAGTAACAGTCAATTTTTGAATCAGCAGTTCTGAAACTGTGTAAATAATGCTAGTGATTCTTTCCAATGTGTATCACATTTGCTGTTAACGCCTTTAATTTGTTTCCCATTTCCTTAGCATTCTTAGGCTTCTCTGAACTTCTGTGACTAATGTCCAGTCTCAACCACACCTTAAAATTCTTTATCACTTGTGCATTTTTCCACTTCAGGATATTTTGTATCATTTTTTGCAAATATAAAAAAAGCATGAAGACATAGTAATACACTTTTAGCATTACAAAAAGTGAGCAGTGGTGTACTTTAGAGATTCATACTTGCAAGTATTTGCACTCCCTCATGCACACATGCAAACATATATACGTAAAAAGATGCCAAATGTAATGCAGAGATTTAGGGTATAGTGTTAACCTTTTGCCATCTTAAAAGCATCTATTATTATTTCAGTCTCAGTTCTCTGTTTCTCAACTACGTTTTCTGTAGAAAATACAGGAGACAATATTTTTTGGTATTAGAGTGATTTCATGGCTCTGCATCGCTGTATTTAGAACATAAAAATACAGCCGGAGAATCTCTTCAATAATATTTGATTTTCCTCTTGCAAAGATATTTGTGAAAATAATATAAATATTACTGGTGATGAGATCGGGCAGAGCACTTTGTAACATCCACTTTTATTTATAAGTTTAATATAACTTTTCAAATGAATAGTCTGAAGCTTCTGAAGGATTAGTTCACCTTCAACGTAAGATTTTCCTGAGAAAATATTTTAGGGTCTAGACCTCTATTATTATCAAAAAATGAAACATCTAAAGTTTTTTCTTGGAATAATTTTACGATTTGTCTTCAGTTAAACACATCCACTATAGTAGCAGGAAAATTTTGCTCAAGTTCCTTTTTAGTGTTTTGTTCCTTAGGTAGCAGGTCATTCCATAAGGTAACCCTACTAGTGACCCAAGTGAGATATATTAAAATCTAGTAATACAATACCCCTGGACTATTTTACATAATAAGATTTTTTTTCCAACTCCCAGATGTTGCTAAAGGACAGAAAAAAAGACCTGTAAAATTCTTCATCATGAATCTTTTTTTCTGCAAATCCCTTTTTTCCCCCCTTTCAAAAGCAATTCTGAATAGAGGTAAAAGAAGACAAAACTTGACCTTTTGTGATCCCAGCATTAATAGGTCTGTTCATAATTCAATCTGTGTGTGTGTAGAAGCATCCATGTGGAAACATGCAGGCCTGAGAGACATAAAGCCTTTCCCTTTAAACATTATCTGACCCTATGAGTCTTATTCACAAAAGAAGGCTTACGTACGCATAAGTTGAAAAAAATGCATGCTTTCATTGTGCTACAGAGAACCTACACATTTTACTCCTCATTCTCCAGGAAAACTCATCATGGAAGTGACACTTGTACAGGAGTTGGGTGAGGGAATGGTAAATGAACACAACGTAGCCAAAAAAAGCACATGCAAAGAATAAGCTACTTTTCTCATTAAAAATACAGGAGGGTCATCTCCTTGGCTGACATGTAACAGGGTAACGGTACTGATGTGAAAGACGTTGAGGTCCCCTGTTTTTTGCAGCCTTGCAAAATTCTACATTATGAGAAAACTGTGGTTTTCCTGCTATGCTAAAACTATTTTCTTCTTCCATAATCTCTGCCCACCAAGGTGAGGGATGACTGTGTCATTTGTACATGGATTGGTAAATATTTATAATATAATGTTTATATTAACTTAAAGTCTAATGAACTGCTTATGAGTATACAGTACATAGGTTTCAAGACAACTCTGTAAGGTATTTTATAAGTTAAAGCCTACTGGTGCTACTGCAAATCCACAGCAAATAAGAGTATCAGTTATTTTTATTATGCCTATACATAAAGTTCATCTATTATCAGTATCTCTTCATGCCCCTCTTGTTTAGTTTAGCACCATAAAGTCAGCTGTCAGTTTAAATGCTATATTACTCAGAGTCCACTCATGTTATCAGAGAGTGCTCTAAGCCACTTTGCACTGAACCTGTCAATTGAAATGTGAACAAGGGGCAGGAGGTATACAATTGTAAGAATAGCAATAAGAGTTCACATTTAGTGAAACAAATCCTCAGCTGGTATAGATCAGCCAAGCTTCAACAACTTCAGTATTGATTTATACTAGGATCTGAGCTCAGCGTCTGTAATTATTTTCTAAACCAGGCAAAACAAACAGCATCAGGGATCACAAGGAAGGCTTTTCTTAATGAGTGAAGTAATTCTGCAAAATGACGACTTCTGCACCGAAATTTCCAGCATTTTCACTCCCAACAGAGAAGAAATACTGCCCAGATTTTGAAAATCACATTCTGTACCTATCTGCATCTTCATATGCCCAAATGCTTTCCAAATATGGCTTTGACAGCACTCACCTTCTAGAATCTCAGAGGAGGACTGTTAAGGAAGGAAAGAAATGGAAATTTCATGGACCTTTATTACTTTAATTGTAAAATAGAAACAAGACTATTCAATAGGGAATCAGAAAAGAGAAAAAAAACACCTCAGAATAAGGCTATAATGGTGCCACAATTTGTGATTTACTATAAGTGCAAATGTTCAGATTCCACACCTTTTAAATAATACGAAAAATACCATGTACCCCTGTGATACCAATTGTGTTAAACAATTGGTCATGGTTTGCTACCTTGAATGTCTAATTAAGTTGTTAGTGAATAAAAATCTGATCTTTGATTGACTAACTGTATCTAAATGTCATTCTTTTGTATAACACAGTTGACAATTAATATGCCCACTAATGTGAAATATCTTTTATTCAAATTACACTTAGAAGAAATTGTTTAGTTAGACGAATTACAAAAATAAGGATTATTTAAAGATAAAGCTGGATCATTTAACATGGAAGTATTACTGAATTGGTATTCATGCTAATGTCAAGTGATATTAAAATTAATATCCACATCGAAGGACATATCAAATATTGACAACCAATTGAGTTATTCAAAAGATGAAATAAATGGGCCTACATTCTCTGAGCAATGGATGTTATAATTCCATCGAAGAGAACCAGAGAGCTGTGACGAGATTCCACCCAGCAACCACTTTGCACACCGTGCCACTTACAGTAGCTTCTCACTTCCTCCTGGTTGCTTCATCGTTGTTCGTAGGTTAAAGCTGCTCAGAGGCGTAATGGTGAGTTCTGCTCTTCAGATTCAGACTCATTCAAACAGAAGCGTGACCTTGCCTGTACTAGGTGCTTGGGGAACTGGGTGGTGCAGTACCTGGCACCACTTCCAGACCTTTCAGTGTGCCGTAAGTCTTTAGGAGGATAGTTAAAACACCCTGCTGAAGATTAGTGAAAAACCTGAACGGCTATTGCATGTGATTCACAAACATTAAAATAAATCAAGCGGATTTGTATATGCAGGGTATTAATTTGCAAGCTCTAAATAGAAAATGTAGTGTCTGTAAATTAACTGAATAACATGTACTGGAAGATTTAAGCATCCAGAACCAAAAAGGTATTCAATATTTTGCCCACTTAATACATCTTTCTCTCTCTTTCTCTACATAATTTTCATTGTTCCTTTTTATTTTCATGGCCTCCTAAACATTTCAAGGATGTTTCTGGGCAGTATTTTTGTCATGGTAATAATAAATAGTGTTTCTTTTCTATCTCCATATTTCTGGTAAAAAGTTATGGGTCATTAAAAGCTTTTTATTTTGGTACGTGCCTTTCAGCATGCAGAGGTAAAATTACCAAGCACATGGAACTGGAAAAGCTATTCATCCCAATCTCAGGCAGATAGTTTAGGATTTCTGCCTAAGTAAGGAGCTCAAGATTGAGGCCTACATGTATATGTTGTTTAGGGAGTCGGTTTTATTTAAGAAAAGTATGAGTTGTTAGAAATTAGTAAACAAAGAAAAGTAACGTTACTGAAAACAAGTTAACGTCAAATACAAGTTATTGATAGGAAAATGAAATATCATTGATATAATACTAAAAAGATTTTTAATTATTCCAAGAAATTAAATGTTAATATATATTTACTGGTAGCATTGCAATAAGATGCATGTATTAATAGTATTATACCTGAAGGAATAATTTTTTTTTTGCCATCCAGAAACCTACAAGGAAATCATTCTTCCCTTTTATCTGCCATCAATTTTGTATTCATATTTCATTTATAGAATACACTGTCAACATCTCAGCATGAACTATTGTAAGAAAAATGCTTGATTTAAGTTTTTCATTATAATATTTCCTGCATAATCTTATGATTAGCTTACTAAATCTTGACACTGTAAACTACACTTCTTCCCTAAAAGAACAGAACAGAGTTTAACATTTCATGTTAGAGCAACAACACAGTTCTAACAAAAGCAAGGGAGTTACGTAAAATCTTAACTGAATAATAAATATTTTGCTAGGTTGAAAAATCTCTTTTAAAATTGTTTTACTAGCAAAAGGAATTGTGTATTAAAAAATAGAAAAAAAGACTTGAAGAAAACATTCCTAGTTTCTGTAGAAAGTTGCAGAATTGATAAAAAGTATGACATATACCAAACCTTCAACTGAGTATGAGAGATCAATTTTTCATACTCACTGCAGTCAGGGAGGTTTTCTCTAGAGGAAGGATGAATCCGTCCTCTACATGGGGTCAAATACAGTGCTGGAGTCACACATGACATTAAACATATTTACAGCTACTACATAGAAGGTATTGGAATATATTGAATTTTTACCTCATTTCAAGCTTCCCACCCATCCTTTGAGTGGGAACACCCAACCACTGGGGGTTTTTCCTTTGTTCCAAACACATTGGCAGAAAGTAGGCTGGCAGTGATAAGGAGAGACAACATAGTCTTTACTACACATTTTCATCATGCAAGTCAAGGTACTGAAGCTGGCCACAAGGAAGAAATTATCTGTGCAAGTAAAAGGGTTGATGAAATTTATTTCCATTCTGGCACAATAAGGGAAGAGGAATGAAATTGCACTTGCCAAAATTCTGTTTGGGGGCAGAATAGCTACACGCTGTTTCTTACACAGAACTATGAACTAGATGCTTTTACTTCTTTTTTATCAATGTTAGATGTCAACAAAAAAGAATATTTGATTGTAACCATGGATTCTAATGACACTACTCATTTTTTGTTTGGCCATTGAGTTAATTGGAGCAAGAAGTTAATCTTCAAAGTGTTTTTACACAGAAAGGGCTAGAAAAGAGAAGAAAGTTAAAGAGTCAGACCCACTCAATATGGAATTAGGAAGAGAAAAAAAGAGAAAAAAACTGGGGGGAAAATGCAACAGTTGTCTTTACAGAGAAAAGAGAAAATCAAACAGTCACCAACCTTGCTAACCTAAGGAATTTACTAATACTTTTCAAGTTTTAACAGACAGAGTGTTATCAAAGTGACCAATGTCTTATACCCAGAGACATTCCAGAATATGAATAATTAAAACCAAAATATTCATGAAAGCCATAATTCATTGTAAAGTTCATTTACTTTAATAAAGACTGAGGGTTTTTGTGCTAGTCAGTATTGATACTGACTTTCCAAGGTATTTAGCTGTTTCTGATAAGCATGGTTAAATTTATTAATAGAACTGAATCATAAGCCAATGAGAGACTAAGTCTAAAATAGGGTCACATATATATAGGCATCCTGGAGACTTTTTTTGTGTGTTCCTAAAGCCAATGAACGGGAGAATATCAAGTTGTTAGCTCTTGCCTAGTACAGCTATTGCTCTACCTGTTGGGGAAATTAACCTTTGCATCTGGGGATCACAATACTCCAGAAAAAAGATGTAAATCTAAAGATTCAGAAATCTGTATCCTGACATTATTTTTTGGCAATTGCTTTACTCGGTCATTAAGAAGCATAGTGGTAGAAAATTGTCCCATTTTTATGTAGACATCAAAATCAAAAGTCAGTTACAAAAAAAAAGTTTTCTGGCCTTCAAATATAGTCTTTATGGTCTTTTTTTCTCTTATTTGTCAGCAAAATTAGTTTACCTAAGTCACTTACTTCATCTGGCATGGATTAAAAACCCATATGAAGCATTTTCATATAAACATATATGTTATTTTCTTATACATTTTCACATTAGCATTTTTATGTATATTTGTTTTTTATTCTGCATCAACTTGAAAAGGCATGTATTTTAAATGTTATTAGGGTTTGCTTGGCTTGCAATATAATTATAAAAAAACCACCTTTCAGAATGAGTAACCTAAAAACTTCATACATCCCAAGTACTTTTTTCAGTGGTCAGTATTTTAAAGTTGGGAAAACAGTGTCTAATTTACATGCAGTAGAGACAAGGTTAAAAAAAATTCAGACCATGCTACTTTTGACAGTAGTCAATTGCTTTTGTATGGGTTGTTTAAAACTCCCAGTCTCCAACTCATTGAGGGGGTCCTATTTAAACAATACTTGTACCCTACCTATGGTAGGGACTGGCCTCACATCTGCATTTTCCTCTTCTGAACAGCAGGCGTTCTACAGTGTTTTTGCCTTCCCTGAGATACCTGTCAGAAGGGAGCAGTGTGAGAGGATCAGTTATTAACTTCAGTGAAACCAGGATTTCATCTACTGTCCCAAAGTTTGAAACAATTCGAACTATTCATCTAAGTGTGGTAAATGAAATCGCTAGAAAGGAAAAAAGGGTCTGTATATGCTTGCTGTCACAAGGCAATTTGATTGACATTAGTACACCCACTGGTCTTCAGCAATTACAGCTGAAAGCAAAACCAGAAGAACTGGGAGCAGATGGGTAAGCTTTGAAGTAAATATAAAAGTTAAAGATGGTTACTGTTAGCCTTATCACAGAAGCTTTTTCTTCCTGGCATGAGCAAAGGGCTAACAAAGTTAGCGTTATATGACATGCCTTTCATTTGACAAAAAATATTGTTAAAGTTCTGATTCTAAATATGAGAAAATGCCTGGACACTTGCAAAGAATCTGAAAACTTTATTTTGACACATTCTTATGGCACTACTCAGGATTGCAGGACACATAGACCTGCATTTTTATGCATAAGTAAAAATAAAGTAAAACATCTTTAAAGAAAAATTAAACAAAAGTTTAAGCCAAAAGAGTTTCTTTAAGGCACAATTCTTTGCAAATTTGCATACTGCATCTTTATTTCCGTTTAATGGAAATGAAAGATACAAATACGGTGTCCTACTTTTTCAGCATACATTTAATTTTATTCTTGTATCGTGCTTATCACTGTTGAATGGTACTGTACTGACTGAAAAAAAATTTTAAACCGTTGGTTACATTTCAGACAGAAAACAGATATGTTTTTTCAGTCAAATGAGTGTAACTTGTCCAAAAACCAAATATACTCACATAACTGCAACATAATGTCTTTCAAAGACCAGGATCTGTTCCTGATCATCCTAATTTGATTCCTCGCATAACACCTGAAGCTGTAGGAGAGACAAAAGCTAAAAAGCTCTACAAAGCTGCTGTTCAGAGATTTTCTGAAAGGCTTTGGTGGAGAAGGCGTAAGACCAGGTTTGCATGTCACTCAATTAAATGAGTAAAAAGCCACCAACTTCAACTGACATCACTTCACTGCAGCTGAGGGTCTGTCCCAGGACATTCAGATACACAGGGGGAGGGACGAGTCAATTGTAAGTATGGATACGTTGAGATCACAGGAAAACCCTATGGATCTCTGGGTCTTCACAAAAGACTACAGAAGCTACACAGAAGAATAGGTCTTCCTTTTCCTCCCCCGACCCTCCACAACCAGTTAAGAATGATGCTACTATGAGCTCCTGATCTACATCCACAAGGCACAGAGCAAGATACATAGAAGTTAAAGATAACAAGACAGGCATTAATTTCTGCAGCAAATTTCTGCTCTACGCATGGATTTCTATAGAAAATATAGCTCTTTCCAAGTCCTCTTTGCTGTACATGCAAGCTTTTTCAAAGGTATGCTAATCCCTGGTGTTCATATGAAAATGGAGAAGAGCAGACAGTTAGTTAATTTTTTCCCCTCGCAACTTACCCGCTAGGAATTTTTTTTAATTAAATCTTTGGTAATTCTAACTAGGTTCTAGCAAGGCTTAGTGAACATCAGAATACCATTGCTGATATCATATCATAAATCATGCTAATATTATATATTTTGTTGATCAATCAGATCTGCCTGGGCAGGATTAATGATAGGTGGAAACTGGTGGCCTGTCTGTGCTAGCACTCCAAAAGGGAGCTAAATTATGTTAGGAGAACTACTTTAAAGAAAGAAAAAGGAAGTATGATAATAAAAATATTTTTGTTTGGAAAACAAATCAAAGATTAAGAATTAAAAGAAAGGAGATAAAAGAAATTAATACACAAAAGATGGAAAGAACACAAATTTGTAAAAACAAGGCATGACATGATCAACTCACAGAATTAGAATAACTAACTCAGCAAGTTTCAAGGTTGATATTCCAGATTAGAAATCCACAATTTACACTTTCCCAGTTTTCTTTTTATAGCCATAGAAACCTATACAAATCGAAAATCCACACTTCCTTAAATCTTGTAAGAAACACAAAGAATATTCACATGGATACAAGGGATATGATACCTTATTTCCTTCTAACCTGAGTAGCTTTCTACAGAATTTATGTCATGTTGCAGTAAAATGCTAGCATTTTGCATTTGATCTGCTAGTATTTCACATTCTGTGTGCCATGGCTAACAAAACTTCACAGGTGCAAGAACCTGGACAATCAGGAGTAACATGGCATTAACTCCATTAATTCCTCATTACATTTCTATACGTGTTAGTAAAATGCATGGGAAACATACCTTCAGCAACATTCTAATGAGCGCTTAACTTCCCACAATGTTTCGTAACTAACAAAATGCAGGGCTCAGTAGAACTCTGCATCCTTTTTTTGCTATATAAAAATTGTTCCTGCAATGCAGCTGTTGGACAAATGCAGCATCTTTTTAAGTAATATGGTTTAGTATTTAACTTTATAAAAAAGAAACCACATACTTATTTACTTATTTAAGAAACCCCACAGCAATAAAAGAGAACATAAGAAGGCTCACATTCTTTAAAATAAAATGTTGTGCATATATGTATATGAAGAATTAACATAAATTAATTAACAGAATAATAATAAACAGAAAAAACATAATAGATGATATACTACAACAAAGTGCAAAAGTTGCAAGATTAATTAACAGTTATGCAAATATTTGTTTAGTTGATCATATATAAAAAAATCATAATAACCCGTGTATGGCATATTACTTTAACAACTGGTGTCAAAAGGAAATAGGAATTTCTCAATAAAAACCCATCATGCCTATTAACTTTTAAAAATTAGTATTTGTAACCAAATGGCAAATAGCTACTGTAAATACTTTAAAAATCATGCTTTGTATGCATATCGATATAAATAATATCGTTTAACCAAAATCCTATGACACTCAACCTTCATATATATGTTGACAAGATTCTCCAATGGTTTGTTACCATACAAAAGAGTGGGACAAATTACTTATTTATATATACAAAACATGCTTATAAAGGCCAGCTGCAGGTATTTTTTGGAAAGTGCATTTTAATAAGGTCCTATTCAGTGGGGGAACAAATGGGGAAAAAGTAGTTTGCACTACAGAGTTTAGTGCAAGAGCTTTCTCTTTTTCTAACAACGAAATCAATCATTTGTCCAGACTGTGGGGAGTCAGAGTTAGTTACTGAAAAGAGCTCCATATATAAACAAGTCAATAACTCATTGTGTGTTATTGTTGGACTGAAGAAGTCTGCTTTCAAAAAGCTGCCCCTGCTTCTCTGAGAATGAATGTCACTGTATTCAGAGAGTGAGAGAGGGGTCTTTTGTTTCTAGCTATTGCTGACTGCCATTTATGTATGGGAAAAGAGATGTGGCTGCTAGTTGTCTCAGGAAAACCATACCATCACCACCGCACAGTTCTGCATTATGGTTGCCCTGGACCTTACTTTTGTAAATGTACTTCTATCAGAGAATTCACACATTTCATTGAGTTTCTGAACTCACTAGTAATATTTGTAAATATTGTTTTCATTTTATAAAGATAAAATGGCTGGAGATTAGAAGAAATAAACAAATTTGAGCACTTTATCTATGACAGTGTAACAAAGAACACTCTACATATATTAGCCTTAAGGTTTTCTGAAGAAATATTAGTACGTTTAGTAACTCAACAGCACATGAGTGAACTTAAACATGTCTTTGTACTATTTTGTGTTTCTTCTTTAAAAGAGAGTAAAACCCACAGTTGCTGAATCATCTCAATTCACACTTGGGGGGAAAAAAAGAAATTAAAATGTTATTTTTGTTCACCTAGCTAAGATTGCTTCCTTACCCTCCAGTTCAACTAATTAAAGAAAGTTCCCACCTTTGAGATTTAATAATAAAAATTGGAGGTTCTGCAAACCATATTGTCATTCCACAAGGGAACTCAAGGGAGTTACATTCATATCTGTTAAGCTGTTCACATGTAGAAGTATTTTCAAGAGCATGCATAGCTGTAGTCTAGATTTAACTCTTGTTAAACTGACAAACTTCACTAATTTTAAAATAATTATTTTCTCATTTAAAAACATTATTTGACATATTCTTTACATTGAGATAGAAATCAAAATTTCTTTTTTGTTGACCCTAATGCAACTGGACAAAAAAGTCATGATCATTATACTATCCTGTGGAATTAGCACAGGTTCAGACAAGAAATAAGCTTTATCCATGTTTCAAAGCAGTTACACCACTTCCTTAGACTATAGAACATTTCTTAAGTAATAAAAAAATACAGAAGAAACAGCATCCTTTTCCCACCAAAACCATCGTGATGAACGCTCAATATTTTTTAGGAGGCAGATCAATAGAGAAAGCCCAACAGGAAAAGCCCATCAATATAGTTTCAGAGAGTAAAATCATGATTGCACTGTAAAATCCCACCTATTACACAGATTTGCAGCTGATCTAGTCTGTGCAAACAAGCATGACTTTGACGAGCACCATTGCACTTGTTCTGGATTTTCAGAATTCACTGCTCTCCAGTAACGTTGCTCATGCCTTTGAGCCTCTGTGTGGCTACAGGACAGGTTCAGGTGGAGTACACTGCAAAGCTAAATTATATTTTGAAACTTGTAATTTTGAGTAGTTTTTTATTATCAGATGCAGCTACATTTACAGTAGTTCCTTTTGTCTCTTAAAGAGTGATGAGACTGCGCGCTGGGGAAAGCAGGTGACCTCCTGGGTGAAAATAATCATTGAAGAACTCAAATAAGATACAGGAAATGAATCTCATAAAAGTAACTTACTAAAGCTGAGGATGCATTTAAAAGCTTTGTTAAAACCCAGATTTGTATACAGTTTTTCTGAGTAAAAACATAAGAGACTAGACACCTTAGCAGTGTCCTAAGAAAAATCTGTCTGCAAAGGAAGGCAGACAATGACACACAACTTGGGACTCTGACAAATAATAAGAGACTGAGGTTGGGTTCTGAACTGAGAGTGCACCTTCAGAAGCGTTCAGGGGATGCGATGAATAAAAGAACCTTCCGGGTGGCCCAGCTATAAATTTTTCCCTTCAATATTATTAACTTTGTGGATACTGAGGTCCTGTTTGAGAACATGGACACTCTGCAGCCCAAGTCACTTAAACAGAAGAAATACTGACCTAATGCTGATTAAAGACCAAAAAGTGAGTATGACAGAATAAGTCCACCATAGCTGAGCACATAAATGGATGTACTAGCTTATGGATGAGAAACATTTAACCTCAAATATATCACGCCCCCAAAATAATTCCTATATATTAAAAAAAGTACTTATGTCACAGGTATGGAAGCTGATAGACAACAATATAGCTCAGTCTTTATGTCCTAGAAGATTTTCAAATGTGCCAGTTCCGCAAAAAAATATATTGTAAACTGGAGGGAAAAAGTAGAAGTTGCCTGAATTAAAAAGGAATTTGGAAGGGGATACCGGTAGGTGAAATAAAATTAAATTAATATTCCTGTAGACATGCAAAGTCTTTTTGAGTTGGTAAATTTGTCAAAAAACAATTAATGAATAACAACTTATAAGATATTTCAGAAGGAAATGTCTTGTATTATTAAGTGAAATAATTTTATTTAAGGTGGCCAAGCAATACTAGAAAAATATATATGAACTCCATAATACAAATAGGCATAGATTTTTAGGAAAAGAGTTTAGGCCTGAACTTTTAAAAACACATTTACTTTGAATGGGAAAGATACTAATAGTCATTAA
>NW_010972609.1:6010095-6082092 GCF_000737465.1 Haliaeetus leucocephalus
TTCTAAAAAATGATGGAGACCATCTTTGCAATCTACCAGGGTTTAACATGATTAGACACTCTTGGACAAGGTGTCATATAAAACACATTTTGAGCAGAACTACAGCAGGAAAAACAGAAGTAACCTGATAGAAATTATTGTTATTACATTGGTATAAAGTAAGTGCCTTAGACATGAAAGCTCAGGTGTATTGTCAATTGCCTGAACAGCACGCAAGTATAAGATATGAAATAAAAGGATGATTGGTTTGAAAGGGTGCAAAAGCATCAGATGAAAGACAGGAAAACTGAAATCGAGGGCCCATGATTTTATGCATCTTTTGTGAAGAGACTAAAGCAGAAGTGTTTCATGAAATAAATGTGTTCTTTATAAATAGGGTATGAAGGAGAGGAAAACATGGCTACCAAACAGCAAAGGTGTATTGTTCAAATATGTATGACCTTTGATAGGATTTTTCATACTGAGCAAAGTATTTGCCAGGGCAACTGGGCTAGTGAAGGCCGATGTGAAAATAGCACAGTTGCAGCTGCCATAGTGTAAGGATATGAGAGAGGCCAGGTTTGTAGAGAAAGCAAGTATCTTTCATTAGGCCACATGATATAATAGGAATAAATGAACAAGTATTAACTTATAATAAGCTAGCTTCTGGTTATGTGATGTGGGATACTCTGTCTACCTCACAGTGGATAAAATCCTCTACTTTCTGTAAGTTAATGCCATTTCTCCAGTCCTTAGGTTTAGCCTAAAAGATAAACTTACTTCTCTGTCGTCATCTTGAATCACTTCATGAAAAAGCATCACCTCTTTCTTGCTTACTTCAGGGTTTGGGTGGGTTTTTTTGCATTTCTGTCTTTTTTTTGAATGCCTCAAAAACAGTCATCCCACAATAAAACGGACACAAAAGACCTTAGGTATTACTGGGTTTATGTACACATTCCACCACTTGAACAAACGAGGGAGGAAGGTAGTTAATGCTGGCAGTTAACGTAATCACCAGGTGTTCTGCAATTGTGAAGAGATCTGTAATTCTCTCCAGTTTCAAAGTTCTCTATACTCTTTCTTTCTTCGTTTCTCTCCCAGCACCACCTTTAATAACAGATTAGAACATAATTTTGAGTTTGCATTAATTACATTTAGTGACACTGAAAACTTGGTTTTATCATAGCCAAATTTTTATCTTTGAACTGAGTATCTGAGCACAGGAATATTTTTCACAGGCAAAATACAGAGTGCTCTTAGGCACGCTTTTTCACTTCCAGTATTTACATGACCTCTGACTCAAAAATAAGATGTTCGGGGTTGGACTCTAGGTTGGACTGGGCTGGGTAAAGCTTTTTATATGAAAAGTTCTGAACCCTGCATATAAATGGATATAAATAAATATAAGCAGTAGAGGATTTCAGATGATAGTTAATGAGGTAAATAACTCAGTTGAACAGAGCAGTAGACATCCCAAATGTCTGCCAATTGCAGAACTATTGCTGAATTCTCAGTTCTGAGAATGAAGCTCAAGATTGGCCTGATTTAGGTTATCCTCTTATTAACTTGCACTAGAACCCTTCCTCTCTAGCAATCTAATTTGAGTATCTAAGTATAAGTGGCATTCAAAATTGCTTGTGGTCAGTATCCTCAGTGCAGCTTTCCTCTTACTATATCTAACAAACTCTCAAACTGTCCCTGGTAATCCGATTGGAACAGCCTTTATTATGAGATGTGATGATCTGCCTATCCAGGCCTTCATATATTTCAATGACTTGGTCTTTTTGGTTGTCTTTTTATTCTTTTCTAATCCTGGTAAAGTCTCTATCTAGTGGTTTCATGACCACCAACAGGAAGTGTTTCTTATTAACTTTATGAATTATACCTTCTTCTGAAAACTACTTTGGCTGTAGTTCATATATTCAACTAAATGACACAGCATACTAAGTTACTCAGATACCCTCCCAGCAGCAGGAGAATGGCCTATAGTTATGTTTGTGACCCAGGTGCTGGAGACCTAAGTTCAATTCATATTTAATTATAGACAATCTGGGTGAACTTTCAGAAGTCTTCCCATTCTCTCTTTTTTCACATGAACTGCAAATAATTTACTTCCTTTTAATGGAATACAGAAATAATTGTAGTAACACTACTCTGTTGTTTGACTATAAATGAAGGTAAACAGAAAAGTATCAGAGTCAAATGGACAGGTAGGATTTGGGATACTAGAGAATGAAAAAAACTTTACCAGTCAAGTCAATTATTCAGTGTCATGTGGAAGGGCCTTGGCCCTTCAAATAAAGACCATTCATGGCACAAGAAATCTCAGTTCTGAAAATTTTCATCAAGTAATCCCTGCCTGACATGGTTGTAGACACAGTACTCGACTTTAAGTTGACATATTATAAAGGCTATCATAATAAAAAGAAATAATAATGAATACAGGGAAAATCCTTGCCTACTTCCAAATACTAATTTTTGGCATCCAGATTTGCTTAATTTCTGTAGCAAGGAAAAACATGTAAGCTGTAGATATGTTAATTTCCAGTGGTATAAACATTTCACTTCTAAATTTTTACTTATAATTATAGCACATATTTTTCTAGACCATCTAATTTGTTTACAGTCATATTTTCCAAATGTTCCCCTGCTCAAATTTAATTAATTGATTTACTGTACTTCTTAACTATCTGTATTTCTTTCTTATGCAAAAGATATACACTATGACTCTATGACTATGGCCTCTCAAATCACTCATTGCAAGTGTTATTAATCCCAGAGAAATACTGGTATTGGGTGGTTTTTTGCTTTATTTTTTTCATAAGAATCAAAATTCTTCCTCCAGAGCCTACTTTAAAGATCTCTTTCACAACTTCATGAGCACAGCATGCAGACTCAGATCTATTCTCTGGACTAATCCTGACCTGCCATTCACATGTAGGGGTGCAAAGCAGATGCCTGCTAGTTGAGAATTCGTGAGAGCTGCTTTTAACACATAGATTTAATTGACAACTTTGAAGCTGGAGAGTCAAAAACAGTGTAACATATGTATTAGATTTACTGGCCAAATGCATAGGATGCTCTATGAACAGTGGAATGATCAATACGCAAATTACAAAACCTGAATAATAGGATGGGTAGTAGGAGGAGTAAGAAAATAAAAGAAATTTGGTAGTAGGAAGAAATAAGTACAGAGGTAAAGGATTAAGGAATCTAGAATAAGCAAATGAAACAATGACAGAAACTGTTAGAGAAAAACTGGAATAGAAAACAGCAAAAGAAAGAAGAGTAGAAATTGAGTGGCACTAAACATTTAACAGGGGAGGGACAGAAAAGGTAGGAAAGAAAGAGAAATAAGGCTCAGATGTTAACAACAAAAGAAAAAAGAAAACCTTTAATAGGCTCAAAGAGGCCAGTGGTTGGACACCTAATCAAACACTCAGTTGGAAGAAGCCAATAAACCATAGCTATCTCAGAAAATCCAGATGCTATCCAGAATATTTGAGATAGGAGATAATTAATGTCATGTCATTCTTGACACAAACCATACAGCTTCCTTGCAAAGTGGGGAAACTGAAAAGTGGTTTGATGGGAATTAAAGGGTAGTGCTGGAATAAATATTTGTCAGAGGTCAATGACAGTACAGTCAGTACCTGAAGAATATCTAATCTGATCATCATAATACTGCTAGCCTTTAGCAATATCTTTAATTACTTTGAAAGACTTATTAATAAGTAAGGCTCCCAAGGATCACCTCTTTGTTATCCTAACTGTTACACATGTCACTAATTTCTTTAGATTTGGACATCTCTACAGTTTTAGTGTAAAAAGAGGTTTTAGCTCTGACTTACGGCTAAAAGTAAATTAATACAGAATGCTCTTGACAATGCAAAATGCTGGCTGCTCTCAGAGCTCATAAAACTATAATTCAGCTATTCCCTCACGCATTGTGTCTGAACACTTCCACTTTCATGGCAAACTTTCAGAAGTCAAAGCACTTGATAAATATTAGACATCAATGTCTATAGACATTCTATTAGACACATATTAGAAATCAATGTCTTAAAAAACATATCTTGAAATCTCCTATTAGTGCCATAATTCATTCTCTGTCCAGTTCCATTGTAAACAGAATGCTTCTCAAAAAGTAGAAATAAAACAGGTTTGTATCCCTTAGCTCTCCTCAGCACAATAGAATTTATATCAGAACTACCTTGAATATTTGCCTTAAATCCACCAGTCACCTTAGTCACTTCAGGCTTTTTTGAGTCTATCTCAAAGACAGACTCTCAAGTGTATCTGCTTTTAGTGTATCTTGTCTTTATATAGGCCATAGAGGGGAAAAAAGACATTCCCAGAGAGAAAAAAAATAATTTGGTCCTGGATGGTAACATATATATGGTGAATTATGCTGAGGATGGACTTTCATTAGTACGTATGTATATATGCATATAAATACATACATATAAATACAAAACTGCTTGTATAAGTCAGGAAAGCCAAAATATGGAGCATCTTTAGAGGCCTAAATGGATGAACCTCTTGGAATCTTTAAAAGTTAATCATGGAGTTAAGTAAAGAACACACTTGTCCTGATCTACCAACAAAATGGGTATCCAAATAGCTATTCTGTATTGCATTGGAAGCTCTTTATGTTCTGTGCTTCGACACCATGAAATTAAAGGCATTTCTGCTTGTCCATGTTCAGAGCTTCTAGATACTACAGAACTAACTACAATCAAGTTAATTAAATTTGGGATTTAAAAGTTATTTTCAGAAGACATTTAAATATGTTATGTGTCAAAATAAGAACAAAACAAAACAAAGCTTAGGTTTTATCGCTTCCTGTTTTTTAAATTTTTGAATGTCATAAAACTGGAATGAAATAAAATGAAAACAAACTTCTGTCTACAACCAAATAACCAAAACCCTAGAGGTAGAAAAATGGAATACATGTACATTAAACTAACTGTTGTTGTGCTAGTATTTTAGGTGAGATGATGATCAAGAGTGAGTTAATTAAGCTTCTTCAAAACATAGTTCTACTTTCTCGTTCATTTACTCTTATTTATTCTTCAATACTATAAAAATACACACACATGCACAGTTTGAAGACACTTCCTCTCTCAAATAAAAATATAAAATAAATAGAATTCTTTTTAGCAGTTGCTGTAGAATTTCTCTTACCAGGCAAAAGCAAAGAATGTTTGACCAAACCCTCTACCTCAACATACCAATTTCAGTGTAATGCCTATAGACTTTGAAAACCTGGTATATCTGGTTAGTTATAACACTTTCATTTCCAGCTTCTTACAGACTTTGCTTTCTCTCTAAGACAGTAATTTTATGTTTCCAGTCAAATCACCCAAGAGCATTACTTGTTTGCAGCTGCTATTTCAGTATTAAATGCTTGCGATGCTAAAAGTGGGCATGTTTGTGTAAATACTCTTGAAAAGTGAGGAAACTGCAGATAAATGAAAGCAGCTGAATGATAACAGCAGGGATAGAAGAAGAAAAAGCCATTAGTGAATTCATTAATTTTTACCTTTGGCATTTAGTGCTTCTGATTAATGGCTTTCCTGTAGGCTGCTATTTTCCTCTCAGATATTAACATGCAAAATATGTGGCACATAAGAATAAAGTGTTATTACTATTTATGTGTATTCAAAATCCCTAAGATATCAGGGATTAAGTCAAAACGCAGACAAATAGAATAGTTAATTTTTTGCACACATTTCATCTTACGAAGGACAGCTCCATAGCACACTTGCATCTCTAAAGTTTAAATGTGCATTTAGAAACAAAAATGTCTTGTTTCACATCATCTGTATGTATTTCACAGGTGGCAAGTTCTGCTACAGCCCCCAGCATGTTAGGGAAAAACAGCCTGTAAAATATCAGAAGTCTACAGCAGGAGGGAGATGTACTGTATCCAGTTCTGGGCTCCTCAGTACAAGAGAGACAGGGACATACTGGAGAGAGTCCAACGAAGGGCCACGAAGATTATCGAGGGACTGGAGCACCTCACACACGAGGAAAGGCTGAGAGAGCTGGGACTGTTTAGCCTGGGGAAGAGAAGGCTCGAGGGGAGCTTATTAATGTATATAAATAGCTGAAGGGAGGGTGCAGAGAGGACAGAGCCAGGCTCTCTTCAGCTGTGCCCAGTGACAGGACTAGAGGCAATGGGTGCAAACTGAAACACAGGAGGAGCCATCTGAACATCACAAAACGCTTCCTCACTGTGAGGGTGTCTGAGCAGTGGCACAAGTTGCCCAAGGAGATTGTGGAGCCTCTGTCCTTGGAGATATCCGAACACAGATGCTCCAGCAGCAATTTGGATAAAATTCCTGGTACAAAGTGTAGTTCTTGCTTCTATACTGATAAGGTATGAATCATCCCCGCTACACAGCCGCTCTTTCTTTTTTATAGCGTGGCCAGATTCTCAGTTCGAAGCTGATGTTTTCCATTATGGATAACTAAGAGGTCACCAGTCTCATTGCTCTTCTTCCATCTACAACTCCTTGTCAAACTCTTCCTCCTATTTGCCTCCTGTACGTGCGCTCTCTACCTCCTTATTCTTTTTCAGATCTGATTTTTTTCATTGAAAAATTAAAAAGATATAATCTTCTCCCACTATTTTGTCTCCTATGACCTATCACCACCTCCTACATTTCTGAGGTTGAAATTTCTGACCAGTTTCCGACCTAATCTTCCCAAACTTAAGCTACTAATTTTCCTGTCTGTTTATACTTCACTTTTTTTTCTAACAATATTTTTATTCTCTTATTACAAAGAACCTAACACTGGCATAATCCATTCTCTCCTGGTATTCCTCACCTTCATACTCCTCAATGTCATTCTCTGAAATGCCTGTCCCTTTTCATTCTAGACACTATCCTCTTCTTTCATGAGATACAGGGCACTGGAAAATGTTGCCCAAGTCTACAGTAACCTTTTCTTGACTACTTCTCAATCTCACTATTCAATTTTCATCCTCCTCCCTCTGCTGATTGATTTTAGTCATTAAATTCTTCCTCGAAAGCTTGCATTCAGCCATTTTGAATTGCCCAGCCAAAATGACCAACTCCTTCCAGTCTGACTAGAGGGTGGAATCTATTCTCGCATCTCTAGATCAAATGTAAGACTCCTTAAGCCACTACGTCATTGTTTCTTAACATTGTATTTTTCTCTGTCTTTTCTCAAATGCATAAGAAAATATGGTAGCTTACTTAACTTCCCCATCTCTAACAAGGCCAACTTGCTGTATTTAGTATTATTTTTTTTTATATATATATATATATATAAAATGTCATATATATTATATAAAGTATTAATATTGATTAACACTTTAAACTGCTTCAAAGATCCTGTTTCCTCACTTTGAGGATACTTTTCTTCTCCCTTTTCTTTCTTACCCTTCTCCATTACACCAAAATGAAAAGTTTTGTTTGCATGCTTGACAGTTTTTTGCTGTATCAATGTAATAATTAATGGAAGGCTAAGAAAGAGGTTAAAGAATTGTGACAAAAATAACCTGTAATGTGCCTATACCATACCACACTGAAGAATGACAAATACAGGCCTGCAAACCTGTCTATTCCTGAAATGGTTGCTTAAACTTAGAATGCAAATACAGTAATGTAATACAGTAGCAGAAAGGAGCATAACCACTTCAGTGTCCTCTGTTGTCTAATGCACTGAAAGATGTTATTTTTATTTTATTCTGAGATCATTATTCTGAAAGTAAAATATTCAGAGCTAAGAGGGTTAAAAACAACAAACAACAAGACTTATAAAGCATGCATAATGCTAACCACTAGCTCTTAAGAATACAAGTAATTTTTTCTACAAGGCAAACTACATATCAGTGTGGATAAATCTAGTCACCAGCAGCCTTTTCCTTGAAGATTAGTTAATCATTAACCATATACACTAGAGGAATACTTTTACATAGTAGATTCTTCTCAGGACAAAATTACACATTTTTAATGTAAAATTACTTCAACCCAAAGTTAGGATGATGCAATTTTTTTTACCATTTAGGGTAAGACACTACAGAAAGTTTGCAAATAGTGGCAAAAAGGGAAATAAGAAGACTAATAGCCTATGTACTTTTCTATCCAACTTCAGTAAATACTTTCTCTTTTCAGCATGCCTGGAACTTAACAGAAATATAGGCAGGGTATAGAGAATGTCACATGGCAGATACTAATTGTTACGATTAAGGTCTAACAAGCATGCTTCCCTGCTGTTCTGAGAATGTCTCTGACTTTTGATCCTGACATCTGTGTCTTACAAGAATTTCACTCGGCTCTGACATTCCTTCTGATGTTGATCCAGGAATTAATGGATTGTGAAAAAGCTGGCAGGATATCATTTAAAAAATAGAATTCTTGGTGTACAACTGATGAAAAGGTATCAGAATTCACATACTTTGTGTCTGATACCAATACACTGTGTCTATATGCATGCATTTGGTATGAAGCAATATCTCAAAACAGAGGACAGAAAATAAGATTTAGAAGGAAGCAAGAGCTTCATGTTATACTCATTTGCAGTACTGCTATTGTAGGTCTTCAGCATGTTACAAGATGAAAATTATCAATGATTTTGACAAATTCTGTGTAATGGAGATTCAATTGTTTAAAATCCCTACCAGCAAAATATATTATGATTAATTCTGATAGTTTAAAACTTTCATAAGAACCTTTTCAGACAACAGCATTAAAGAAATCAATATATATTATGGAAGAAGTATCAGCAGAGCTGGCCATAAGCATGCTTACAATGTGACATACGTTGTGTGGTCACCATCATACCATTTCAGTTTGGACATGTATTTAAGCTGTTTTGTGCTACAATGGTTTCAGGTTTAAAGGACCTATGAGGAAAAAACCCACAAACTTTAAACCATTTAATACCAAAAGTTAAACTGAGATTTTTTCTAGATGTATTTAAGACTGAAGAATTACATACAGAATTGAAATTTTACACATCAGAGAATATTGCCTTGTATTTCATGGTTCTGGATAATTACTAGATGCCAGTGGATAACTTAAACATAGCTTAGAGTCACTGACATTAATGTGTGACAGGCAGCATTACAGAACATATTTAGCAATTTTAAATGAAAAAGTAGAATGATATTTGAAAAAAAACCCATGAAAATAAAATTCAGGGTTATCACAACAGGAAAGAAGCAGTACCCTCTTTAAAGTAAAGCCAAAAATGTTTTTCAGTATGAAATAAAAAGAAATGGAAGAAACTATAAAAATAAGGATTCAACAAGTTAAAAAGAAACTAAATTCAATTGTCAATTATTGTCAATTATAACTAGTTAAGAAATTAAGACTATATGCTTTAACCATCTCCTCAAGCAAGTCAACCAAATTTCAAATCAAACACTGACATCATTATTTATTAAGTTAAATTTCTGGCATTTGCAATTGTATTTCAGTGGTTTAGATATTTCAAAAAAAAATCTTAACATTCAAAGGAATAGGATATTTTGACACAAGTCCAGACCCAAATGTTTTTAATAAACAAGTGTAACTAATAAAATTAATAGTAGAGACCACCTATAGTTATTTAGCCACTCATGCCCCATATATAAACATCGGAAGTACTTGTTTTAGGGAGCATGACATTATCCAAAATAAGTAAGATATAATCAGACTCAATTTATGGGAAGCCAATTTATGTCTCAGATATTAGAAATCAATATGCAAAAAAAGCTTAGTGACTTGCAAGTTGCATGCCTCTTACCAGTGCTTATTCCAACTCTGCTGTTGTTCAGCTGCACAGAATTTACAAAATTCTAACAAGAATACCGGAATTCTAACAAGATGCAAATAAACGTCTTAAACATTTATAACATTAATAGTACCTAGGGAATCCATTAATGTTTTGTTTAAAATATATTATTAAAGACACCATGTGATTACTGTTTTGTTTTAAGGGAAACATACATGCCCTTAAGCACTACTATTTTTATTACTTATGTTCAACGCTATTTAAATTTACTGTTCTAATTTTCCTCAAGAGTTCTAGAATTCATTTAACAAATAAAAGAGTAAACAGCACAGAGACAAGTAAATTAAACAATGAAAAGGCAAAAAAGTAAAGTGAATCGTTAAAGAGAAAAGGCTGGATCACATTTAAGATGGGAAAAACAAAAGGCAAAGCTTGTAAAATCTGAAAAAGTAAGGTAGGGGTGTGAAAGTGTGATGTGTGACAGGTGGGGTAAAATGAGACAGTTGGGAGGAAAGAAATAAAAATGAAGAGCACAAATTAGACAAGACATTCATTTTAAGCCCTTAACAGGCTGGATCTCATCGTTGTCATCAGACAGGAAATGTCAGAGCTGGCACATTTGGGTTTTTTATGCTTTTTACTTGTTTTAAAAAAAGTCTGTGTCTTACAATACAGAAGTCTATTTGCTTTAAAGAAAAACACATCTCAATTTGTTCCCGTTTTTTCTCCTACTCAGTCTTTAACAAACTTCAATTCTATTATACTGGAAACTACAATAATTATAAGGTTTAATACTTCCATTATATTTTGAGTTATTTTATTTAATACCTGAATAGGAGTTGAATTCTTTAAAAATAACTAAACTTTGCACTTATAAGTACAGGTAGATTTCTGGAGGAGGTGAGTATTGCATAAGATGACATGTAGTAAGTGCTATCTCACAAATGCAAACAAATCCTTACTGTAAAGTTCAGAATTTTTGAAGGTATGTAGGTATTTTTAAAAAAAAAAAAAGAACAAAATTATTATGTCAAAAACAAGCTTTAAAATTTGTTTTCCAATTAATGGAAAGAACTTAAAGGTACATGGGGTTTTTTTTAATATAGGCTTATTAAATAGCTGGAAAGGATATTTTGGACCTGAAAATAATGGCACTGTATAGAATATGTTAACAAACTTCTCTCAATATGACCATTTATTAGTCTGTGTTGTTCTGTCAAATAAAAAAATAATCCTTGTATACTGGAACATGGCAGAAAAGGCAAGTGCGGTAATTACAATGCACATATCCATAATTTGTTATTGTATTTCGTCTACATAATCTCAAGGTTGAATTCAAATGAAGAAGAATACTGCCAGCACGAAAATGCATATAGTAACTCTAATTCTTATTAATTCAGTCTTTTTAGAATATGCTCTTTTTTTATTAACTGAAACGATCTTTTGAACTTTTTATTTTAAAAAGTTTATCTCAGAGTTATATATAGAACCAAAGTATTTCCATACTGAGGGAATGGACTTCTACGTCTTGTACAGTTTAGATCTTTATACTCTATACAAGGCATCCTACCATCTTAACTCTTCCATCATTTTTATCCATAAATTAACAAATAAGCAATGGGGTCTAATATATTTAGAAAACATAAAAAAATATTCAGCTGGAAAAAATGTACCTTTTCTTATAATTTATAATACTCATTATCATCTTTATATGCTCTTAGTGAAAGCCAAATGGATGGAAAGTGGAAGCCAAAATTTTGGATTTTACATGTGGAGGTAAATGATGACAGAAGAGCAAGGCAGAGAAGGATCAGTTAAGGGATTTAGAACAGACACAATGTGTCAAACTAACGGTACACCTACACCTATTTCCAATGGTGAATGGATGTTTAAGAAAAAAATCCAAATCAAACAGATCAGGTACAGAGTGATGCCATCCAGTCTCTGATAGACAGGGATTTCCAGATCCAGGGGTTGAATTCAGACCATCAAGTTTAAAAGCCATTAGTAGACATATCCACCATGAATATTTCTAATTTCTGTTCTCTTCTACTTGTAGTTTAAATAAATGTATTGTCAATCACAGGTCTTTACTTTGGGCCATTTCCACATTCCATGAGAACACCTAGCAAATAAAGCTTCCTCAAGCTTTATCAGCTTCAGTCTACTTCCACAAAGAACTGATGCCATCGTTCTGCAAATCTTTTCATGTGTGCTTATCCTGAAAGTTTCTAAACATGGACAGGAACTTCAGTTATTAAACTTGTCTTGAAAGCATATTAAATTAATGGTTTGCATTCAAAGAAAAAAGTAACATAAATAAGCAAATCTATTACACTTGGAAACTTTTACTCTCTTATTACATCAAAAAAGGCAATAGAATTTAAATAAAGAAAACATTAAGCCCTCTGAGTACTATACTTCTGGATTATATAATTTCTATAGATACACATGTATTATCTCATTTTGCTTTCTCTGACAAGTAATTCAAATAGCCACTGTGTTATACTAGATTTCATAATTTTAAACCATTATACACCCCATTCTGTTGTATCTCAACATGTTTCCATTTTTATTTACCTCTCTTCAGACTACACAAGGTAGACGTGTTGTCATTCTCATTCAGCAGGAAGAGTACTATGGCTTGCCCAAGGTCAAAAAGGAAGCTCGTGTCATAAGAAATCAACTAATCCCACTCAATTTTCCCAAATCGTAAGCTGAAGGCCTTAACGTTAAAATGCAGTGTGGGCCACCTTTGTTTAAAATTCTTTTAATACTATCACCATTGTGGTGTCTTAATTATACCCTTTGCTACAGTCATCCTCTTCTTTCCTCCCTATGCCTTCCTCACCTTACCTTGCATCTAGGATCCTTTCACAACTGAGTAGTACCCTCAGCAGCCAGCAAAAAGTGTTCAAGAACTGTCACAATCAGAAATGCATGAATTTATGTACTCTGTCCACTGCTCTCTGCTGCCAACTCTTTTCTCCCTGTTCACAGAAAAGTAATAGGCAAAGCGCTGTTTTCTGTAGGGTTTAGTTCTCCACCTAGCAAGTGTCTGTCTGGCCTGAGGAGGGCTGGAGGATCTGCTGTATTCTGGCTGACTGATGCACAAATAAGGTTATTTTTACAGGTGCAATTTACAGGCCAGCTATGTCTTAGTCTACAAAATTACAAGGTAAAAGGTGTTATATAGCCTCTTTCTTAAGATGTCAGGTAACAAAACTACCAAGAAATTTCAGTACTTAGCTAAAAGAAGTTATATATTTTAGAAAGATACCAAAACTAAATGAAAGCTTTTGACTGATAAATGAAGAACACATGTTGGTAACTTTTTTCAAGGGTTAATTATCTGTGCAGTTAAAAATGTGCTCTTATTTTCTATTTGACTTTATCTGGCTTCATCATGCACTTTTATGCCTTTGCCTGCTACATTACAGAATATTCCACTGTGAGATACTTTGTCTTTGAAATTATTTGTGTATTCTTGATTATTATTTTTTTTTATAGCGTACTAATTGAAACTCTCCTGGCATGTTTGAAGAAAAACAAAACAAAACCAAACCCAACCAAAAAAAACCCCAAACTGAGGGCAAATCTGGACAACAGGGCCTTAGAACTGCTGAATATCCATAAAAAGCAATGGACTTTGAAGACTTTCAACACATGTACAAATCAAGCCTATTTAAAAAATGGAGATAGATGACACTATAAAGTATATTTGAAACATCTAGAAATGCCATAGCCAAAGATACTGCAGGACTCTCAACTGAGAAGCAGTAGCTACAAGACACAGTCTCTACTGATAGAGCAAAACTCAGGTCCATGAGCCTCACATCAACTGAAAACTGGGAAATTCTTGCATCTGGGTCAAACAGTAAAATAGTGGAAGAATCATCTCTAATCACAGTAATCAAAGTAACAATATTTTTTTCAAGTCCAGCTCTACAACGCCTTGAGATTTTAGTATATTATCTGGAGTCATTGCATGGGATCCTTTCAAACGAAAAAGCCAGACTTACAGTATAAATGGCTGGGATGCCTGTGACGGGCCAGCTCTTGTCCAAGTCCCTTTAGAAAAACATCAGCTGTTTTTCATCTGATGAAGCAATTGGTTTCCTTTACCTTATCTGTAAGAAGCTGGAGTATGTTTGGATACATTTAATACTAAACTGCAAGGGTGCTCCTACCTGTTCTTTGACTAACACCAACTCCTTCTTTTGCCTACCATAAAGTGGAGTGACAGTCCAAGAAGCACATGGAGGATATGCTTCAAAAATGAGACTGTGATCATTACTGATTCTTGTTCACTCAGCATGGCATGACAAAAATATAAACACTTTTTCACATATTTCTTCTTTCTGGTCTGGTATCTCCAACATTATATCTACACAACCCAAAGAAACAGGGTCTTACTGTAACTACCTGGTAAGGGTGCCCTGTAGCTAGGTCGTTTACTGTCCACTGTGTGTGCAGCCTTCTGCGCTTTAAGTGGGGAAGAAGAATAGACAAAGTGCAGGGAGTTCTAAAACCCATGTTGCAATGGTCCCTAGGGAACCACTGCCAGCTGGCATAGGTTAAAGCAACGCAGAGGCCTGGGGCTACGTGGAAAATCAAAGAGCTATAACCATCTCCCTGACAGCCCCACAGTGTAAACTAGATACACAGAAGAATCCAGGTCTTTGTGTACATGAAGGAGAAGATCGGTGAAAGATTTTATCTGTCAATACATTGAACAAGGTAAAAGCCATACCAAAAGGTGAAAATGGTATAATATTTAGACATTTGACTGAGATCTCTGAGATGATCTGATGCGTGCAATAAAAGAAGCTTGCATAGGCTCTCGAAACCTTGTTTCTCAGCAGATTTGTATGATTCAGAGAATCTAGTGGATTGAATGATTCCTAGCCAGGCACACATTAATGATTTACTTTGCCTGGAAACAGAAGGGAGTAGAACTTTTCAAACTTCACCACCATTTGTTATCCAGCATTTACTGCATACACGGAGAGTGTAAATGCACAGTGTTTTATAATTAATTAATACTACTTGGCCTTGAATTAACAACAAGATGAGGATCCAAACTTCCCACAGCACCTTATAAAACCAATGCATATGATTAGAACTGGAAATTTGCAGATGCTACTAAGTGCCTTTTCCCAGGCATTCAAAGTGGAAGCCAAGATAAAGATTGTAAAGCTAAACCAGGACAAGAAACATATAGACCAGCACTTACTGAACATGATCACTGAGTTGAAGGATCATCTGTTACCATGTCATATTCCCGAATAACAGAGTGCTACTACCTTTCAGTGTGTCTCCTTGTCAGATGTTTACTGCTCCAGTAAAAAAACTCATTCTCCCCATCTATTCTACTCAGCCACGTTTATGGGACTGTCATCTATAAATGTATTTAATTTCTCTATACTTTTCTGTCATTCTGTTGCTGTGGTAAGACTGAGCACATGCAAGATGTGTCATGTTCAGGTGTGCCCTTCACCTTTTTTAGTTATTGTTAGTCAATCATGAGAAATACAGACCATGAGTACCTCTATTCTTAGCTGTGGCTGAGGAGATTTTAACAGAGCTTTGAGGAACACAGAAGGCACATGCAATGTTCCTTCTCTTGAGGTGGCTAATTCTCCTGGTCCGCTCAGTTCTGTTAGTGCAAAGTGATGGCAATTCTTTACTTTTCCATCTATAGACTGCTGCTGTGTCATCATGACTACCAAACAGAACATACTCTCTGCCTCCCATACCTATCTTTGGTTACTCTGAGTTTTACAAGTAGCACTCAGGTACAACCAGAATTTAACTTCTAGGAGCAAAATAGTTTGCATATTAAGAAACCAATTTAACACATTTAAATTATTTTCAGAACAGAAGAAAATGACTAAAGGATCTTTATGAAAATTGCTGTCAAATGTAGTTAGAATGTACTTAAGAATAAATACATATATGAATAAAACATCACGAGTATTATAAAAATCCATTGACATTCTTATTAATATCAAAATACCATAATTTGGAATTAAATTTAAGATTTAAATTACTTGCACTAATGAATAACAAAATACATACTAACAAATTATTGGAATGATCACGTCATTGAAGGGTTAATGGCTCCAGTTATGGTAGAAATTTAAATATCATGGGGAGGCACCTCCTGACCCAGCCATCACTGAGAATTATGCAGATTCAAATGGGAGCCACACAGGCTTTGATTTCCCCCAAGGATTGATGAACAAGTACAAAATAATAGAAAGTGACAGGAAGCAGATGACTGAGGTCTAATTTAATGTCATTCTAAAAGACAATATACCTTAAATTGGCCTTAGGAAAATTATGGGTTACAAATGAGAGAACAGAAACATGCACTTTTTCATTTTAGTTCACTAATTTAAAAAGTAATCCTTTGAACAAATGAACAGTGAAACAATAGTCATTTGGCAATGCAAAATTGCCAAACTTAAGTAGGCGTACTTTGTTTGCATAATTTGCAATTTATTGGAAAAGGCTGTAATCTTAAAACGAAAACCCTATTAAACAAAATAATGAAATGATCTGAAGGATTTTATGCAAATATTAATTTGAGATTGTTATGAAGACAAAGAATTAATAGTTCTTAAATAGTATGACAAAATGCAATGAGGATATGCTTAGGAAAAGTTTGCCATTTTAGTAAAGGATTAGCTACACATGCACTTATCTAGAAATAAAAAAAATCTACGCTGAAAAGGTTTTTCTAAGAATAAAGTTAGAACATTCTACTACTTTTAATTAGTAAGGACCAGAAATGGCCTTCTACATGCCAAAGTTAAGCATAAACCATAATCTAATCCAAATCTCCCAGATTTCAGTACATGCTTATGTAACATGAACTTACATCACTTCACGTTACAGAAGTTATAAGTATCAAAATTTGGATAATATGAAACAATTCCATTTTATACTATAAATATTTGAGACATATCTGTATAGAAACAGCACTTGGGTTTTTTTTTACTTCAGAAATTATGCTATTTATCCTGCATAATTTTTTTTCAGTTCTTTAACATCAATGAATAGAGGTACCCCAAATCAGGTACTTGCTCAATAATTGTCTTAAATTCACAACTGATTTTTTCTCAGCTAGTATTTAAACATAGGAAATGACTTTTGATAAACAAGCATCCAAAACAGATTTATATAGCATCAAATCAAAAATCTAACAGTCACATATAAGGCTTTGGAAAGGCTTACTGTAATACATTACAGCGTCGTCAGAAAAGATATGAAGATTTTCTCTAAAAATTGGAGGCTTCTCAATTCATTTTTTAAAAGGGGGAAATAGCTGCTTTTAAAGCATGTACAAATACCCTATCTCACAAAGAAGGATCACAGACTCCCTATTATGATTAACACAGGAAAAAGAAAAGTGCATTGCACAAGTACTCCATCTGCAACTTAATCACATGATAGACCTGGAGGCCTCTCAACAGTGCTAACAGAACTGCCTCAGGAATCTACAGGGCAGCCAGATGCCAGCCCTGGAAAAATATGTAATATTGCATGATATCTGCAGCTTGTGACTGGCATTCAAAGAGAAGCCATAAGACTGGTCCAATGTTTAGGGCTGAACAAAAGCCTGATACTTGCATTTCTTTTCATTATGTGCAGTGAGATTTTTTCTTTAAGGATAAATTAACCAGTGCTGATAAAAAGTGTGTACCCCCAAATGTTTTCTGAGAAAGAGCTATGTATAACCCTATCCAGGCAGAAAATATATATTGTAAAATTCAACTATATTATGTTAACAATAAATTAAATGTGAATTTGCATTTTTTAAATTATATGTGAAAAGAAGCTTTTAAGCACATTTCTCCCTTCAGAAGAATATTGCACGTTTTACAAACTAAGCACAGCAATAATATATCTGTAAGATCAACAGAAGTAATTATTTATTTCCTAAAAAATCTATGTTTTATATAAGTGGTCAATATGATTTTTTAAAATTAATTAAGGCCGGAATCATCTTTATTTACACCTTTCCTTCAAAGATGGCAGATTTCCTACAAACAAAAACTTATGTAATTTAGAAACAATGTAAATGCTATTGCCATTGGAAAATAGTCCCTTGATTGTTATATTTTCTGACATCAGGTTGTTTTCCTGCATGTAATGTCCATTGTTCAGTGACATTTGCAGTAATCTTCAAAACTAAATTTTAGTTTATATGACATAAGAAAAATATAATTTTATTTAAAGAAAACACAGAGAAAGAGGGGGAGGGGAGACAAAATTTGATACTAAATATAGTAACATATGTTAGGCAAATGGTCTAACAAATCTGAAAGAGTTAAAACTTCAACATACAGCTTTTACAGACCTCATTCACTGAAGGTTTTCAGGGCATCTAATTTACTGTACATTGTCCAAGCCCTTCACCTGGATGAAGTGTTGACTACGACCCAGGAGAACCAATCTGCCCAAGGGACTGGTGCTAACTAAGCAACAGAATACCTGACGGAGACTTTGATCATATGACAAAATTTCTCACAAAGAAGTCGCCTAAGAAAAGGGAGTTGGAAGCTTTTTTAAATGGCATCTTCCTAACCAGAGCATTAGGCTTGAGAATCTCCATTGCCATTTGTGGTGGAACACCATAGTTGGAGTCTGTTCCTATTCATAGCCAAGGCCCAGAAGAATCTGTTCTCAATTTGAAACAGCTTCCTAACTGTCTTTAACCATATGCCTGGTTCTGCATACCGGATTTATCAGGAAAATAGTATTTATTTGCATTACAAACATTTTTATGTCTAATGTAACACCTATTTTAGATAAGACAACAACTGCAAAATTAACTTCAATGATCATAGAGAAAACAGAGTACCTGATATCTACTGCAATTTCGAAGAAAGAACCTATGAATTTTAAGGTTTGGTGCAAGGTGATATCAATACTACAACTACTACCTTCTGTGTTTTACATAAAGCTGCAGAGATTGTCTATCGGTCTAGGATAAAAAAAGATGTGGGCACTAGTTTAATTTCCTTGTTTCGCTCACAAATGCAGAGAAGGGTTCCCATAATCAATATAAGCCTTGTCAGATGTACATAGGAATTTCTCTGCTATGCAATTAGCTGTTTCTCAGAGGAGAATGGCATTCTGAAACACCCATGTTCAATGCTAATAAGATACACAACACACATTCACTTGGAAGAACAACACACTGCAATCCAGAAACAAGTTAGTTGGTATGACCAAAATATATAACCAGAAGATTGCCTAAATTAATCAATGCTTTTTATAGCATTAACAAACTGTCTGTCTGTTTATAGACAAATCAGCACCCTATGAAGAAGGAAAACTGTTTAGGTCTTCTATCTCAATGCTAAAAAAAGGGACAAAAATTGGGAGAGCAGATAGTTGCAACTACCAACACCAGGAGTACAGAAGCAATCTATTAAACTAACTCTGCCCTCTAAACAAGTAGTTAACAAGATACACCTTTCAGTTTTTCACTCTTCTGCTGAGCATGACTACTTGCACACTTAATTTCCTATCAGTTGGAATTTCAACAAAACAGATTACCATTCCCTCAATTATAACTTGAATACCATATGTACAATATAACCATATTTGCCAAGTTAAATTGAACAAAAACACGCCACAAAATAAAATAAAACTATTCCAGAAAGTAAACAGATAAATTTTTGTAAGTAAATTCAGGAGAAAACGTAGGTTTGGCAAAGGACAAGGAATCAAGATATAAAGAATGAAGAGCAACTGAGTATAATTTTATTCTGAGTTTTTGAAAGATCTAGACATGAAAGCCTGACCATATTATCACACAGACTCTTTCAAATAGATCTATAATCATTAAAGGATATTTGTTAATATATAGATGATATTTCATAAATATAACTTTATTGGTAATAGTTATTATAATAATAAATAGCTTATGCAGATTTTAAAAGGAGAGCCCCATCATCTTCAGTCTTCCAGAACTCATTCATTCAAAAAATTCATATACTCTAATATCTGCTCACATTTTACCAGCTAACATGACTATTAAGAATTGGAAAATGAGAAAAGAGGTTTTTATTATTTTCACATTTAGTTTTAATAATCAGAGGAATAGATAACATTGTAGAGGACATTAATTGGAAAGGTTAAGTAGTTATTGAAAGAACTACTGTAACCCCATGTGACTAAAAAAATGGGTGTGATCTGTAAAAATCCCAAAGTGGTTGATACTAATGGAACAAGCCTAATAACAAAAACCTGATGTATTAACACAGAATGTGAAACCCTACATTACAGAGGTAGCAAACACAGTGGAAGATTATGAGTGGAATACAAGTATTGAAAGGCATGCGTTTTTCAGAAAATACAGAAGAATAAATGTAGTAAGGTAGCACTGTACATTAATGATGAAATATGGTCTGACCTAGAAGTAAAACTCAAGATATTTAATACATTGAGGACAATAAAATAATCTTCATTTTAGAATTTTGAATCAACTGCGGTGTATAGTCAAATACCCAATAACAAATATTCTTAACAGATTTTTTATGGCAGAAGGGCCATCAGATGAATAGAGAATAGTGAATATAAGTTATGCTTAAAAGAGAAAAAAAATCCATGAAACTAGAAAAGCACCCTAACAAGCCATGAAATAGTTTGAAATAATGTGCACCTTTTTCTTACGTTCTAGTAAGAACCAAGACATATGCAGATAAGGAATAGTATCATGGTTAGAGCAATGAAGAGCATCTCACAAAAGAGGAAGCAAGAAGGATTTGGTTTAGTCTAGCAAAAAAAAAGGCTGAAAAGAGATATGACTGCTGTTTAAAAATATATGGAGAGGAGGTAAAGAGCAAAGAACATGCAGAGCTTTTTCAGAGAAACTCTATTAAAAGAGTAAGAAATGGATATCAGAGAGACATGAAAACTTTGAGAATGGAAATTAGAAGAAAGCTTCTAATCATTGGAGCACTAAAGCTCTCAGACAGCCTTATGATAGCAAAACTGAGAGTAGAAACCACAACTATTTTTCTTCTGTAGAATTTGATCTGGTAAGTTTAAGTGTTGTATGATACGGCTCCTGGTTGTAGCACAAGACTGACTCTGACATCCTCTTCAGTTCTACTTTTTAAAGCCTCAATTCAATCTGGACTTCTAATAAGGGCCTCTGGCAGATAAGTACAATAGTGATTCTAGTTTTTACTTCCTTGCAGTTATTTGGAAGACTTAAAGTCACATTTCTCAATTATCAAAAAAGGTTTTTGTCAATTATCTCAGCTAGCAGCAACACTGAAGGCCTGTTTCCTTGTCTTACAGACTTCGTAACTGTATTTTCTGCATCTTGGGAGATACATGATTAACGATAAAACATTCAACAGACACTTGGTTGTCTACATAAAACTTGTTTCCAGAAAAGTCTGTGCTATATTCAATCTTGGTGAGACAAAACCAAGTTAATGCAGGTTTTAACATGTTTGTTGTGAATTATCAAAATTCTTTAAGTTTTTTAGTGAGATAAGTTCAATTGTCTCCTTTCACAGAACCTGAAAAATTAGTCCTTAGACCAAGTTCTGCACCTTTTAAAGAGTGAATAGTTACATCAGGTCTTCAAGAACATTTTTCCTTCCGTACGTCACTGAAGATTGGGAGAAGCAGCTCAAAATATTCTTTTTTTCCTAACCGATCACTTTAATGTATTATAACTTAACCTATAAACATTTAATTGATATTCAATTAATAAAAATATGTAAATAATAAATAAGTATTTAATTATCCAAACAGCAAGAACGAAATGTCATACTTTCCAGTTTTATACATATAAACATAATTTAGCAAATTAGTGATCTACGTGCTTAACCAAAATGACTAATTACACTACTGAATTTAAACTACCTAGTCTTACCAGTAGAATTCCATTGCTGTACTTCACTGACAACATTTTAAAAAATTCTTTGGTAATTTACAATTGACTGTTATCTTGTCAGCAATTTATTCTTCTTTTGATAAGCACATTTTGACAAGTTTTCCAAAAAATCTGCCGCTTTCAAGCAGCTGGTCAGTACAAGGCTTACTTGACTTTCTCAGTGAGCCAAAAGGCAGTTAAAAAATGTGGGAAGAGAATGAGAAGAAACATTATCTTCTTCTGCTGCAGTTTCAATAGATAGAATTAATGTAATATTTTTTATTTGCCAACATACTGACTTATATTGATGATTCTGTAACTAGGTAAAGTTAGTTCTTTTATATCTGGACAACTGGTCCCAGATAGTAATATATAGATTACAGTATATTTTCACCTGTGATTTTCCGTATTAGACAAAGAGCACAATGCTATAACACAATTACATAATCCAAACTATACATAAAAACAGACTTGAAAAATGAACTAACTTCAATCAATCTCCAAAATTTAATTTCCATCTAAGCTTTCCAACTGCACTTCTTAGGTGAGTAATCACATGAATTAAAACAGATGTCAAGTAGGTGTTTCATTGATCTAGTGTAGCTGAACGCATAATTTACGTCCTAAACATGGTTGTCTGAATTGCACATTAATTAAATGTTAAAACAGTCAATGTGAATGTCCATTGTTGTTAGCTTCCCCCTGTATTTATTCCTCGCCCCCAGAAAGTATCCATTCAATTTCTATATTGAAACTAAAATTTTACACAATATAAAAAGTTATACACTTTGAGGACCATTTTTTCCTTCTTCACATACCATTTCTTCCTTCTACATAGTCTTCTCCCTTCTGACACCAGAGATGCAGGATCTGTAAGTAAGATTGACTGTAAAAATGTGGAGGTACATAAATTTTAGGACATAGATGCCCTGGTTAAACTATTGCTAACAGCTCAGTATGGGAAGCAGGGTAAAACATGGCATGCTTTTGATCTTACCCAATACATCCATATCACCTCTTGCAGTACACCTATGTTTTGGGCTACCTGAACAAACAAGGACTGCCAGAATTCTGGTAACTGACACAATTCACCTTTCCTTCTGGCAGGCAACACCAGGACTCTGCTAAAAATGATCCTGTGGAGATGTGACATAGTCATAACAGAGAAACAGTACACAGTCAACCATTCTGCCCTAGGAAGAGTGTATATTTGGGTCTCTCCCAATGGGCACAGCAAGCTGAAATTCTTCCACTCCTCTTCTGAAGTGCTTTTACAATCACATCAGGCTGTGCTAGGATGAAAGTTTGCTTCTGCACCAGTGAATAGCTGGCAACTTTGACTAAGAGGCCAACTCAGGCTTGCAATCGATACATAGAATTACAGATATATAATACCCAAATACTCTGCTAGTTAGCCCAATGGAACTTCACTTTTACTTTGAACAACTGCTGTCTTTAAGACTCCAGGACGTAAACTGGGAAAAAATCCCACTTACCTAGAAATTATGTGAAATGATTTTTTGTATATAAGACACTAGAGTGTGACAACTTGATAGATGGCACAGAACTCAGATGACTTAGCTGTATGAAACAGAGCTGTGATGGCTCAGGGAAAAAATTCACAATGAGGAATATTGGCAAGTGGTTTCTTTGTTACAGTGGTAGAGAAAGATTCACAATAATAGTGAATCATCACTGGTACAGGCTGCAACACATTCTTGTCTCACATAGTTGCATGCCTGAGCCTGAACTGTGAGATCTCTTCAGAAGTCCAATAAGGTAGAATTCATATTTTGATTGCTGAAAGAACGTATGAAAAAAATACAGGACTGATGACCTGTTAGCTGCCACTCAGTAAAGTGAAACTTACAGAAACAGTCAGATAATGAACTTCTCAAGCCACTGAAATAGATAGGTATACTGAAATTTTAAGAGGTGTGTCTGTGCAGAAGATAATCTGCAGAGAAGATCAAGCTGGAAAAGAAACACAGGTTGGTGAGTACACCCGAATGGTGCCAGGATAGAGATATTTATCACTAATTCTGGACAAAAGACTGCAGCTCATAAATCAGATCTGAACACAACAGGGCTACAGCACTCTGAGATGGGACAACACAACTCTCAAATGTTCTGGATGCTCTTAAGAAAACATTTGGTTAAGTAAGCACAGTCTGGCAGTCTAGCACTTAACTATTTTCAGATGTACAAAGTTAAGGAAGGTATTGATCTATTTCTTAATGTAAGGGTTAGGACAAAAATTGTTCAGCAATACAAAGGGAAAGATGGATCTAGAACCATTTGTTAGAGAAGAAAGTTTAGAAATAATTTATTTTAATGTCCTCAAAATGTGCAAGTCACTGTAAATTGAGAAGACAGTTTTGATTTATAACCCTAATTTATTCAAAATAAAACTGATTCAGTTTAATTTTTAAATGGTAATATTTGTTTTGTTAATACTGAATTTAAGTAATTAATCAAGATTCAAAATGATAAATGCAGCAGATTATTACAAAAGAAAAAGAATGGAAACAAGTTTAAAAGATCTTTGGAAAAATGGACAAATTTCAAAGTATAGAATAGTAGGCTTTTAAATTTTAATAAATTTATGGTGTAAGGTAGAGGAAACTACATTTGTGTGATATATAATAAATCTAGTGTATGCACTATAAACAGGTCTGGTCTTTTGGGATCTTTTAAGCATTACAGAAAAAAACTAAAATTAATTTATGGAAATAAAACCGTAACATGAAACAAGCATCTTTCAGAAATGCACAACTTCATAATGTTTCATTTTTACAGACTTATGGTACTCGTGTTAAGACTTAAGTAGGTAAAGTTTATGCAATGTGTTTGAAGAACCCACACTGAATATTTCAGGACTCAATTATTTAGAATAACTGAAAAGACAAACCAGATTGGTATATGCAAATCAAATGAAAAAGAGAGAAATAAAGCAAATAAAATTTTCAATTTCGTCTTTTGGGTCTTTTTTCTTACATTCAGCTTTTGAGCTGGTAAATAATTACCTTTGAGAGGTTCTAACAATTAAAGAATAACATTGATTAATTAGGAAAGAAAGTGAAGAATACTAATCAATCCTAAAGACAGTTTTTCTTCTCCCACCTCAAGCCTTTTCGTCACCCACAAACAATGTGTTTTCTACACTGTTCAGATTCTTTTAAAAAACATTCATATTCTTGTCCATTCACACAAAACTCTCTTGGTGAGCATTGTTTTGGGAGGAGTGGGTGGTAGGCAGGGGGCACAGGATGTTGAGAGAACAGATAGGATGTCAGGTGAAGATGGAATGCTGTGCCCTCTCTAACCAGCTGAAGACTCTGCATGATTGTTTTCTTACAAATAATACCTGTGGGTGTTGAAACAGTTCAGGGAATCTATCAAACATACCCTTTCACTTTGCTGTTGTAACTCTATAAAATTTATTCTCATTTCAAAAGAATCTTTGCAATAATACCTGTAGGTGGTTGAGTAATTTAGAGAAAATCTGTCAAACCTACTTCCACTGACTTTAGCAATAGAATTCTGTAATTACTTTCAAAGTTGTAAAATGCAATGATTTATTTTCAGTATATTCAGAAAGTTCTAAACTGAGCTTTTATTTTTTATTTTAACAACTTTTGATAAGCTTAGTGGAAGAACTAACTCAAAGAGTAGATCTAATAATTGTGCAGCATTTCATTTAACTCACAATAAGGAAAAAAAGTCAGTGCTGAATTTAGGAAACAGATAGGACACTACTGCAAGTATAGTCCCATCTTCATGCAGAAAGATAGTCCACATTTAGCTGTCTCCTTACATAACTCTAAGATGATAGATCTGATACTAACCTTGATTCAGTCTTTTCCATGTAAAACTACATGGGTTTACAGAAAATTTATGAACAATATAACTGAAGACCTCTTTCTCCTACTCAACAATATATTTAATATTTCTTAATTCAGAATAATAGAACAAAACTGAAAACTCAGAAATTTATTGTAAGCCTAGTTATACTAGAAGAATCTCTTAGTGCCCCCAGACTCAGGCACACATTCAAATTACTTTGTTTGACAACCTACCCTTTGTCAACTGAGCTAATTGAGTGAACATTTATTCACTTTTAGTCCATGGCAAATGTGATGTAATTTGACCTTGCACAATCCCTAAAGAAAGAAACGTAGCCCAAGATGAACTGAAACAAAAAAAAAATCTCAGTGTGCATAAAGACAGATAAAATATAGGAATTTAGTCATTTGTCTGACAAATCCTTAGAACGTGGTTCCAGATGATCCAAATTATTTTTTATGCCATCGAAGTCAAAGATAGTATGTCTCAAGACTTCTGCGTCTATGAATTCTAAATGCTCAAAAAAAAGTCAAAGTCATAGTTTTGTGCAGAGATGCGTTTCATTTGAATAAGTATGGGCATCATTTTGTCGCAATCCAATTACAAGACTGGTAACAAAATGGAGAATAACAAATTCCTTTTCCCTTTTCCTCCCTGTCATCACCAAAGAATCCATGTCCCATTTGGATTCAACTGATTATGCAGGAGGCACCTAAGCACATCACATCTTCAAATGGTGAACTGGTTTGTGGCCAGTGAGGCTTAATCAAATATGAGTGGCAAATGCATTGGACAAAGATGTTGGACCCTGCTATAATTAAAACTTCATTAGTCCCAAATGGTCGCTTAATTTCTAATTTGCAAAAGAATATCATCCCCCATCTGTGGTCTACATTTTCACTAATACGTAGTTTTTTAGCGTGAACCATATGTCTCTAGCAAATACTAATGTTCAAACAGGAAGAAGGAAAAAATAATGCAAGTTCATCGTGAAAAACAATCCAGAAATGACATTTTTAAAGTATTCATTTAACTCCTTCCCACAATTTCAGACAGATTTCCACCATTTACTCTTACCCATGTATTCTCTGTGCAGAAGAAATTCTCAATTAAATTACAGTGATAAAGTCCAGGACAGTGTTAGGAAACTACCTCATCAGAGCACGAGCTACCTCATCAGATACATGAAACATGAGTACCATAGCCACCCTAGTTGCAATAATGCTCTGATACTCAAAAGAGAAACTGTTTATAAATCACTTACTGAAGCAGAAGGAAAACCAGAAGCAATATCATTCTTGCTGCTTATAAAAAGGAAAAGATTTAATAATTCACCCTCTTAATAAACATGCTATATCTGTGCAACTAGTCACATTAGCCTTTTCTATACAAAGAAGTTTTTAATTACCCAGTACTCAGTAATCTCAACCACTTATTCTTTTTAACGAAGTAAAACATTGCTAGATTGCTGAACTCAACAAGCCCATCCTTCATGCTTGCTAGACAGAACTGTTGGTCCCACATCTTTTGAAAATACATTTCAGAAGAATTTAGGATTTCCAAGAATTTCCCCAGGAAGTAAAACTCTCCCTAGTTCTAAATTAAGTTTTATTGATTTGAAATGCAATATGGCATATAGCAGAAACTCTTTATATGTTGTATCAATCAGGTGCCATCCATTTTAAAAGGAGAAAAAAACCTATTTAACATATCAAAATAATTTTCTTACAAGATAAATAGCTCAGATACAATTCCCCTGCAATATATGGTTATGAAAAATCAGCAGGAGCCATTTATGGTCTCATAATACATAAATCAACTGAAGGAACACTTGGTCAGAATCTGAAACATCACAACATTAACTCACCGTGATTACAAAGCTTCCGTTATCCCCCTTACAGGTGTCAAATCATTGTAATGTTATATTTTTTTGTTAGTAGCTGGCAACAACCGAATCTATTTAGATGATAATTGTTTCTTAGACGCATTTAAATGTTGGTTTGGGGGGGTGGGGGGAATCATGGTTTTACACATTACCAAATGAAAAAGCAGAAGAATACTAAAAATCATCTTACTTTTCCTGTCCTAAACAATTTTGTGACAAGGCAAATGAACTACTGCATATAGATAGACATACATGCCACTAAGTGATGGAAATAAACAGGGCTTTGAAATATCAATGTTTATTTTTTCACTAGAGCCTTTACTTTCAGAATAATTACCTATGCACAAACTCTAGATGGCAACATTGCACTTACTGTATTACTAAAACAAAATGTCACACTAAGTCCCTACATATCCTCTTTATCAACATTTTATGTGCCACAGATCTATAGCCTCTTATTATAAGTGTAATGAAGCAGAAGTTATTGAAGCATTTTATTGATTGCTCAGATCACAAGTTTACTGTCATACTGAATTGGCACCTTACTTGCTGAAGCAAACTGCTGACACCTTTTTAAAAAAGTGACAACTACATCTATTTCATGACCAGAAATCCATTTTCATCTCTATCAAGACAAGAATGCAATTTTCACTTCATTTAACTGATGTTAGGCCTGCTCAAGGCATGACACTTAGAAAAAGACACAAGTTTAAGGTTCTTAAAATACTTCTGGTAACTAGAATGCAGCTCAGTTGTGGGAAAAATTTCAACCATCACTCAAATCTATAAACAATACAACATTCTAAGAATCACTTATCTGAACTATCAAGAGGGCAGTTTTCTCTTTCAATTTCAAAATTACTGAAACACTATTTTTATATTCTTTTAATAAGAAGCTATGCTGAAATATTACAGTTTTCATATGGAATCTTGCTCTACACAAAGTTCAATTTAACATGGGATTATTTCTTGAGTGGTCCCTACACAGGTCAAACAGACAAAAAAATCTATTTTTCTGCAACCTATAAAGAAGGACATAAAGATACTTAACACCTCTTCAACAGTGTGAGTCAATGTCATAAAATTAGAAAAGCAGAAGCTGCAAGGAAGAGGAAACAAATATTTAAGTCTAAAAAAAGGGGAGGGGGTACTGAACAGAGACTGTGATACTCAAGTTATTTTAAGAATATACTTTCAAAAACCATAAAAACACAAATGCAAGTTGGGTTGAACTGGAAACCAAGTTAAGCATTTTGGTGAATTTCTTCCTTTTCTTCAAATAATATCTAATAATTATTGTGCCAACTTTACCACAATATAATCTAATTTTCTGAAAACAGCATTATAAACAGGGTAAGTGTTCTTTGGTATAATTTTCTGATAATTCAATGAACTAGGATGGATAAAAAAATGATAGGAATAACATACTGACTAAAAAAATACTTGATAGAAATGTATAATTTTGTTCATTTCTGCCAGACAAAACCCCTGCAAAATGGTTATACATAGCAGCTAGTTTATATTTTATTTGTAAGGGGAAAAAAAAAACCAGAGGAGTAATTAGAAATCTTACTACACAATGTAATTACTGAAATCTAGGAAAACCGATTGAATAGTAATGACAGATGTGTTTCTTATAAAGTACAAAAAGGAAAAGTTATGAAGAAAAGCTTTTGTTTGCATATTGCAGATGTATTCAACCCCCAGTACTTAAGTCAGCAGTTTCAAGAAAACAATGTGAGAAAATAGAAGAAATATAGTCTTTTTTTAATCTTTGTTCTGGTATTTGCAATATTTCTTTTTTTTTTTTAAGTCAGTAATATTTTTATGGATCTGCGTAGCAAAATGAGGAAAACTTTATGAATTATTATGTTTATGGATGTAGCTTAGAATAATAACAGCAAAACTGTGGGATATATAGTTTTGAAATAGTACATTTAAGCTTGTGTTCCCATAGCTGAAAGGGCAAATAGTAGAACCAGTCAATAATTTTATTCTCTCCTGTTTTGTGGGTATTTTGCATACTAGCTCCATTACTTTAATGTAATGTAATATGCTGTGCCTCAAATGATTAATTACTATTACTGTAAGTTCTGCTAGATCAAGCTAATGAACATTCAGCACAATTTCCTGTCACTTCTCATCCCAGCTCAGTCCCCTCATCCCCACATATAACACACTTCCAGTAAAAATAAAAGCACACAGAATAGAACCTTAGGACTGGCTATGTTTGTTAACTATGACATTAAAATTTTGCTAAACCCTAAGTAACACATGCTCAAAACCATTTAAATATACTTAAAGCACACTTGTGATTCTCAAATATTTATACATATACATTTTCCATAATAAATCTTTACTGTGACAATGACGAGATATTCTTCTGTTTACCTGTTCATGTACATTTTATATTATTTAGTAAAGGACGGATCAACAGCTTGAATAAAGCGTAATTCTAAATGAAGAAAATGTTTTAAAATCATTAATATCATTTTAAAAGGTATTTGAGTCTTCTCTTTTGGCCTCTGTTTAGCTGTGCTAGGCCTGTGAATGACAGCTTCCCTGCTTGAAGCATACAGAAAGCACAGCCTTCCTCATTCACTGTCAGTACTATGGCCTTTTCACACGTTCCCTCCACAGCAGTGTTTGTCCCCAAACACTGGAACCCAGCACAATGGCATTCCTACTTCAACACCCCCACCAACAGCACCACTACATATGAAGAATGCTAATGAGATGGACATCCCCCATCTCTGAAAGTGTTAACTATATCCCATACTATCCGATATAATGTTATTTCTATTGTTATGTATTACAACTCACTTAAGAGCTAGTTCATTTTGGCAATGCTTTTTTTCTAAAAATATTTTTAATAGAAACTATAGTAGCTTGACAAAAAGATCAAAAAAATGGCTTACATGCATTCACCCAGTTACGTACGTTATATATAATGGACTGATTTTAATCTCCAGATATATTTAGGGATCTCAGAAATTCCAACAGACACCAACACAGCATGTTTAAAATAGCAAGGCAAAAGGCTAACATCTGAAATATTAAGAGCAGAATATTTCTAACAGTACTGTTGCTTAAATTTTACCTTTTTGTTAGAAAACTGTATTTTACAGCCCTAGAATTCATGGCACTAAAATGTCAATATAAGCTTTGTCAAGATTTTAGTGAAGCTTATAGATCATTATACAGATATGTAATTGCAATTAGAAAGAGTTTAAAGGAAAAAAATAGAAGGCTTTTGTAGTATAGTTGTTATACATATATATTTTCTTCCTTTCTCCTTTATTTAGAGAAAAGTACAAACCACTTCCCAAAGTTCAAGTACTCTCTCAGTTTTACCTGTTTTACTTCACCTGTATTATTCTCAAGGAATATTATTTGAAGAATACTGATTATCCTCTTGAAAAGGATACAAAGACTACAGCAAAGAGGTGGTAGCTCCTCACTGTTTTCTTCCTCTGGGGCAAGAAGCAACAGAGTGATTATAAAGTCGACACTGTGCAACCAGTGCACAATGTGGACCAGAAACTATGTATTGTTTTAATTCAATACATGGATTTTAAACTGAAGTCCAGATGGATTTTAATAGAAGTACATGTATTAGCATACTATTATAGAAGTACATGTATTAGCATATTATTAGTTGTATGTGCTATTTGATTTCAATGGACAGACTATAGCGTCTTAGCAGAGTAATACTGAACCAAAGGATTTTCCTTTTTTTTTTTACTTCCACTCCCTTTTCATTTAAATGAAAAGACAAAGTAAATACAAATAATTCAAATGTCAAAATAACACTGAGATAAATAGAAATCAAGAAAATATATTTAAAGTTGTCAAGTAATGGCTACATGTTATATTGGTATGAATACTGTATGCAGTCATCATAGCATTATGTTGTCAGGCCTTAGCACAACAGGACAAAGTGATAGTATTTTGATTGAATGTCCTGGTTCTTTCTTAACTTGCATTCTAATCTTATATCTGTATCACATCACAATGTGCTCTTTACAAAACACACTTGTTTTAGTTATTTAGAAAAAAATGTCACATAAGCAAAATACAGTAAGATTATAGTAAGAAGTATTGTTATACCCACAGTATAACATAACCTACAGTTATTATAATGATTTCTTTTATGTTCAGTACTAACACAACTTCAGTTAGAAAATGGTTGGAAAAATTGAGAGGCACTTTAAGCTGACTTACATGTCGTATCTTATCTTTGAAGTAATATAATTCAAAATAAGACAAGCATTCAGCACATTAACTGCACAAAAGATTTAACATCTTTGTGCTGTAAAATTTTCATTTAAGCACTTAAACCAGTTTGAAATGTTTATTGAAATATTTTAATCATAAGTTTTTTGTAGACAAATAACTGTCATAGCTGTACTGACATTTATCCTCGTAATCTGGACTCTTAAAAGGTAAAAATGTCCAAGGTGGCTATACTGAACATATGTCTATATGCAAGCCTTTCATTATAAAGAACCATTTGCCTTTAGAAGAGATTTCAAATCTACTAAAATTATTATCTTTTTCTTGTCATTTACAATGTCCAACCGAACACTACCAGATAATCAACACAGGAATGATTAACATAAGTTAATTTACTGAAATGTCTTTATATGCTTTTTACAGAGAAGAGCAAAAAGTAGTCAATAAATTACTTGCATATGAAGTTTTACTTAGAAACCCCATTGTCTGTTTTGTTCTACTGATTACCATTATACTTGCTAAACACTTGTATGCATTTTATATATTTTTTCCTAAAAGAGTAAATATTACATGTTAAAGCACTGGAAAGTAACAGATTTCATTTCTGTAGCTTTTGTGACAGGCAGCATTGCCTTAAAAGTGAAGAATTACCAACAAAAAGTGTAAAGATATTTCTCACTTTTTAATATATCACTATACTGACACAGAAACACTCTGAAACAAGCTTTTCCTTTTTTTCCTTTCTGCTTGTTTCTCTCTCTCACACACACATGCTCTCTCATTTTTGTTTTTGTTTTTGTCTGATTTCTTCTTGCTGACCACTATTAGCTCTAGACAGGAATAGTCTCTTCCAAAGTGAATTCTCATTTCTCTTTATGGATCTGACAGCAGGAGGTGCTGTATAAACAGTGTGACTGACACTTTGCTTGCACCTCTCCTCCCCCTTCCTACATAGACTGGTAGCTTATCTATCTGATGCAGTCTTTCTTAACTCTGGGGCCCAAGATCATTTTTAAATCTAAGGTTCCTAGCTGGTTGTTTAATTTCTATATCATACTTTTCCTGGAAAATCTATATGTCTACTATTTTTATAAAGTACTCACCTTATCCTTAAAAATATGTACATTCTTACACATATAAATGAACTTAAGTAACTATGCTGAACAAGACTGGTGTTTTCTTACTTATATTTCCTAAAAGAAAACACCCAATTAATTAAAAAAAATCTTATTGCTCCCAAACTATCAAACAGTATATTCAGTATCTGTTTCCTACTATTTTTTCAAATTAAAATGCATGTCTGGAATATTTATTTAATGGCACATGTACAGTAATTAAAATACTTAGGTTTAAAAATATTATACATTTTCTTTAATTTTTCATAATGCAACATCAATTACACTTAGAAGTGTTTTATTTATTTATTCAAAAAGTGTTTCAACTAAATAATTATTTAAATTAGTTTTATAGGAAGATCTATGAGACCATTAAAAACTGCATGTGCAGAACAAGCAATGAAAAATGACTGCTTTAGAGAATTTCCACATAAGGAACATCACAGCTAGGCACAGTATGCAGCAAGAAAAGATGAGACATATGACATCCCACACCAAAAGAGAGACACAATTAACTCCTTTATTGTTGGCTTTGCAATTATAGGAGAAGCATTTCATTCTCCTAACAGGCACTGCAGATTATGAAATATATGTCACACTTCCTTATGACACAGTGCCAACCGTTGGTTTTATACATTAGTACATTTGAAAATGAAAACAAAAAAGCAGACTTTTAAAGAGTGGGACAACTCACCTGTTTGCAACAGTTTGCAGACTTTAATCGTTGGTGCAGGGCCAATAGAACTCCTTGGATACAAATCTTTGCTCCTGAGAGGCTGAAACCTTCTCTCTTAAAGACCCAAACAGGTCCACACAAAGGTGTGATGGAATTTTGCAGGCATCTGTCAAGCAGAGGAGCTATGCAAAGAAAAGAAGAAAAAGGAAAAAAAAGAAAATCCATTCTTTTGACCCAACTGAAATATACAGCCTCTAACGCAGCCTCAGCATCAGAACTAACTCTTAATATCTATTATTTATATCTGACCTGGGTTAAGTCTTGGAAAAGCAACTCCTGCATTTCTAGTGGCCACCATGAAGGACGTATTTATATTGAGACACCCCCCATGAAAGACTCATAAGCTTCGTGAGCACACCTGAATAATTCTGAAGTGTGCCTAACTAGCTGCACGGAGTGTCATGGTGTGCACTGATTGCCTTATCTTCTCATTTATCACAGATGAGTTGGAACCAACCTTGCTGAAATCTACTTGCATTGTCCTGATAAAATTGCAAGATCCATGTTGTTTCTGTATACAGTTTCCTGTTGAGGAGCTGACATACACCTACCATATTATAAATGGTAACATTCATAAAATATAATCAACACTCTCGTAAGCTGTTTTATTATAACCTTCTCATTGCCACTACTCAAAAAACAACTTCTAACAAATAAAAATGCTCAGTGTAGCTGTTTAATAACGAGGAAAGGTCAAATGAAAAGATAGATAAAATTGATTCGTGGCAATGGTCTCAACAAGATCTTTTTCTTGCTGTTCTTAGATTCCAAATCACTGTAAAGGTTGAAAGCATTCTCTCGAAGGGACCTGATGTCCATTTGTGTGACAAATAAGGACTGATTATTTTGCCTTCAGGCATTACTGAGATGCATGTGCTTTGCGGGTATTTTTCTGTAATGCATACATGGGCCTTTCTTATATGACAAAATAAAATAGCATTAAGTAGCATTTCAGGCTTTTACCCCATATTGGGGAAGGAAGGGAAGGGAAGAGAAGGAAAGGGAGGGGAGGGGAGGGGAAGGGAAGGGAAGGGAAGGGAAGGGAAGGGAAGGGATAAAAAGCAAAAAAACACCAAAATCTGTTTTTATTAGTAATATACAAGAAAATACAAAAAATAATAAACCATATAAAGCACATCTGTGAACAATGCAAATAAAATTATATACATAATTTTCCCATCTAGTCAATCGATGGCCATAAAGATTCATATTTGCCATATAGATATAAATGGTGGATTTCCTAGGTACATAAATACTAACAAAGAACTACAGGTTTTGTCAGAGAAAGTACAAGTGGGTGAATTACACTTTACATATTTTATTGAGAATAGGAGACAAACATTCCATTCAGATATGGCAAATATTTAGCCTCAATAGCTGTTCACTCAGCTGTGAGAACAGAGTCTGAACTAAGACCTTAGTTAAGAAATTTTTGTATTTGAGTTCTCTTATAACTGGAGACTTTTGGACAAATAAAGAAGGAACATATCATACAGTTAAATCCATCTTCAAAAATAAAGAAATAGGTAAACATGCAACAGACTGTACTTTGCCTCTGCTAAAGTCAGTGTATTTTACGAATTATTTAAGCATGTGGTTAAGTAAAACTCTGTGTGAATTTTTGTGAAAGGCACTACTTTTTAAAAAGTCATGTTAAAATCCAAGTCTTCTGACTTTCACAATTTTGTGATATAATCTTATCATCTAGTCAGTAATTTTATGCATTCTCACATAAACAGTCCTGAGAGCTTCCATACAGTATGCTTACTTCTCCAGGAGATATCCTTGCACCTACTTCCATCCTGCATACTTAGCATAAAATGCCTTTTCTGAATTAGTTGGCAAAGCCATTAAGATTTATTTACTTACTAAAACCCACTGAAGTTCCAATGTTGATGTGATATTTACAAGACTGTACAATCTCAGTTCAGCAAAATACACAAATATAAGAACAAAAGTTCTGTTTAGATCTAAAGGACTATCTACATGGTTAGTAAAACCTATATAAGTAAACTCTTGAGTGAAAACCTATTACATGATTCTTCCAGAGTAATTTACAATTGTCTGTAAGTCTCACATGTACTTTCTCTTTGTTACAGAAGTAGAAAATGATACGCAGAAGCTTGTATTAATGACAAATGGGAAGAAAGATAAGCAAGGTAAGAAGACATGTGGAAAGATACAAACATGGGTTCAATGGTCTGCAGGGACCTAAGAAAAGAAAATAAGCTGAAACCCTGTCCATACTTAAGTTTATGATAAAAATCCCATTTATCGAAAGGGAGACCAGACTTCACAACATAAGGCTGATGGGGATTCACTGAACAAGGTTAATATGCATATTAACCTACTCTTACTGATTATCCTAAAAAGTAATACTGCAAAACTTTTTCAAAATATGCCATCAAAGTAAAGACTCCAAATCAGAATGCATACTGTATAGCATTAAACATTTGCTTTTAAAATCCGATTCAAGATGACAATCAGTGAATTAATACTTTTCCAGACTGTCCTAATAATGCACTTACTCCTTAACATCGGAGTCAGACATAAAATTAAGAAGATTAGATGAGGTAATGAATGAGCTCTGACTGGGAACACTGGCAGGGGTGAATTTACTTCAGGACTAAGCAAGTAGCATCAGAATTAAATTATGTTTCATGCTATGTGATGAGGAGTGGTTACAGTCATACTTAGTTCAAACAAAATAAAAGGATGGAAATCTGATCCCAGTGAAGTCTCTGGAAGTTTTACAAATAACTTAAGCAAATAAGGATTTTACTCATTGCTTTTAACTTAGTTACTATAAGAAAACTATTACAAACAGAAATGAAGCTAAACACAAGTAGTGCTGCTTTTCGGAGCATGCAAGCAGACTGAAACACAGCTGTGAGAAAATGTGTGTATACTGGAATTGGATGTTACATTTGAACACTAATTATAATACTATTAACTATTTTGCCACAAATAATTTTAACACCAGTATAATGTGGTTGTGCTGATTCACCTTCTCTGAAGGTACTGACCTTCAGGACCAGAGAGGGGACAGTTGCAGAACCTGCTGGGATAGCTCGGAAGTAAAAAGATCCAAAGTGTCACCTCTTTCAGACATGCCTAACACCCAAATTAGTCAGTCGCACAGAGTATCAGACCCAAATAATCTTCTATAAGCAATAACCATTTCCATAAACATCAGCTGATTCTTTCCATAATGGTATTTGCTTCATTTGACACCTAACCTTTTTGTTTCCAAATTTATAGTCTCAAACAGCTTGTATTCTTTCCTTTTTTTCCCCATTCTTTTGACATCCTTTTTAAAATTGCAGAAATCAATGGTATTTATGTTATTAAGCATTCACTGAAGTATGAAACCATGTCTCCCTAGAAAGGGAAAGGAATAAAGGTAGAACTGCACGGCACTAATTTCAGAAGAGTATACTTTTACTGAAATATTCCATAAATTTACTGCTCTGGGTATCTGTTTGATGATTCCAGAAGATATCCTTAGCACTCTAGATGAAAATTCACAGTTGTTCAAAATTATTCCTAGTTTAGGAATGTTTATGTTGTTCTCATTTGGAACTGATGTAGGTGTGCAAGAATAATTTTCAATGAACAGCTAGCTACTTCCAGACTTCCATCCGTTTTGGTGACTTACCTAAAACAAAGAAGGTATTAGTCTGAACTAATACCCTTTTGAAAACTAAGAGAGTATCAATAATGACTCCATAAAATATCTCCCAACTCTACTAGAGTGCTTTGATGTTATAGCTTTATAGAGACCAATCTACAAAGCAAGGTGAAAAGAATCTATAAGCAAAATTTCCCAAAGATTTGTAAGGCTATTGTCAAGCATTGCATAGTCCTTTCAACATTACAGCTGATCAAACATTACAAACATTGAACTATGAAGCAGGACTACAAAGGTCAATAACAGTGTGTTGACCATAGCAAAAGAAGGCAAACACTTACCCTTGGAAAGAAAGTGCATGAGCTAACTAGTAAGGTTTAGGAACAACTTATCATGATGTATGTCTCTCAGGAAGTTAAAGATTTTATTGTGAGGTACTCATGGAATTCCTGAGAGTGAGTGATGACAAATGAGTCCTTCATCAGAAAATGAAATACATTTTAAAGGAAGGAAACTTCCCTTCAAGGGAAGCTGAGTAAAGGAAGGTAGTCAGAAGTTATGGAAAATATTTTAAATGATAGAAAATATCCCTTTTCTTTATAATTTTTATGCAGAATTTAAAATACTGCATTAAGACCCATCTGCTTCTCAGCTAAGATGAACAGTGTAAATATACCTTTATTGCTTTTATTCTCTCCCTCATTGATTTTTTGACTTTGCATCACATGACAAACATTGAATTTCCTTGAAGAAAATAATTGTTTTATAGTGTAATTTTACACTCCTCTGAAGAAGAGAGATAAGAAATTTTCCCTAAAAAAAAACCCAGAGATTTTAAATTGATGGAGATAATGGCATGAAGCCACTGTGGCAAACAGGAAAGAAAAATCTGCTTTTTTCTTTGTCTTGTCTTTAAACTTGCTGAAAATTATAAGAGTGCAGTGTTGATCAAATGAAGTGACAGAAAGCATGAAATCCAAAGCCCAGTAGGATATCCACAAAAAGTAAGCAGAACATTTGTAAAGGATAGGGAAAAACACCCTCTGGCAATTTGTAATCAACACAAGAGGACAGCAAAAAAATAAATCTCCCAAAATTCATTTTGTTAACTTTCTTCTTACTTATAACTCATGACATTACTTAAGCACAAACATTAGTATTGTGCTGAGTTCTTTTCTAAATCAATTTCTCTTAGCAAATAACCTACAAAACAGTAGAAGTATTTTTAAAATAAATAACAGTATCAGAATAACAGGAAAGAAATAATTAACATTTTTTCTGCCATGGAAAACAAATATCTTTCAATATGACCAAAATACTAAAAATTCTTTTTACACTTCCTCCTTTTCCTGAAGGTACTTTCAATATGTACTGTACACTGTATATATATTACACAGAGGGCATGAGATTGTGCGAGCATACACTGTACTTCATTGCTTCTTATTTTTAGCAAACACCATGCAGCTTTGTCCAGGGCAACTGGCACATACTATCCAAAATTGTGGTTTATATAGGGAAACTGAATGATGGAGAACATGCATTTTCCTATGTTGTTTAAATTATGTCAGTGTGTTTTTACTCAAACAAAAACTAATCTAACAGCTGCTGTGTACTTTTGTTTACATGCTATATGTCAAATCGCATTGTCCCCAAGGTACTTATGAGAGATGCTTTAGCAGTCATTTTCTTAAATACTGATGCCTATCCGAATTTGGTTTTTCCACCATTGAACAGAATGACAAGCACACGATTGCTGTACTTAAAGCAATCTTTCACAGCTGCTTTGCTTTTTCAGTGATCCCATTAAATTGACGGCATATGCCTGTGGGGTCTACAGTGTTACAATACTGCTGAACAAGATGTTGATTGTACAATACAAATTTGTACAACACAACTTGGCTTTATTGTGGGAACCATTTCCCAGGTCATCCTTTCATTTATTTTTAACCTGAGCAGAATTTAATTTAAAAACTTATCTATCTCTGTGACCTTTACTGAACACCTGGTTATATTAATTGTTTAGAAGTGCAAACTCTAACACTCAGTGGTTAGTAGGCATGAAAACCTATGAAGTCTCCTCAGTTCCTAAAATGAGCATGAGTCATGTCTTTTCTTGAACTGAACGAAGTAGCTGTGCATTAAATATGCTGGCACATCTTCTGCTTGAGCAAGTGGACCGAAATGGTGTGAATTGTTAATGCCTTGCTGCTTTGGTTCACGGCTTGTGATTGATCATTTGTAACTATATCTACTCCTTGTTCCATGAAATCAAGTATGGAGTAATGGGTTCATCAGATTTTTGGGTTAAATTGAGAGTGAAGAGGTACTGTGTGTGGAAATAAGAGTTGCCATGTTCGGGGCTGGCCTTGTAACAGCATGGAATCTAAAGGCGATATTCAAAACCACTTCACTCATCATACGCTTACTGATTCTGAATAGGGTCCATTTGCAGGGGACATTTGGTAGTTTTCCAATACACTTTATGCCTCTTTCTCCACTTCTACCACCCTGCACATTTTTTTTTTTTTTTTTTAAATTTTAAACTAAAATAGCTTGTAACAGGTCAGCATTGAAAATTAATAGATTTAAATAGCTTGCTAGCTTGCTAGCTTGCTATGTAAAAGTAAAAATAGCCTTGGACTAAAATGACTGTCCTCCCACTAATTAATGAGACTAGCTAAATATTAAGTCATAGAGGCTATAAAGAACTCGGCAAAGTTTTACTCAGTATTCAGAATTATAATCTCATATTTTGTAGAAAACTAGTTTTCCAGGAAGAAAGAAAGAGTTACAATAGCCTTAATTTTACTACTCAGTCCATTCATGTGCAGGAATGACACATATTTCCAGACACTACAACACAGCTTGTGACTTTGCAAACAGCAGTGTGTGGGACCACAGCAAATACAAGCCAACAGCAACCAGAAGTGACAACTTGCAATGGCCTGCAGGAGAATAATCACATTACAGTATCTCCACAGAACAAGAAAGGTAATGTATGTCAGTATAAAACCTGCTGTAATGCTCACAATGTTCTGTTTGTGCAATAGAAGCCTCACTATACTTACTGTGCTATCTCATCTCCTCCGGTTAAATTTCATGAATTCAGAATAAAACATACTAACTTGTTTCCATTGTTTTAAAACAATTTACAGACGCTATTTAATTACATGTGAATGTACTTCTTGGAGTAAATGAATCACTTTAGTCACATGAAACTTACAGCCAGGTTTTCCATCTGCTCTTGTGCTGAAGTTCTGAGACAAAACTAAAATCTGGACAAATTTAAGACCAAAACAGAAATACAGAGCAATAATTGTCTACTATAGCTCCTCATTTAGGAGTAAAGAATGAAATGGAAGGGAATTAAATGGAAGGGAAGTAGAAAGGAGTGTACTGCATGTATACATCTGTGTATATGTGTGATGATTATAGCCATATCAAGACAGAAAGAGATACAGCAGTTTAGTTCAATTTAATCCAATCTAGGTCATATAAGACTTTTAATCTTTATTCTTTGTTTAAGATTTATCCTGATGAATGTAAGTATAGTGCAAGTCTACAGCAATCTAGTTGATGCACAAGTTTTTTCATTAAGAGTTTTTGGGAGGCTTCAATCCATGCAACATTGGAGAAATAGAGGAAGTGATCATGAATGAAGAAGCTGCTTTTTTCAGAACTCATTCTGAAAGTTCTCTGTCTTTTTCCATCTTTTCTCCTCTTGTCTTTATGTTAGCACTAAAGAAAACTTGCTGAGGTCAAGTTTCTACATTTAAGTATTTAATCAGGCTCTTTTTTAACTAGTTGGACTCATGATGGCTCTGTTGGCTTATAATTGCTGTTGGGAAGCTTTCCCACACTTAGGCAAGGAGCCATGCCACCATTTGGAAGTTTATCAAGCCTATGAAAGTCTTTTATAAAAACAAATAATTTTCCTTTTTATAATTGTGACTAACTTGCAGATGCTCATCTCTATTTTCAAAACATTCAGTGCTGAAGCAGTTACAGAAACCTGTCCAGATGAAATTGCAGCAAACAGCCAATGAAAGGTCAAGAAGACTTTCTCAGCCACAGTATGCTTAGAATTCTACAAAATAGTTCATTCTGATGCATTACTGCAGTCCCCCAGTAAGTTCACAGGATCACAGAATGGTTGAGGTTGGAAGGTACCTCCAGTGTTTGTCTAGTCCAGCTCCCTGCTCAAGGAAGGGTCAAGCTAGAGCAGATTGCTCAGGGTTTTCTCCAAAGGTATTTTGAATATCCCCAAGCATGAGACTCTGTAACACCCCTGGGCAAACTGTTCAGTGTTTGACCACCCTCACAGTAAATTTTTTTGTTTTATGTTTAAGTGGAATTTCCTGCACTTCAGTTTGTGCCCACTGTTTCTTATCTGTTCATTGAATACTACTGAGAAGAATCAGAATCCATCTTCTTTACCCCCGTGCCCCAGCCTATACTAGTGGATTGGATTATAGCTCTCCAGCTGCAGGACTTAGCATTTCCCTTTGTTGAACTTTATGGGATTCCTGTCTGCCTATTTATACATTCTTCCTCCAGCAGTCCTTCTAATGTGCAAAAGTTCATTAAGACTTATACGAAGAAGAAAAGGAACAATACATATTGCCTAATTCAGTAAGCATATAATTTATGTAGAAGGTAGAGAAAGGTCCTGGAGAAAATGAGGGTTAACCTTCATAACTATGACCTCATAGATATGAATTTCATTCAGGCAAAAGGCTCACTCCTAATGGACTACAGTTTAAAAAAATACTACCAATGAAGGGATATATTCAGATTTCATAGCAAGCAACTCCAGATATTACTTTAAAAAATTATTGCTTAAAAACAAAAGGTTCTGTTCTCCATTCAACCAGATATACATACTGCCAGAGATGAGGAGGAGGAAAAATCGATCTCTCGTCATTTTTTTGCACTCAAATTTACTGAGTCAAGTAAAGATGCTTTATAATGGAACTTAATGCTGTTTCAGTGCTCTGTTGGCTACAACCCATGGTGTCAGCAGCTACGCATTTGCCAGACCAATTCAAACATATTTTTTATTTTCCCTGCTCATACTGTGCTTTCTGCACTAAACACAGTAAGGTATGTACAAGGGGCTACATTCTGCATGTCAGATAAATTCAGTAGATTCAGTTGTGCTCACCAGTGGAGTTTCAGAACTTCACACAGGTGAGTGGAACTGAGGACTGAGCATTTAGTTTTATTTAAGTATCAAATTTTCATGTAAAATGTATAATCCTTCTATTATTATATATAGTATCTACAATAATATATTGTACATACAACATATCAGTAGACATTTACTGTAATAATATATAGTTTATACTATATTATATTACATTCCATTATATTACATTATATATATTATTATAAATTGTTCTGAATAGACCAATTAGCTGCCTCTGTTAATGTCAATTCTTACTGGTCTGACAAATCAATGAATATACTCCCTTAAGAATAGGCAATAGAGGTATAAAAGGAGAAAAATACAATGGAGCACACAGTACCTGATAGTAGGCATAGAGCTGATTTTTCTACCTCTATGGGAAAAGTAATGATACACACTCCACAGCGATGTGCTTCTAAATTCAGAATTATAATCCTAGCTAGTTTAAGAATAAAAACACTTCTCTAGCTATGGGATCAATGCCAGTTTACTTTTCCTGGATCTGTCAGAAAAGATGTGTCCACTAAATTCCACATCTGAGGACAGAAATGTTAGGCTGAATCTGAAGTTAAATGTTGGGAAGAAGTGCAGAAAAGAAATACTTGGGTTGATTCTCAGACAGGTCATGTAATTGGCATCAAAGATACTTTTGTTGCAGTACAGGATTTCACAATGAAGGCAGCGTTGAGTGTTTTCGTCATGACTGAGTTATATTTAAATGCTGGTTTTGAAGGAAATATTTTTGTAGTAAGTTATGCTTATATACAAACACTGCAAGTGTGGTTACATAGTGTGTGATTCAAGAAAATGAGGCACACAAAGGCTTAATCCATACCTTATTATCCAATGCGCCACTGATGTCATCAGTACCATAAACTGAAAATGCTGCCAAAGAGATTAATAGTTGTGTCACATGGAGTAGGAAGGCTCTGAATATACCAGTGGGTTCTTTTTTCAACAGTACTGACAGGGTATAAGTCCAGTTTCTCCTCAGACAGTTTTGGGGAATATTTAGCTGAGGCTATCATGCTCTTCTTAATACAACTATTTTCATGAGCATTCTCTGTATTTTTTTTAATAATCAAGAATCTTTTTTTTTATCTTTGATCTGAAAGTAGCTGTAAACTTTGAAATAACAGTAAAATGCTCATAATGAAGACAGCCTTCTCTCTTCCTAAAATATGGCCAGGGAATGCTATCTGGCTCGTGAGGACAGTCAACATATCCTGAAAACTCTACTCCTACCTGGGATGAAATCTGATTTGCTTCTCTGAAAGTGGTTAGGACTAGAAGAGAAATAAGCAGACTACTTATATAGACATTTGTTGAGGCGCACAACTCAAAGAATTTAAGGCTCCTTTTAATGATTTAAAAATGCTACATCTTCCTCATACACTTCTCCCATGACAGGAGGATTATTTCTAGACACAGGCACTTCTAAAGTCTGAAGCTCTTGAACTCATTTATTTAAAACCTTGTACTAAAAAACTTTGGTCTGAATAACAGAGAGAGATACCCGGGAAAAAGGAAAAAAATAGTCATAGGGATATATACTTAGATGCCTAATTAAATTTGTAGTACAAATATATAGCTGTTTGTTAGAAAACAGCCCTGAAGGAAAGCTCAAAGATATATTTCTTAGCCTTCTTAAACAGAGTTGGAATGATGTCTTATTTATAGACAATATACAAGGGTAGAAGAGATGAACTGTGTGTGCTATCCCATTAAAACTGTAAGAAAAAGCTCTCGGACTAATGAAGTACCTACAGAAAAGACATGCAATCACTGAAAAAAGGATGAAAAATTATGCAAATATAAAAATGCTAGAATTACATAAAACAATAGCTTTATTCATGAGCTTTTTTAATGACTATTTGCCATATTTAGTTCAATTTAAGGGCACCAACCTACACAAAGGATTAAAAAAATAAGTCCAGATTCACTTTTCAGTTCTAAGTCCTCAATGTAGTAAACACAAAGGCTGTCCTACAAATGCTACTTACCAGTGATGATATTGCCAATTTTTTCTCCACATACATTGTATTAGTGTTTCACTGGAGAAGTAAGATTCATCCTCAGTGTGCAATCACCTGAAACCTTTAAAAAAAGAAAGGCATTACTTCGAATAATTAAGACCTAGCTCTTTAACAAATACGTTAAGAAAAACAAAAAAGCCCCACCATAGTATGAATATGCTTTAAACAGCTACAAAGTAAATATTTACCACTTAGAGAACAAATGCCTTTGCAATGTAGTTTATACTCCACATAAAATGCAAAACATACAGCTGTCGATCCTTTGCTTTCCGGTAACAACTATACACATTGGCAAGTACAGCATTCTATATATGCAAATTTATTAGAAGAGCAAGAAATCAAATACTTCAAGTTATCCTTGGAAAAAAAAGTAATTGCAACTCTAAAAAAACATTATCTGGTTTTTACCAACTGAAATAGTATGAACTGAAAAATAAAAATTTAGATGCTTATGAAAAATGAATCTACTTCTATCAGATGCTGTACACGTACATGTAACAGGAAGCTCTCCTTCAAAGACTTTACAGACAAAGTAAGATACAGAAGGAAAACTGTTATCAATTCTAATTAGTTTAGCCTCACAAAAATACGAATAGACTGTGCAAAATTTTTTAATGTGTATTCATAAACCATAGATGGTCATGGTAGAAAAACAATATAATGGAGCGATGTATTAAAAGTTACCCAGTGACTTCAGCAAAGGACACCTTAGCAGTGAAAACGTATGGCCTACTAGCACACATTTGAGTTACACTGGGTGCTGCACAAGAGAAAGGCAGGCTTGATTTTCCCTACTACACTTTTATGCTAACAGCGTATTTTGACTAGAGCATGCATGCTTTCAATGCTTTGAATAAAAAGATATGCTAAACTCCAGAAATGTCACAATTGCTTAATTTAACCTATGCTTCTCATTAAACATACAAACACATATTTTTGTATTAGTGTAAATGTTTAATTCTAAATAACTTTTTATTCTGCTAGCAAAGATAGAAACTCTCCTTTAGAAATATTTAGAACAACACACTCCAAACATAATAATGTTTTGGCTTGTTGTATACCATCACAACAGGGAATATCACAAGCCATTTCTTGTGCCCACAGTTCAATTCAAAATTATGCTTGTTGTCCATGTCCACATTGTTCTGATTTTTCCTAGTCATGCATTACAGCTATTGTTTTAGAGAGAATCCTCCCACTATTAGGATTTTATGCTGAACCAAGTTTTCAGATTCAATAACATAGTCATATACCTCAGACAATTTAAAACATGTATTTCTTGATAGCATCCTTTTAATACTATTCGCTTGCTACACATACTTCAAAATAATTGATTATTGAATATTTAGCTCACCTTTTTCCAGTTTGTACAGAAATCATAATACTTGAGAATATATACAATAGCTGCTTTTATATCATGCAGTACTATTCAGTGAATGCAAATTTTATGAAAGAGGTGAATCATCACTATAGGAGTTGTGTGATTAAAGCAGAAACTGTCACTGAAATGGTGCTAGGGAAATTACCTGTCATTCTTTCGAAGAAAGTCTAAGATAGATAGCACACAAGTTACTTTTTGGTGACAGAAATGGCAATACTTTGACCAGGAGAAATTCATTGTTCATGGAACTGTTGTAAAGAAAAGACAAGAGGAAAATACTGATGACATTATTCACCCATCATGCCTATTTCAGGTCAGTCAGGTGAATATCATAAGCTGTCCTTTTCAAGGCACTCATATAGAAAACAGAGCCAAAGTATGAAGAAAAATTTTGTGTCTTGTAAATTTTAAGAGGAATGTGTCCCATTTTAAAAATCCCACATTCAACTGCAATAACACATGTTCAAGTGTGAAAAACACATCTCCTACCTCAACAGAATTCACATTCCACAACTAACATTGCACACCAGACTTAGGAGAGATGCTGCCTCTCCAAAGAAATACTATTTAAAGACAAAAAGAACACACCATCAATAAAATTTTGTGTTTCCTTGGTTGTTGTTTTTTTTTTCCTTTTTTTTCCACTTTCAATTGTAATTACAGTACCTTCCATGCTGTTCTAACATGCACAAACATAGAACTCTTTTGAAAGTGGTGCATACCACTTAGGATTGCTAAAATACAACATATTCCACTTGACTTGCCCTTTTTTTTGTACATATTTGCCATATTTAGGCCCCAATGCCATGTTTCTGACCCAGTTCTAACTTAACTCAGAACACTTTCTCTGGCAAGAGAGAAGAGAAGATGGGAAAACATGCAAATATATTACAAATTCTTACAATGGGGTCAAGATCCTCCAATAGTTGTAGTTTCTGATTCTTTACAACTGAAGGTTCCTTAGCTTTTCATGAAGTTGCCTTACTGAAAATACCCGTCTAAAACAGATTTGGGAGAACCAGGTTCAAGTCTAATGAGAACCAAACAGAATGTGGACATGTATTTGGGTCTCCTCTATCAAATTTCAGTCTCAGATCTCTGTCTTAAAAAATGTTTGGAAAGATCTTAGCTTAGTAAGAGTATTTTAGACATTTTCTAAACTGTGGCAGGACAGAAAAGCTGTTTTATACTGGTTCAAATATAAAACAAATAGAAAAAAAATTCTAAACATACTTATTCTTTCCAGTTTTATTTGCATAAGGATAGGCATTTTCAGCATGAAGAAAATACTTTCCTTCAATGAATTATGAATCTGATTTGATATACATCATTATATTGATTGCTGTATGGTAGATGTGCAGTTCTTCCATCAGAAGCCTGTACAGTGACTAAATAGAGATGGGAGGAAGACTGTGAAGACTGTACAGCCTGGTAAATCTGCCTTTTTGAGAACTGAAACAGAGACAACAATTGTTCAGTGTGTCCTTTTTTCTCATTCATTCACTGACACGAATCTAGCATAACTGAAGTGAGAATGTTATCGTTTTTGTCAGGGTTTCAGAACAAAAAGAATCAAACAACCTTCAGTTGCACTTCAGACTTTCCTGCCAAGACACCACCAGTATTCGGTGAATTCACATCACTCTGCATAGCTGGTCCACTTTTTCATTAACAGGTAAAGGTCTGAAAAGGAATAGTTACTGACTACAGAGAAACAAACATACTTTTCACACAGTAGCAACAGTCTGCTGAGCTTTTTGCTTATTATACATAGAAACCCCCCCGTATTTCAATTGTTTTTTTAAATCATGCTAAGTGAATGATGCTGCAGAAGGAAAGGAATAATGTCCCATTCAAATAACAAACAATATTTGTATTCAACAAAAATGAAAATGGTCTGCTTCTGATATATTCTTTGTGATTTGACTACACCATGACTGGAGTTGTCCCAGATGAGGGCAGTGTGCTAGGAAATTATCAACATATGCACCATATGTACCATATGCTGCCTTTATTCTTCCACTTTTCTTTAGACATCCACTCAAAGACAGGATATTGGGACTAGATGAAAGTCCAGTCTGACACAGTATTGCAATTTTTATGGTAATTTGTTTTTGTTTTCAATTTATAAGCAAGAAATATGTTTTCTTTTTAAATCACTAGACTGGATGAAATACCATTTTGAAGATTTTTAAATATTTTTATTTTACACTTACTGTTGCATTAATACCTGAGACACTGATTTTCAATCTATTTTAAATGTGTCAACCTTTACACATTCATCTTTCAGTGGAGGATCAGACACTTGTATAAAATTCAAATGGGAATGCATATAAACATAGAACTTTTCCTTTGTCCTTAGTTCTCCTTCCCCTGCACCAAGTGGTACATACATGCCAGAATCTTCCCAACAATTTTTTCTCTTTCAGACTTACTTGTTTCTTTCCACTCCCATGCAACATTTTTTCTTGTGCTGGCAAAAGTATTTAGGTGAGTATGCAGTGAATCAGATTCCAAAAACTATTCCAGGCTAAAATTGATGATTTTAACTTGTTTATTTTTGGTGTATGTCATCTTCTCTATGTGGTTCACTGAATGATGGAACAAAACCTTTGTGCTGTCCAGGGAGCTGCAGAAGTCCTACAATGACAGGGCACAAGTGGTGGAAGCCTCTTTTAGCAACAGTGCTGCAATACGCTGACTTGAAATGTATTCAAAACTATGGCCTCTGTCACTTTTGGATACCCTTTACAAGCAGTCCACACATTTATAAGGCCTCATGGGTATAAGTTTAATAATTAATGTTCTAGGTCAAGACATCTTCATGGAAAAAAAACCCCAAAGATTGATTAATACTGTATCAAACTACTGAATCTGTGTGATGTTCAAAAATTGAACTGAACTTTTTTGCTCCGATGTACAGACAAGTTTGATCTGTGTGTTTTGATTATCCTCATCATATTGAAAGTATCGTGAATGTCCTAGTTAGATGACAGGTTCTAAGAACATTTATTGCAGAATTAGAAAACTGACAGACATATGACCTTTTGTTAACTGAGCCAGATACAGTTCTCCTGGGTATTATTTTAGTGGGTGAAAATTATAATTACAATAGAATAGAATATTTCAGTTGGAAGGGACCTACAATGATCATATTGTCTGACAGACATAAAAAAAAACAGATTCACAATTCAGAGAGGGCTGAACACTAACATTCCAGGCATTCAAAATCCCTTACATGTAGGGAAAATCTTTGCAAAGTATTCCATGTTGTGAATCAGCCCTAGGTTTGAAAAGTATTTAAAATTTATTTTTAGAAACTCATTTCAAATATATCACAGACTAATAATAGAAATGAGGGGGTATAAACTATATGTGCCATACTTGTTTTGGGACAAATACAAAAACCCTTCTAGACTTACCTGAAAACAAAGACAGCGTATCAATTCTTCTAAAATCTACTGAATTGTCAAGAAAGTATTAAAATGCCTTCTACAAGAAAAAAAGATTCTTGTATATAGCGTAGCTTTAAAATATGTTGTTATATGGTTATAGTGTCATACCTTTTAAGACAAACATTTTAACTAGTGAATATTTATAAATAAATATCTAACCTAATCAAAATTGACTGTATTTTCAAACATATATAACATATATAAAATATATAACCCATGCATCAAATAATCTTAGAAATAATGTTCCTTGGCAATAAATCCTCAGATAACATACTGTTAGATAGCACACATAAAAGTAGGAGAAGAAATAGGCATAATCAGAAGCAAGGTGACTACCAGGTAAAGACAAGCAGATTAAAAAGCAGGGGGGATTTCAGGAAAGAGGGAGCACAGAAGTAAAATTCCCTTTATCTAACCTGAACAGACATATAATCCCCTTTTGTTGAATTCCAAGGCTTTGTAATTTAAGGGATTTTTTGGCATTTTTTTTAAAGAATAATCTATAGTTATACAAAAGCAATAAAACTGCGGTAACAATGAAGGTACTTTGGAGATGCATTCATTCAAACATGCTAATAAACAAAGGTTACCTTTTCAATTTGATTTTGTGATCCAATAGGCTCATAGTTATCCTGCCCTGGGCAGTTCTTAAACACTAAAATTCTGCCAGAGGTGTCCTCAATAATTTTCTACATACAGTTGGAAATGACAGGCTTGGTTTTCTTTTGCTTGACACCATTATGAAGAACCAGACCATTCACTGTTCAAGATACTTTCTTCATTAATGACAGATGGTCTGAAAGAAAAAAGAAAAAAAAAGTAAAGTCAATATTTGGCTTCAAAATTAAAAACGGACACATCATGCTCCCCTTTCCCTATTACCTTAAAAATACACCCACTGGCCTGTCTCCACTTAGATGCTGGTATTTTCTGAAATACTACCACCAGCTTCCTACTTACCGTGACATAAGCTGTAGCAAGCTGTCTGCAGTGATAGCCTGCATAAATCATCATTCCTGAAGGGAACAGATGTTCAGGGTATGAAAGAGTAATACCACAATTTAGTCATAATTAAAATTCACCTTAGCATGCCTCTATCAGTGAGCAGAGAGGAACATTTCACTTCTCACCTACAAAAATGAAATGCCTCTCATTTCTCCTGCTTCAGGAAAATTAAGCCTGAATCTTTTGTACATTGTTTGAGTTCCATATCTGACACTGCATCATATAAATGGCATTTTTATTTCACTTCAACTGTTAGTTTTCTTCTTTTTCCAAACACTAGAAAATGACCTCTAAATGCTGTACTGCCTCTGCACAAAATGCACTTACAATTAAATCTTCAAAGGAGATTGTTGTACATTGCATGCAGAAATATAATCAGTAGCTATCTAGCTACAGATCAAAACTGTGCCAATAAACATACTCATTGTACTGATAACAATTCAGTCTGAGTTGGATATATTTAAAAACTTAGGAGCTGAAGGCCTTTAAAAATTATTTAGTAAGCTAAGATCACTAAACTCAGTGGGAGTTAGAGGATTAACTCAGGAAAAATTTGATCCTTAGCCTTGTAACTGCCATTAATGTTAATGGAATGTGTCTATACATCTAATTTTGAAAATGTAAGCCTCATACTGCTATTATTACTGTTGGATTACATTAGATGCATGACAGTTCTTTTGAAAAATTGGTTTCAATTCACAAATCTTTTTATCATGAAGCTACTTTATTATGAAATATAAGGCAAGTGGTAATTATATTAATAAATATGTCTCTAAACCCACTAAAGTGTAAATGGCTGAGCTTTTCATAGCGATTTAAAGTTCTAAGACAAAAGATAATTTATCTTCTCATCAACATTGCTATTGGCAATCAATTTGAAATAAAACTCTCATTAAACCATGGTTTAGTTTCCCAACTAAATATCTTTAGTGACTGTCAACCTATGGAACTTCTTCACACTGGATTCTAAAGTCCATGGATTAGATCCTCAGTGAATGTAAATTAGCTAACCTTATTGAATTCAGTACAGCTACAGTAATTTATCAGGACTAAGAATGTGAATTTATAAATCTATTAATCTAGTAGGTGTCATTTTGTAATCAAAGTTACTTCTCAACAAGTAAGTGAATTTCAAATTTACATTTGAAAAATTGTTGTTTTTCTTCCACAAGGATGCATCTACATTAACATTCTAGTTCAAACAAAGACTGTGATTTTCAAGTGAGGAACCTATAGCTTCCACTTAATGTGCTTTGATTCATATCACACAGCAGTTTCAAAGCATGCAAACTGATATCCTTTGGATGAAACTAAACTAATGGATGCGCTCCAGAGGTGTACCTAAAGATAGGTCCTCCCATAAGTCCACGGCACAGACTAGAGCTAGCCCAGAGTAAAATCTCTTAAAATGCGTGTAGTGTGAACATTAAGTTCCTTTGTGCTAACTGCTTCATTCCACAGATCTGTTTTTCTGGTGCTGTACCACTTGTTAACGCAGATGTAACTTCATTTTCCTGCTCCCATCTCCAGAGCTCTTCCTGTTACTTGTAGAATTTATGAATTTTGCCCTATCTTTACTTTTGAAACAGCACAACTGTGCACTCGCAGTTGTCAGGAAGGTATTCTGTGGTTGCTGTGAAAACCAATTGGCATGTGCACTTGGTATGAACTTTTTAGAAACCTGATGTTAAAACTCTAAACATTCCCATTGCCACTGACCAGGTTCCAGCATCAAAGGACTTCGCTAACGCCAGTTGTACTGAGTAGACTTTTAGGCTCAAAATAGCCTTTTACATAGGATATTTAAAACTAGAACGCCAGGTAGGATACAGATGGGTGAAAAGCATTAGTTCTTACCTGCTACGGGTAAGAAAAAGTAACAATGCTAGATTGGGAAACGCAGGGAGCCTTCACTGAATGGCATTAACAATTCTGTGGATTTCACAGTCTTTATTATTAAACAACTGGGAAAGGTTTATTATTATTGATTTATTATTCATTTAGAAAGCATGGAAGTATTACTAAATCCATTTTAGAAATGGGGCCCCTGAAAAGTTGTACACAATCTCACAGAAGAGCTTGAAATAATCTTGTCTCTAAAAGGACATGTTCAAATATCAACCACTTAGCCATACAGAAAAGTTACTTTTTACTTAATGAACAACAATTTATGAAGACATTTTTCTTATGGACATTAATTTTTATGTTAATAATGCCCATTTGTGTGAAAAGATTATTTTGGTTGACTGTGTAAGACACCCTGTCCACTCAGCATATAGGATGGCTTGACTATCTCTTGGTCCCTCCATCAATACAGGATCCAGGTTGTATGAGACGGTAGTAACGAGGAAGATGCATCTCAGAATCCATATGAACAGTGTATCTTGAATCACGCCTTCATGTGATTATCCATGAATTCCACTTCTGATCACAAGAAAACAGTGATCTTGTAATAAAGAGGTGGTTGCAAGACCAGTTTAACTACTGGTTCAAAACAATCTTTACTAACATTGGAAAACAGATCTTAAAATCTCAATTAAGCAACACCAGTGAGTAAAAAGATGGATTGACTATCATTTGGAAATTTTTGAAAATGTTATGTTTTCAGAGAAGTTGCAAAAGGTAGTTCAGCCTTGGAAGAAAGGGCTCTAACAGACATTGACAAATCTAGTCCAAGTCTGTGCCACGATTTAGCTTGGTAGAGTATTCATTTCTATAGTTATTGGACATATATTATGTGCTATTTCCCATATAAGCAAGTATTACAAGTTGGCTGTTGCACAACAGCAAAAAGATGTTTCTCAGTTTAGGTACGCTACACTAAGTAAGTGTAGTTTGGTTTCCTCATGAGCACAGTGGTACTTGGAAAAGAAGTGGCAGCTGATTTAGATTATAATGAAAGATGACATAAGGTGAAACTTAGAGATTGCTTGGCATTGAATAATAAGAGCAAGTAGATGCCTAAAGGTGAATTTAGGAAGATTATAGCTGCCTAAGCCAAAGAATGTGATAAAGAGAAGTTTTGCCCACCCCTTAAGGTTACATCCACAGGACCCTTAAGGCTGGCTGGAGAATTGCTCTGGAGGTCGAGCTTGTCTGTGTTCTATAGTATAAGCCTGCGAGGAAGCTTCAAGCACAACAGGAATAAGCCTCTAGGAATCTGCATGGCCAAAAATGCTAAGCGTGACAATTTATTCCCATCCTTGACTGAACAAGATGTCAATGAGCTTGCTATGTCCATGGAGGGCAGGCACTGCACAATAATGAGTATACTTCTGCCACTTCAGAGCAGCATGGACATAAAATCAGGCACTTGAGTGTCTTTGTGTTCCCTTATTTTCAACAATAAATTACTCTTGCTGCCTGAAATTGTCTGTACATAGATGCTGCTGTGCATCCTTAAGCAACCACGAGCCAAGCTGATTTGAGAAGTTTGGCAGCTACCAGTCTTTTGGGGCTCACAAACGAGGAATCTCCAGAGCAAAACCCCCTCATTGAGGGGATACTCCAGATATAGTAAGTGCAGAGACAAACACTGGTAGCACTGAGTTTATCACAAAGTAAACCAGACGTGAGCATTTAAATCAAAAAACGACCTGAAGAATGGTAGTAGTCTCATTTATAGAAGTGGCCAAGTGTTTGTATTTCCTGGGCAGAGGGAGGTCAGATTCTATAATCTTCTCAATCTGACAGACTCAGTTCCATATTTCACAATTCCCAGGAGAGTGCTCATAATCTCCAGTATGCAGGCTGGATTGAGATCTCTCTCTTGTTGCTATTGGACTGTGTAGCACTAGTGCAAAATTCCTGGGCAAAGAAAGAAAGAATAGCCATTGGAAACTGGCTTTACAGACCACTGATAATAAAAGCACTTATTTGGAACTAGGTTAAGGATTTTATAATCCCAGTCTTACACAATGTCTCAACAAGGGGTTTAAGCAGAGGCAGCAGATGAGATTTCAGCTTCATTCCTTCCTTCAGGATTTTAGTGTCTGTTGTAAATGCTGCTTCTCTTGAACCTACCCTATGCTTCACACTGGTGCTATAACTGAAAATGTTGTTACACATAACAGAAGTGATTGATGGGAGACTGGAAGGAAGTTTCTAACCCTACTAAAAATATTTTGAGGTCTTTACGTGCCTAGGGTATGTGACAGAAACAGAGCAAATATGGACAATGGAATGTAGAAGATTGCCAAGGTTTGTAGGGAGAGAGGATATATTCTATTAAACTAACAACTACAATAAGAAAAAACAGACAAGCTGTTTGACATATAAGTCCTTCTTGCATTGCTTAAATACTTAGATCATCTACAAGGACCTACTACTATTACTATAACACAACAAGTAGATTTCATTCACTTTCAGAGTTGGGAATAAAATGCAGCAGCATTATGTAAAAGGAGAAGTTAAAAAATCCTGGAGAGAAGGCAGCTGAGAGGAGGTCTGACCACAAGCTTCAACTACCTAAAGAACGGCTATAGGAAGGACAGAGAAAGAGGCTTCTCAAAGGAGGACATGAGAAAATAATCACAGCTGTGGCATGGGAAAATTCAACTAAATGTAAGGGAAAAAAATTGACAGTAATTAAGCAGTGGAATGGCTTGCCTAGAGAGGCTGGGGAATTTCCATCCTCAGAAATTTTCAAAACTTGACTGGATAATGCCCCAAGCAACCTGTCCTACCTTTGAAGTTAGCCCTATTTGAGGAGATTGGACTAGATGACCTGCAGAGGTCCTTTTCAAGGCAAATTATTATGTGATTCTCAGTAACCTGCCACTGTGTAGCAGATAGTTGTACAAGCTACTGCCAATCATAATGTACCTTAGTTTGTTAACCACTAAGTTAACACTAAGTGCTTGATACTGCAAATTTGCAAATCTTAACCTACGTTTTTATACAAATCATTTACATAAATTTTTATGCCAGAATTTACCATAATTTTCAAAAATTGAATTATATGCTTGGGATTATGCTTAATGTTAGCTGTTGAAATTATTTTTAAAAGATCAGGAACACTAGTCAATAAGTACAGAAAGTGAAGATTAACTCAGCAAATTGACATTACACTGAGAACTGTAGATAAGCAGAGTATATTACCTAAATGGAAGTAACCTCCCTAAAACACACAGTAACACTGCTACTGCTAGTTAAAGTGGCTGTAAATCTTTAATCATCTCAAAATAGCGGAATTACAGTTCAAATTCATATGCCAAGGAATACCTTCCTCCAGCAAAAGAATTCTTAATGATATGATGACATAGAGGTTCACTATTAAGAATTAAAAATGTCACTTGCAGAATAACAAATATAAACTCACAGAGCACTAAAATTTTCATTTGACATTCCCTATATAAGTACTGACTATACTGTTCATGATCTGAGCCCAGGTTTGTATGTTACATGCATTTCCTGTTACATTGAACTTACTTCAAAATTCAGATTTGTTATTCTCCCAACACCTATCCCCTTCATTCACAATTGCTTTACACTGTCATTGTTGAAACAAGATTTACAGAGTTGTAAGAAGCTTTCTTCAAATAATAATAAAAAGGATTAAACTTATAGGTTTAAAGGGACTAGCATATAGTATTACAAATATATTGATATTGTATGCTACATACTATATTTTTCATATGTACTCAGACACACCTTGCTTTTTCTCTCCATTTCCTTGTCTTGATAGAAATAAGTACCAACCAATGCCTCAAACAACCTTCATAACCACATGAATCTAAAACTTACTCTCTGGAAAAAAATATTTTAATCTATTAAAAACAGGACATAATTTTCTCAGTTCCCACTTTTTAAAATTCTGAAAATGGAGTGATACATTTTAAAGGGTACAGAACAGTAAGAGACATGAATCTGAAATATCTTATATATAAATACAGCTAAGTGTTAATATAATAAATATGAAACTCCCTGATACAGACTTATGAAATAGGAAGAAAGGCCTAAGCTTCCTTGAATTTAAACACTCTAGTAGTAACAACACATAATGTTGCATTCAGTTATGTCCTCTGTTCAAATTACTGATGTCTCTGTATTCGGGAAACATATTATGCCCAGATCACATTCCTGTGTTTAACTAAGTTTACAGTCACTCCCTTTTCTTTAAATACTTGAGAGTTTTTTGTTTCTGCATGTTCTGAAGTGTCATCATTTGTTGCCACAGGCACAATGGCTATATTTAACTAATAACGACAGCAGTTGTCATTAGATTTTAAACTCACTAACACTAGTCTGACACATTATTTGAAGTATGGCTTAATTCTAAATTTGATTAAAATTACAAACATCCCATCTTCTCTGCCAGTCAACATATTTCATCCCCTTGCCCTGAACTCTCCTGTGAACTCTTCAGGAAAATAGGTCATGATATTAGTGTCCATTTAAACTAAAGAAGGCCCCCAGATTGTGAAAAGACTTTTATATGCTTTTCACAAAACACAAATAAAAATTTAAGTTCATCAATGAATGATCAATGTTTTTCACTATGTTTTGAATGATAGAAATCTGAAGTCTAGCATTTACTTTACAAAAATCATATTATAATTCCTTTTAAAAAATGAAGTTACATTTTACTTTGGGAAATAATTGAAAATATGTAAATGATTAGCAATTAAAACTGCTAATATTAGTCTAACAAAACAGTGAATCAATACTAAAAATTAAGCAAAAATTCCTATGATTATACTTCAGGAGTCCAGAAGCAATGAAAATTGTTTCAAGAAATCAAAAATTTGGTGTTGGTACAGTTTAAAAGAAATAATTAATACTTGTTCATGTCATTTCATATGAATTCTTCCTTTATTTACACTCAAGTAAACCTGAAATTATTTGGGGAATTAAACAGGTGTAAATGCCAAATAGAATAAATAAGATAAGCCCTGAAAAGACTGCAACAACAATGCAGTATGATAAAACCATATAGAGACTGGGTGAAAGGTTAAGACTCTTCGGCTTTTTGGCTCCCAGCCCAAAATTCAATTGATAGGTTGATAGGTTCTCTCACTTGGCAGAGAGAAGAGAGAGAACGCCTCTTAGTCACCAGTGCTCTATATTTATCTTCCCCATTCCTCTCAAATTTTCCTCTTGAACTTACATGCACTGGATCTAGAACGATAATGGTTGGAAGACTGTCTGTCTCATTCTGGATTGGGATGAATTTCTCCATTCCGCACAGCTGGCAATCAATTTTGGTTTGGGGTTTTTTTATATAGGGGTCAGAGATGTAATTATAAATTATTTTAACAGATTCTTACTGCAGTCTACAAGTTAGTGGGGATACAGATCTCAATGTTTTTCATTTCTTGAAGAATTTTTCATTTTAACACTCCTGCTTAGTGCAAATAAAGGAACTAAGACAAAGGTTCCACAGGCCAAGAACCTTATCTGTTGTTATGTGAAAGGTATAGATGAAACTTTCTGACAATTCCTGGTTCTTTCTACACATAAGGATGTCTCAGAATTTACCCTGGATTTATCTTCCAGGATATTTTTGGGGTGGTGTTAGGACAAGTTCAGCTACTGATTTACGGAGCTGTATTTTTCACATTTAATTGACATTGTTTTGGCTGTACCTTACTGTTTCCATGTTCTTTTATTCAAAATACAATTATAAGCCACATTTGGAAAGTATTTTTCCAATCTAGAAAATAGCATTATTCTTTTTTTTATTACAGAATTGCTGACTTCTTTACCATTATTATGTTCCCATTGCTGTAGATATTGTAAAAATTATACAGAAAGACATCTTTTCATATCCAGACATTTTATAGCCTGAGGGCCTAATGCAGAAGTCTATGAAGGAAGCTGTATCTCTCCCTTTAAATTTAAGTGGATTCTGGGTAAGGCGTCAGAGACTGTGTCCCCCCAAAATACAGTACTAACACTTAACCAACTAATACAGTATCATCTCTTTGCTGCCCTAAACAATAGTACGATACGAAACATAGCTGTTCAAGAGAAACTGTAATAAAAGGGTAATAAATAGGGCATTATATACATATATGGGACATAGTAGATACTATCACTTCATAAAATCAGTTCTCCTTAATGAAAAATTGGAGGCTATATATGAACGGTTTAGTCATCTCTGTTTAGCAGCATATTATTATGGGTGTTTACTGGTTATCTAAACAATTCCATTTGTATAATTAATCTTATGCTTAAGTAAATATTGAATTATAGCTTTTTAATTGTAAAAAAAAAAAAATCCCAAGCAAACTATTCTTGAAAAAATATTCCCTCTGGTGATTCTCTTACCCTGACCAATTTGCCTTACGTGGTTTTATTTATATATATGTATATGTGTATGTGTGTGGGGGGGTGTCTGTCTGGTGTATGTAAACGTATTATCACTTTTGACTATCAGTTTACAGCTTCTAGTTAAGTTGTCATTTCTCACTCCATAAAGCCTATTGGTTGCTCCCAGAAATCAAGCATCTGGTCAATCTGTCATGGTGGAAGATGTCTCTACAAGCCAGGAACATCATCAAGCTAAAGTATACCACAAAGGTTTCTCATATTTCTTTAACAAACTACCGAAGTTAATGGACAGGAGAGCAAAGCCTAAGGCCAGGAAAGAAAGTTAAAGCCTGACAACATACATTTGCTACAGTTATTGTGCCATCAATAAGACTCCATATAAGTTGTCTGGAAAAACATATTTATCAAAATCTGCTGTGGAAGCTCTTGAGGGAACACTATATGTACCTTTGGTTCTAGTGCCAAAGGAAGTAGCAAAGTTTCCTTCTTTAGACTTCTCACTTAGCAAAAGACACAGCATATTAAAGGTGGGATCTTACTGCTAGACTCCCATATATAAAAACCTAAAGACTTAAATGCTGTTGAGTGGCTAGAAGGGGGACTTCAATATTGTGCTGGTTTTGGCTGGGATAGAGTTAATTTTCTTCATAGTAGCTAGTATGGGGCTATGTTTTGGATTTGTGCTGAAAACAGTGCTGATAATTCAGGGATGTTTTCGTTACTGCTGAGCAGTGCTTGCACAGGGTCAAGGCCTTTTCTACTTCTCACACCACCCCCACCAACAAGGAGTTGGGAGGGGATACAGGTGGGACAGCTGACCCCGACTGACCAAGGGATATTCCAGACCATAGGACGTCATGCTCAGCATGTAAAGCTGGGGGAAGAAGGAAGGAGGGAGGGGATGTTCAGAGTGATGGCGTTTGTCTTCCTAAGTTACCATTAGGTGTGACGGACTTCTGCTCTCCTGGAGGTGGCTGAACACCAGCCTGCCGATGGGAAGTAGCAAATGAATTCCTTGTTTTGCTTTGCTTGCACATGTGGCTTTTGCTTTACCTATTAAACTGTCTTTATCTCAACCCATAAGTTTTCTCATTTTTACTCTTCCGATTCTCTCCCCCATCCCACCGTGGGGGAAGTGAGTGAGCGGCTGTGTGGTGCTTAGTTGCCAGCTGGGGTTAAACCATGACAATTGTGAAGGGTTCCAAAATAGCTCAGAAATGGGCATATTTCAGATCTCAGAAAGGTACCCACAACAGGAAAGGGTTGTAATAATCTATAATAATTTGAATCTAAATCTTCCATAGCAAAATAATAAAATTAATTTTCTGTCAGAAACCCTTAAAACAAAATATAAGCTAGGTTTTACTGGCAACCCTCTCAAAGACCAGGTTTTTCTCATTCTAATCTTCAAGATATGATCAAGCTATTTCCTAAGTATTCAATCCTATTTTGATATATGATAATTCAAGAGGAAACTTCTATAGCTCACAACAAATTTCTGTTGTATATCTTAAGATCTTCAACATATGTTATAAAATGGATAAACTCATAAGATATGATGAGATACGTATTTCTGCATATTTTATGAATATTTGTTATAGCATATTCCTTTTTCAGATCAAAATTCCAGTACTAATGCACTAAAATAATAACATATAATACAGTAATTACAGGAAATCTTGTAATAAAATGTATTAATTTCAGGTTCATAGAGGAAATGCATTTTTTCTGAAAAATAAAATGTGACAACTTTAATTTTTATGCATTGATGAGAAAAAGCCCAATATTATTTAGAATGATGCTTGGAATTGAAACATTTCCAAATCAGTCAATAGTTAGAATGGTAAGAATCCATCATTTCACTGACACTTACTCCTTGTAAAAAAGATGTCCTATTTTAAATGAATTCACACACATTCTTGTCAATTGGAACCTGTCTTGGTAATTTATTCATTTTGTAGATCACGTGATATCTGTTATTAAACAAAAAAATCTTTATCTCTTAATTTAAATACAGACCTGAAATGCAGCATTAAGCACACTAAACATGGATTACTTTTTCTAGTGGCCTCCTTGTCACAGTGCATTAATAAAAGACACAAAATCTTATTCACTATTTTTAGTTTTACTTTTAGCACAGAGTACTGGAAACATATACATCCTACAAATATAACTCTAAATGAAAGAGTACAGACATTTTGGCTAGGTAGTAAAAAGTGAACATTTATGTGCTACATGTTTCCATATCTAGTGTTGTTTACTATAGTGATGCACAGAGTGAGAGCTGGAGGTAGGTCATAAACAACGCTCTGTACCCAGGTAATAAGATGTATTAATCAGATGAAGCGCCTGTGTGATCAGCGAAGTGGACTATGCTCCATGCAAGGAGTACTTGTCAGTATGACTTACAAAAATAAGTGAGCATGTCTTATCAAAAACAGCATTTTGGCCAAAACGCCATCTTTAGGAAGTGATTCAGTTTAAGATTAGCACAGCTAAATTAGGTGTCTACTTGTAAATTATCTATATGTGAACTAGACATTTTAGTTCCCATTATAGTCAGTGGAGCTCTAGTAAGTATAGTCATATATCTGTATAAATGCTTAGCTTCACTACTCTGAAGGCTCCTGCAGAAATCACTGATGTTACTGTCAGTAGTACAGTCAATTAGACCTGAGCATAACTGGGTTTGGATTGCAGTCTAAGTCCACAAATGATTGATCAGCCAAAACTCCTTTGTCTCCAACTTAGTAACTCTGAAGCAAGATCAAGGTAAATGGCAAACCCAGAAACTGAAAAATTACTGAATGGAAGATGAAGTTTTCCACAATAGCATGACTGATACAATGTACAAACTTTTATGAAGGAGTGATAGTCAATTGATCATTTTATTGGGCAAGGTTGCTAATGTCACTGGAATTAAATTCAATAGAAAGAAATTAGTATCAGTTTAAGAAACTGGTAACTAATGAAGAAAAAATGAAGCAGCACACTGGAGACACCTCAAACTCAATTGCAAAGACATGTTGGGGTACAATAAAAGCTGGCAGGAGAAACACGAGGTATTAAAAAGAAAAAGTAAGAACATCCAATATGTTTTGAAATTCAGTAACTGCTAAATATATGAGTCTGCAAAAAAACACTGAAGTACGTGGTCTCCCATATGTTTCCAGTGAACAATTAATTAAATATAACCATTGACCATCACCAAATTACATGGAAGAACAACATACTACAGAGCATTAACTCTTTGGCACAGTTCTGCAACACACTACTTCTACAATAGTCCCCCAAAAATATGTTTTAAATGCTTGAGACTTGATACTTTTTTGTTTGCTAAACTTCTGTTGAAAAGGCACCTTATAACTGATACATCAGATGTATTTATTATAAATATTGAATTAAATTAAAAGAAGCAATAGCTTTCAATTTTTATCCCAGATCATGTAATTTGTCAACTTATGTTTGAATCCTTATTCATTTAATCCAAATATTAATTTAAATTTTAATGTCAGAAAGATGAGAAGGTGAATAAATCCAAATAAACCAAGACATCAACATCACTGGGAATTATATTTTATACAGGTATTTATACCATTTAAAGCAATGAAAGTATATGCAAGATGATATAATTCTGACAGACTTTGTGATTTATACAGTACTTGAAATACAGATTTCCACAAAGGTGCTGATCATGCAAATATTTATGTGTAACTATACACATAAAAAAGTCTCTCTGATTTCAAAGGGATCACTTGTACATATTTGCAGGGTTGGGGCTTTAGTGTATATCATTGATCTTCCATTCCCATGCAAAAAATATTTGCTACTGACATTTGACCTTGTTATCTATGCGTTAAGAACTCAAATGCAGCAATCAGTATGTTTATACTGACAAGTCATGCTACTCTATGCTCTCTTCCCAGTCTTGGGCTAGAGAAAGAAAATATAAAAAACGTACTGTCTATCTCTATATTTTTATAATATCTTCAATATATTGTAGCTTTTTAAAAATGTGTACACTGTCATTCCTACTATGTATAGATAAAAAAAAAAGCAAAAACAGTACTATGGAATGTTATACAGAGAATTTATGAATGTTTTTAACATCAATTCTGATTTTTGAGCACATGGAATTCTATACTATAAGCTGTCATTTTCCAGTTCTATTAAACTTGTAAACAGAGGTGTAAAAAGGCCTATTTTCAGTATTGGTGGCTTTTCTACTTATAGCAGTGACTTTTTGCTGTTATACTTACCCTTTTAATGGACACACAATATGTTACTCTGTGCCCAAGCTCACCTACTCTTTCTTTTCTCAAAAGACAAGGCACATCTGCCACCTGCTCTAGTCTGTGTCCCAGCAACAACTGTCGAGCAGCAAAAAGATTGATTATCAGTCAAAAACCATTCAACAACACCAGATTTTGGTAGGTTAAGCTTGCTGATCCAGCAAGAGATGGTGTGAAATTTTCAGTAATGTGTGCCAACATTTTGGTGCTAAAAGAACAGCAGTGCATGTCACAATGAAACACAGCCAAAGATATGCAGACAAAGCACAGAAGTTTTTGTTTTGAACTTGGCTTGCAAGAGGAAAATGAGAGAAAGAAAAAAAGACTTGCTTAATGAATTGAAAATCTATCATAACACTCAAGTCATATGCATGGAGAAACTATAATAAGAGTACCAGTGAAGGCTTTGTAACAAATTACAGCAGTACCATATAAAAATACTGCAATAGGATCATGTAAATAATTCATACAGTACAAATAGCAGTTTTATCATACACTTTTGCAAGAATAAATACAAAGATCTGTGCCTTTTACTGAATATATAGGCTATTCATTACAGCCACTCTAGTGACTGGATCACCTGTATCATACTCAGAATAATTTTTATGTTATCAACAACAGCTTATCATATATAAAATAGATTATGTAAGACAGGCTTACTAACATAGGTTTCATTCATGAATACCTCCATGAATATGTAAACAAACCTTTAATTACCTGGACTTATATCATAAAGGCTGTACTAATTAATATTAGATTTTTATGTGTATAGAGAGAGCTATATTGTAGTCATTTTCTTAGGCAAACAGCCAGTAATGAGTACTATATAGATATCTTCTTGAAATGTATTTGTACTAAGTAATATCAATCTGTAAAAGAATTAGCAAAAGATCATTTGAATATTTTGAAATTCAGAATGAACTATTTAACACTGAAGTATGTCTCCTAATACTTCCCAGGATAACAAATACTATTTAAAAGCTACGTAGAAAAATAAAAACAAAGGCTGATTTATAAAGAAAGTACATAAGACAAAAAAACACCCAAAAGTACAAAGAATTATATATGTAAAATATATACAACATTTATATAAAAGCACACTAGTTGAATGATTTGTCTTTTGCTTTTCTTCTTTGCTATCCCTAACTTTTTAAAAATCATATCACACATTTCACTACTACAAGACTATACAAATATGAATATTTCACATAATATTAAACCATTTATATTATTTGCATTTCTCATTGGAACTGCGCACTGGAATTGTAGATTCCTACCTACACATACACTACCCTAATAATTTTGTCCTTTATAATACATTAGCTTATATCAATTAAAAGTTCTTTATCACAAATGCCAGTTGAATTAATAGTTTAATAAAATACCCAGTTGTTATCTTGGATTTGATACTGAACCCTACTTAAGCTAATGTTATAAAATGTTACCACAAATTTGCCGGAGAAATCTCACAAGGTACTTTATGGTGTTAAAATATGCCAGAGAGAAACATTTACATTCACATTTAAACTGTAAAGGATTCAGAAATAGTTTTCTTCCCTTGTAAAAAATAAAACATAATTACCAGTTTGGTAAAGGACTGAGAAGGAAACAAGAAAAAATTTAATAATGGTATTACCAAACAATCTAAAATTAATAAAGCATAGTAAAGTAGATATTCCATATTGCTATATTAAACTTTCAAAAATTGCAAAACAATGACATTAATGAACATAATCTTACATTCTGGATTATTTCTGCTAGTGGAATAAGCCTAATTAATTATGTCTGTTTGATGTCACTGAAACTAAACAGTAAATTCAATAATCTCTTTACATTTTCACCATTTAACCTCCTGCAGGCTCCCTAATGTCTATTCAGATCTATATTAAATTAAGTACCAATGCTAATGAAGGGCAATAAACGTGGCTGTCAGTAGATTTTTCTTTCATTAAGCACATTATCCTCTTACTGAGCTGTAAATGAGTAAACATTAGTTTTGTTAAACCATGCAAAAAGACAGGATGAAAATCATTTTTAATTGCACCCCTTAAGCCATTTGCTGGGGGTTCTCAGTTTTGTTTTTGTTTTTTTTACCTTTTATTTTTTTGAATGGATATAAAAAGGTCTCTCCAGTTGAAATATAAACGTCGGCATCATGGGGTATGTCTTTAGGTTCTAGTGCTTCAGTGCCGTCTGCCAAGAACACTCATTGTGCAGCCATGTTCAGATTGAGCTTTTCAGAGCACTCCTCCAGCAGCTAAATGAATGCAAGAGGTAAGGAATACTGATTACAAACATATTTCTATTATGATCAATATTTAGTCAGAAAAAATAAAATTGGAAATAAAAAACCACTCTCAACTAATTTACCAATCATGGTAACTGCATTACAAGCCATTTAGTATTTTAGTGATTATTACTAGAAATCACAGGATAAGAAAAACACATAACCTTAAAAAGACTGATTTAAAAGTATTGTGCTCTTGCCTTTTAATGTCAAGTAATAACGTACATTATGCTGCAACTTATTTCACTTAACGTTTATAAGAATTTTTAACAAGTCACACATATTAGGAATAGTGTACAAAGGACAAAAAGTTTTACATAAGCTTATTTTAAATGAAAAAAAGGATTTACATTAGGGTTTGAAGCAAAAGCTACAAATAAACTTTATGCATGCAAGAAAAATGCTATCAGAGGTTACTGGCTTAATTAAGGACACAGAAACTTTAGCAAAGATCTTTCTTGTGCCATTTTTGTAAGCTATGAGTTTGATGACATTTGGCTGCTGTTTAATAACTTTGGGTACTTCAAATGCCCTCTGGACATGCCAGAGTTTGGAAACAGAAAGCACAGTTAATTCTGTTGAAAAAAATCCAGTTTAGGATATTAAAGAAGCAATCCAAGATATCTGTCTTTTTTTTTAACCTTTTTTTAGAACTTTTATAATAATTGTGTGGGAAGACAATCTGAACGTATGGTCATTAAAATTCTTCACAGTGTAAGAATTTAGTTTGCAGCACCTAAGTTATAAATATAGAAAATACAGAAAAATTTGACTGTTGTAAGCAAAATAGACTTAATCTATACCAAATTGAGTTTATTCAGAACTTCTAGAATACTTGGAAAGTAATTGCTTAATTCCACTATGAAGTCCTTTTATGAAATATCTTAAGAATTTCACAAGAAAAATCACCTAATTTTAACAGTATTTTTCAAAATCTATCAGCACAAATATAGAAAAAAAATTTGTTGATTCTGAGAAAACTTGTAATTAAAGAGCACTTTCAATGCATAGTATGTAGGTTATTGCTTCTACTTTAAAAAGTAAGAACTGATGACAGTCTTTTCTCAGGCAAAATTTCAATCAAATTGACAGCAATTATGCCTGTACAGTGACTGCAGAGTGGGGCTTATTGTTAATTGTTTCTGTTTCCCAGATAGCAAAATATATTCAATGCAGCTGCCAGAATAAAATTAAATAAACTAATATTCAATTAAAAAAAAATCATAATACTATTTTAAAATGCTCATACCACAAACAACTTCTGAATAATACCCCAGTAAGACTATTTTCAAAAAAAGAAAATAAAAAGGAGGGGAAAGCAGATTTATAACAAAATGTCATACTTCAGCACAAACATTTGTGACATATGGTCTCTGTCCTAGTCTGCAACAAGAGGTTCCCATACAGAACTCAGAACTGTTTTGAGGCCTAAGATTTGAATTTCTCTCCCATGAAAAACCTTGGAAATTTTTCCATTCATTTCAATTAGCACTGAACTGATACGTCACTTAAACCATAATGGCACATAAGTAATCTCACATATTTTACAGTTTCCACATCTCTTGAATGACAAAATGACCACATAAGAATCCTAGCTTTTTTTTGTGTTCTCTTTAGCATTTCTAAAGCAAGTCATGCTATTAAATAAGCATAGCTACTTCGGCGTTGAGTACTACACCATATAAATAAGAAAGCCAAAATGTGGCCTCCTTAAAAAGTAACTATATATTTTCTTTTTGGTTTTAGAGTTTAAGACTTTCATACACCAGTGGACAAGTATATTAAAAGACATGTCTATCATGTAAAATTAGCAATTACAAATACTTTAATGATTTTGGATAGAGCACTTTCAGAAAACATTTACAAAAAGGAAAAATTCAGAGCCATTTGTATCTTATTTGAGGTCATGTCTGCACACAAATGAGGGGATACCATGATAACTACAATCATCTGGGTTTGTCTCATTTACAACAATTTCCCTACTCAAAATAGAAGACACTAACAACAAAAAGCTTTTGATGAGGAGATCTAAATTAACCACACTAAAATACACTTTTGTTCACCAGGTCTTCACTTTAATCACCTTTATGGTACATTGCAAAATCCAATTGTTCTCTTGGATTTTCCAGACAGACAGAATCAATTTGGTTTAGATTAATTATGGAGAATCACATTCTTCTTTACAGAGGGTCAACCTGATGGATATTACCTATCTATTGTTAAGTCTATTAAAAATTTGTACAGCAAACTGGGATGCCTGGTTTATTGTCATTTTATTTGTCTTTCAGAAAGGTTTGATGAAATCAATACATTTTTAAAAAGGATATACTCTGAGAAATTGTTAGGTCAAGAAATCTTAATAAAAATTAGCAAGGTCTGTTTTAGAATATCTACTGAATCATCATTACAAGGTGACTGAACTGCAGCAGTCATGATTAAAAGCAACAGAGAAGAGCTTTGATTACCTTAGTTGACCTGTGGGAACACTTTCAGCTCTGTTTCTCTTGCATGGTGATATAAGACAGAAATTGTCTGTACTGCTTGATTTGTAGCTGTCTATATGTCTGATACTCCACCACAGCTCTGAACTGATTTTGTTTGATGTGTAGAACAATCTTGAAGTCTTGACCTTCTTGATACCATTGCTGATTGCAAGTGAATGTTAGGACAAATAGAAGTTGTCTAGAGCTTTTCTTCCCTTCAATATTTTTTAACAGCTATTTTTGCATAGGGAAGGAAACATTTCCTGAAAGAGAAATATGATAAATATAGTCAAAATTTTATCTTTTTGCTCTGGTCTTTCCATTACTTTAAATTAGTACTGATTGACCGTACAGAGTTCAGAAAAGCCTACAACTTAATTAACATTGGAAAACACCTTATGAAACTGTATTAAGTTTCATCCTGATTCTTATTTCTGCAAACTATAAAATTATTTCAGAATTCAGCTCAATTAATCTTTGCACAAGCTAGAATCAGAATGGGAATTGTATAAAGTGCTGTAGGACAGGATTATGGTGAAGTACAGTAGGTATTTCAGCTATACTGAACTGCACTAGCACCGAGTCTGTGCTAGCCTTCCTTCGTACAAAATGAACATTAAATTATCTCATAAAGCTAAAAAAAAAGGGCTTATTTGCATAAAAACATTAAAAATAATGAAAGCAAAAGCCTCCAACTTTCAATCTGAGGCTACTATTAATGGCACAAAATTACTTTATACTGTAGGCCAAAAGTCTAGGTGGAATATTCACCCATATGAATATCACACAATCTAAATTTATCTAGTCTTTGGAAGATCCAAATTAGCACTACTGCAACTGTGCCAGTAGTAGTACCAAAGATCAAGAAGAAGCAAGAAAGGCATCGGATGAGATCAAGCCCTCATTCTTCTTTCATATTCAAATAATTCTTAAGCATCAGAATATTTCCATTATAAATTACAAAAATGATGTCACAACAAATGTGAACTTCAAAATTTGTCCACACAGATTGCAATGTGTTTACCTAGGAAATCCTTAAACTAATATACTATCACAGGAATACCAAATAGTGGAGTTCAATCAAAGAAAACTCTTCTTAGTATTACAAGACTGAACACACTATGCTGTGTTTTGAATTCTGACTAGTGACAGCAAGAGGACATTATTTTTTGTAAATACTCTTTTTCTTAAAAGACCATTTTGTTACCCCCTTCAAGAGCAGAAAATAACTACAAAACCAGAAACAAACTTCTTTATACAATAAAAATATATTAATTGTTTATTCTGTAGATAACTTCCTTCTTTACCAGATAACATCCTTACTTGCTACTCATTAACTATTTTGATGGAATATTAACAGTACTGTTAGTATTAACTAGGAAATACCTTGTTTACATGACAAGTAAACCATTATGTAAGTGGTCTGGTGTGGCAAAGGGCTACTACTTTTCAACAATACGTACTACCTACAAAACCTCTTGTCACTAAATTATACTACACAAGGAAAATACCTAAAGGACTAATATTATTATTGTTCCCTAGTCCTTGTCCAGCTTTTTCTTAAAATTTCCCACCATCATGACAACTATTTACATGTACAGTGTATGTCAACCTCAGGGTACTTGTGCATACACTCCAATTCCTTAACTGAGGTGGTTTCAAACAGAAAAAGCAAGCATGCAATTACAAAGAGTAATCTTACTCTTGCACTGCTGAGCTGTTTTATACTTTGAGAAAACTCAGATTTATATGTAACCCTGGTGCTCATCTTTCTGGAGATTAAACGCCGTAAAATGAAAGTCTTAATATGTGGAAACCTCATAAAAAGAGTCAATTTGAAATGGCATTCACTAGTCAGGAAAAACAGTTCAGTACTCCATATTAAAGCAAAATTTCTTCTTAGGCAATGGTACATTTTGCTAGCTGCGAACACCAAGATGCTGTGATCCTATTTTTATGGCACAAGTAAACATGCCCAGATAGAGATACACAGAGAAAAGATTTTGAAACCAGAAATTGAAACGGGAAAAGAAATGAAAAAACCCCTAAAAACTTAAAGCACTCTTAACAACTTTTTTCCCATTTAAATGCAATTAAACTGCTGTTTATTCATGGCCAAAGCACTGAAGGTTTTTGTAATCATTACAAAAGGAACTTTTACTTTCAGTTAGTTCTATATGCTGAAATTGTTTAGCTACATCAGATCAAAATTTTTATTCTATTGCTCTAGTGCAATTTTCTAATTATTCATTATTGTCTAAAGCACATTTCTCCACATTTCTTCTTTAAATAGAAAACAACAGCATACTAAAGAAAAGTAAATAGTCCGTATGGTTTTCTAAGACATAAATCTGCACATGGTTAATATTTTTTTCCATAAGTGAAAAATATAGTTACTTTAACAGACGTTGGTTCAGTAACAGCTATGCAGGTCAAAGTTATCACACAGTTTTGGATGTGAATTCAACAGCAGGATAATGACAGTTGCCAAGGATTTGTACTTGCTGTCGCTTACTACTAGTGTTGCCTGTCAAATTGTCTCTTTTTCTTATACAGAAGCCATGGAATTTTTTATGGATAGCAATTACTTACAATATACAATGAAGTACATCAGATGTAACAACCACCCTTTAGCCCTTCATTATTTGGTCGTCTCTTTGTTATATCTAGTCATCCATTTTCACCTAAATTATTTATTTATACTGCATATTTGACAAGCATGTATTCTTTGCTTTATTTTTTCAGTAGTCGTTCAAAAGATATAGTGATTTATTTTAATATTCTCCTATTTAAATTTACATATTTAAATTTACCTAATTTTTATTTTTGTACTTGCACTTTGTGTGGAATTTCTCAAGAAAAGCATTAACTGCACAGCGATGGCATTTTATTTATCTACCAAAGGTATTAAAAATTAAAATCATGGCAATATCAGATCTTAACCATAATGGAGGGGTTAAGCAAATCTTAAATTTATTCACTATTTGTTTGCATTGTTAAAGTATTTTTCCCCAGCCATCATATGCGTTTCATATTTGTTTCCACTTATGTTATTGTTGCACTACATGCATGTATGCTCCAGATAACCATATTAATATATCTTTATATTGATAGATGAGAGGTGATATTATGGTCTGAAACATTTTCTGGTACAGGCCTGCATTCCCATCATCATAAGACTTGTGACAATTCTAAATTTAATTTTATTATACAGGAAAACCACAGTATACATAATTTACATGATAAAAAACAAAGCCTAATGGTTCAGTAAATTTAATATTTTTGGGAAACTGCCTTCATAGTAACAAACACAACAAAGAGCAGCTTTACACATATAATCTGTATCACTTTGGGAAGGACCTTCTTCAACAAATAATGCTGCAAACCTCACACCTGCCAAATAAACTAAACTGTTCTCAACTCATACAGCAGTTGGAAACAAAAAGTGATGATTGTTTTCCTTTTATTAGGAAAGCCAAATCTTCTTATTTTCTCTTAACACTCTTTCCAATTACAGGCTATCACAAAACTACAACCCATTCTAAATGAGTACACCCTGAGTAATAACCTAGTAAGTACAGGCTGTGTGTGAAACTCATGTCCCACTAAAATCGTTGGGAATTTTGCCAAAGGCTTGAATGAAAATTTTATCCTGGATCTCTGAGTCAATGAATAGAAAGAAACTGCTTCTCCTTTCTCTGTCACTTCCCCACTGAAATCCTGGCATCCCACAGACCTCTGGCCATGAAAGGTTTTTCTCCAGAAAATTTTTCTCCAGAAAATCCTGGGGTTTCTCCAGGTTTTTCTTCTAAAGAGAAGAAACTATACTGGTCAGTTAGGCAACTGGTGCTTAATGCAGAAGGAAATGTTTAAACAATCCTTTTTGGATACCACAATAATCTGACAACATTTACTCTCTCTTCTTCCTTAGCCAAGAAACTAGACAGCACCCCATACATCTCTTCTGTCTCACCCCGAATGCCAGAGAAATGGATTTTCTTTCGTTGCCTGGAACAGAAAAAACCTATTCAATGCCTGAGGAATGAAGCTGCTACACTACGGAAAAGAAATCAGGGCAAAAAGTGAGAACATAAATTCCCTTGACCAAAATAAACGCTCAAAAAGAAATTGATAATTGAGTCATCATAGCTAGGTAGATTACAAGGTAAATAAAAAGCTGTAAAAGTTTGAAACTTAGGTGTCACTTACACTTGCACAGTTAAAGGGCTACCATCTGCTTCCATGCCGCTCTGCGAAGCAGAGAAAAAAGGGCAGCAGCACCTTGGGATCTTCAATGGCTGCAAGGGCCCTGATCATCGCATCCCCCTCCTGAGGATTTGCCCGCTGGGCTCAGGGCCAGCTTAGAGACAGCGCAGCTGAGGGCTGCCCTCCTTCCCTCTGGTGACCGCGGGGAGCTGCCAGACAGCCCCGCAGGGCGGCCTCAGCCGAGGCTGGTCCCCTTCTGCGGGAGCTGCGTCTAAGCCGAAGCCCCAGCGCTCGGCCT
>NW_010972609.1:6082102-6093525 GCF_000737465.1 Haliaeetus leucocephalus
CCCCCGCCTGGGGCGCGCCCCCCCCCGCGCGGCAGCCATGTCCCCACCCGTGCCCGGCCACGGGCCCCGCTGAGCTGCACCCAGGCCCCGGCCCACCGGCTGACCGACTTCCCGCCTTGGCCTGGCGACCGCTGGCTGCGTCTGACCCCGCCACCAGACCTGGTCCTGACCCCGGCTTCCTGACTCGTGTTCCTGGCTCGCCCTCGGCCCTGCCTCGTCACCCCGGGCCTGCCCCACGACCCGGGCTCCGGCCGTCCCAGCTGCCGCCCCGGCCGGGCCTCGCCTGGCAGAGCCCCTGCCCCAGGGCCCGGCTGGCAGGCCTGGCCCCCAGCTCCCCGACCCGCAGGGAGCAGCCGACCCTCGCTGCGCTCTGGCGAGGGCTTTCAGGACACGACGGGATCTCCTCCCTTCGATAGAGACATGGAGCATCTTGTCATGTCTAATCTTTCGTATACTTCCTTCGCTAAAAAAATATCTTTGACTCTCCTGACTGAAATCAATTCTTAACACCGTGACTCGGCGTTCCAGTTTGCCATCTGACCAAAGAGGAAGGAAGATCTGGTATCTAAAGAGCCCAAGAAACTTGAGAAGACGGAATTATTTTACAGCTTCCACGACCACTAAGTCAGCTGCAGATGGATCCAGAATGAAGGATTCACAAACACTGAAACAACTAAAATTTTAAAGAAAGACAAAAGTTGAAAGTCAACACGTCTGTAGGGTTTTGAGATATTTTTCCCCTTACCTGAGTGAAATTGGAAGTATACTATACAGAGAAAGTATAAAAATATTTTAAATGTTTTACTTCTCTTCATCTCTAGTCTGAGACTGATGCTAACAAAATATTGACTCAATTATATTTTTACAACTTATCACACAGCGGCAAATTAAGCGTCTCTGACAAATGACATGAGTGTAAAGTTGCCATGGCTTTACTCGCACATTTTTTGCTAATGTACGTTGTGCATCCATGTGGCATGAAGACATTTGCAGAGTTTAGAGCTCATCATATTTCTGTGATGATACACATGCCATATGGCATTTTTTCTGAGCACTTATTAGACTTCTGTTGTTCGCCATTTCCTGTTCAGAAGTACAAAAGATTGTAAGTAAAATGAAAGCATAAGCTTTTTGTTAATTGTTAAGACTGATGATTAAATAGCGATTAGGAAATTGAACCAATCTTCTATCATAATTTTTTCTACAGCTTTTGAGAACATGGTAGGGTTCAGACAGTTTCATTTGGATGCATACCTACTTTGCATATTTCTCCTTTCTGGAGTAGCAAGATTTGGAATTGAAAGGGAAATTTGGAGACTATAAATAGAGAGAGAAAAGACATTCTCTGTGTACTTAGATTAATCTGATTATCTGTATAGACAATCAAATCAGAAACACCTGAAATCAAGACATACAGATTTAAAAAAAAACCACATCTCTTCTCCTTGCTGCCACTTCTCTCCTCTGCCTCTTTCAACATGAACAACTACTGTGTTTCAGAAGTTGCTTCTACAAAGACATCACCAAGAACTCAGGAGCTTTGTAATTATTTTACTCCTTTTAACAGGAAGGGTTCTTTTTTTTTTTTTTTTATTTGAGCGGAAAACAAATATGTGATAGACCTTCAGATAAAATGGCCTGAAGCCAGGTCAGAATTTACATAAACCTAAAATAGATCACTGGCTTTTGGACATATATACAGTCTAATATTTTACCTATAATTGATTGATACAGACTGGCCAGTTGAGAAACCCTTAAACTACTTTTTTATGCATGAGATCTGCCATCTGATGAGCAAGATACCTGTGAGAAGGAAACTTTCATGGTGTTACTGCAGAAGCTATGCTGACGAAAATCTTACAAAGTAAGCTCTTAAAGTGAGTGTTTGCTTTAATATTGTATGAAGATCAACATTTGAATGTGTTTTATTTTAATGAAAAGAAAGAACATACAATTTACACAGCTGTACTATTTTTCAGAGACAAGAGTTTATGGGTTGATACCTGTTAACAACTTAGCAATCACAGTTACCAGCAAAACTAACAGAAGCAGTAGACGCTAAAGCAAATCCGAAGTTGGCCTTTACAGTTTAAGAGCCAATTCCTGCAAATACTTACACAGTTGTTTAATATAAAGCACATCAATGTGTCCATTACTTCAGTGCAAATAGAAGCATATATGCTTCTTTGCAGGACTGAAGCCCTGTTGTGCATTTCTTAAATGAACATTTGCATTTGAAGTATATACTATTATTATTTTCAGTCTACAAAATGCAGACATAGCACCATGTTGTATAAATCACCATGACCAACTTTAAACATTCCATTCATTGAAAACTGCTACAAAACCTTTTAATTGTACAAACTGATCCATTTGACTAGTTATGCAAACTAGGTAGCTGTTTCATTGCCCTCCCAAATTTCTTGAATTACTTTTTCTTCTAGATCTTTTGTTAAATAGATTTACTTATTTTTTTGTTGATAGGATGTTTTTTATAAGTCTATACAGAGTCTAGCACAATGGGCCCTGAACTTGCCTGAAATACCAATGGACAACACCACCCCCCCACCTCCCCACCAAATCAACATTAAGGTAACAAAAAGGTAATAAAGTAGAACCAAGTAATTCTATGAGCCATAAAAGCCAACTATAATGCTGGAATATAATTTTAATGTTAAACTAGATGAATTGCAGTACCAGTTACAAAAATCAGAAAGAAATGCAAATTTTATTGTGACGTTTATTTCCATTTGACTGGATTGATCTTCTGTGACTGAGTACTATTCCTCTTTTATATATCTTAACCTTCAAACATTCATTGGTGATATGCATTATTTCAAAACAGCTTTATTTACCATGTGCTTACTTTTATAAATTTTACTTAGTCTAGCTCGGCATGCAATTTAATGGTAAAGTAATATGATCCAATGGCTAGGTGACATCAAAATGGGCAGACTTGCTCCTCTCTTCCCCTTGTCCTGGACAAGTTCTACAGCCACCTTCCCAGTGCTGGCACTGATGCATGACAAGTCTGTTCAGTGGAGTTAAATCAGCAGAAAAATATAAATTTTTTGGCAGAATTAGATTTTTGCTCATTTATCTCCATGAATTATTTCACTGTGTGGTCACACGAATGGCAGTGCTGATGCAAGGGCAGCAAAAGTACATGACTGAAGCTGGTGAAAAAGGAACAGCAGAAGAATTTTACAACTTCAGTGGCAACCAGTCATTAGGTCAGCATAGCCGTATCTTCATGCTTCACCTTTCAGTTCAAACTGAAGAGACAACAGGAGTTTTGCTTAAGCTAAGACTGAAATATGTATGTAATATAGGAATATATAATGACATGGTATTTGAGGTACAGCAACTATATTCTTTCCTGTAATACTAAAAGGCATTTTACTACTTGTTGCTATACTTGGAAAGTACTGCAGTCATTAAAAGAATCCACATAATGGAAAAGTGTTAATCAAAAGGATGATAAATTATACACTGTATCTCTAAAGAAAATAAGCAAAAAGCCAATTAGCCCAGTACTCCTCTTCAACAAACATGTGGAAACATATCCAATTATGTTGGGAAAAGCTAATTAAAATAAAATGAATAATCTAAATTCCAGAACTAAATATTTCATTTTGTAATTACCTTTCTCAAGAAGCTGGTTTTAACATAAACTGTGAAATACTGTCGATCTGTCAAGTTTGCAAGCTTTATAGACACCACAGTTGTTGCTCCGTTGCTTTTGTGTATACTGCAGTTTGCATTAGCAAGTAACCAATGTGACATTAAACATGCCTCTTTCTGATAAGGGTTTTCAAACATCTGAATATTTGGTTTAAGTATATCAGAATAAAGATCAAGGTATATCAACAACAGGAGTCTCATTCAGTCTTTTCATTACAGGAACTTAAAAAAGAAGAAATATAATACATAGCTTTATACACACGGTTAGCAGCATGTGACTATGCAGAATGTGAACATATGTACAAGAGGGACAGGAAGAAAAGAGGTTCTTTTGTTCGAAAAATCCACTTGCAATCCAGGCATAACTGCAATTTTAATATTGAGAGAGTGGATGGCTATTAAAACTGTTTTGTGTTCTATGATATACATGAAAAAATGAAAGCCATAAAATGGCACTCTTTCCTCTCAGAGTTGCAGAGGGATATTGAGAACAACGTGTATCGCGGAGAAGTATTCCTGTCTTAGAATCTCACAGAGCATGATGCAATTCTTCATTAATTAATTCTATTGAGCCTACATGACAAAACTGAGATTGAAATTACAATATATGAAAACATTTACTACATAAGGTACTGGCATCCAACTGGGAAAAAAACAGAAAAAAACCCCAAAGTTGATTTTTATGTATGTATAGTTTAAACTTGAACAGTTGGCCCTTGACTTCAGACAGCATAAATACGATTCATTAAACTGACCATGAGGCCTCATTAGTAACGACATGGTGGTACTAGCCTAGTCGTGCTACCTTTTTCATTTGCAGGCAATCAGTATGGGAATGAGGCCTTTTATAGCATGACAATATCTCAAAGGAAATCCCATTATGATGAAAATGGGGATTAGAATATACCATACTGACAAAGTGTAAACAATTAATGTTAGTTTATTGATGAATGAGACCCTTAATTTCAAACAATAGTATGCTAGTAACTACATATTGTTGACCCAGGGAATAATTTAATACATGTATGAAAAATTCACATCTCAGAGGACGTAACACCTGAAGGATTTCTCTACACTTGTGCTGTTTCTTGTTACCTTTTCATTCCACCATTGGCCACTATCAGAGATAGAAGGCTAAGTATGTGTTTAACCCTGTTTGGGCTCTTAAGTTTTCATGCTCATAGACGAAACCAAATTAAGCTTGTTGTGAGGTTTGCCACCAAAAGAAAACACTCCACTCCCTATTCTTTCTTACTAACACAGCAATTTTGGATGCTAAAATATCATGTTAATAATGTGATTTTTCAAATGCAGTTTGTTTAAATTATCAAGTTTGCAAAGTCAAGCATTGAAAATCAAGAAAAAATATAAATTTGCACACGCAGTTTTAATTTAAGTACATGGAGACCAATAGACTTAGTGACATAATAATTTGTTTTTAGGATTCCTCCAATTCACTCACTTCACTGAGACAGAAATGTGCAGAGAAATGCAGGAAAAGAGACAATTGTCTCATGGATAAGGTCTGCTGCCCCAGATAAATTAGCTATCATTCTTGTCTTTGTCTTAAAATTCTGAAGTGATATTGAATTAGTCATATCAACCAAAATTTCCCAGGAAAAACACAAACACTAGCCACATTTTCTAGATACTGGATTTGGAGCATCTGTGATCTGTTTTTATAATTTTTCCACTAACTGTAAATGAAATCTGCTTTGAACATAGGAGATGCATTATAAAGATAAGTACTATAAATTATAAGAGTTTCACATTCCAAAACAGAACACCAAAATTGTTACTTTGACACTTCAAACTTTGTGCCTCCTTTCTCCCTGTCTGAAAAGGAACTGATGATATCCTTTGAACTTTCAAGACCAATGATGTAAGAGTGTCATGAAGACTTATTAATTAAAGCGTGGAACCAAGTAAGATTCTATAACCACTGTTTATTATGGATGTTTATTATTGATGACTGCATCTTCAGAACAAAATTTGAATAAAGGTCCATACTTTAAACAAACAAGTCATATGAACACTCATCATTTTTGGTAGACGCTGAGGTCCCCTGAGAATAGAAGCACAATGCAAATAAGTGACAAGTTACAATGCATATATACCAAGTGGGTGAAAAAAAGATGAGAATAGCTGGTTCTCAGTTCATCGAAGTGCACAGCTTTTAATATTGTTTTAATGCTCAAACGTTAAGTAAAGTTAAGAAAAAAAGTCGGACAGGAATAGATATACCGCCAGTGTAAATGTGGCGGGCTACGAAAGAGAGATAAGTAATTTGTCACAGGGCACAAGAGTAAATGCCATGCTGATCGGTGTTAGCAAAGCAAGGAAAGGTATGAATATCTTTGTCTTTCCCTCAGTTAATTATGCCTGGTTTAGACTGATTGACACTGCACTTTAAAGACAAAAACTAAGTCATGAAATCTTTCAAATTATCATATTTGACTGAATTTTCATCCATTGATTTTACTCCACCTGCAGCACACTAGACAAGGTAATAATTTATGATAATTATATGAAAATATACAATTAATATTCATCACCTCTCATTTCTCATCACTTTAGATGATCAGTAATGCAGAGTAAAAATGCTGTCAGATTTCTAATTGCTTTGTAATGGGCCTGAAATAGGGAAATCGTTAAAGACAAACAATCTGTCACTTGTCTGTTACCTTAACTATCTATCACTTAAAAAAACCCTCATTAAATACATTGCTAATGAACGACAAAAGACTGTACTCAGTGTGCCCAGATGTACCTTTTTAAACAATATTGTAAATTGCTTAAATAATTCCCAAGACGTTTTCAATCATTTTTGTGGAAATTTAATGGAAAACATATATTTTCAGTTCATGTTACATCTCATTTGTTCACATCATTATGACATTTAGTCTATCATATCCACATCTCCTGGGAGACAAAACTTTGGTTTTCTTTTTACTGTTGACAAATCTGACCCAATTAAAACAAATTCTGGAAGAACTTAACATTCAGATCTCTGACACCTTTCTCTTAAAAAACTGAAAAAAAATTCCATTAGTCAGTTTTAAATAATCCTATCTCCTCTGAGGATTTTTAATATCTAGATTAAAAAGGAAGTGCAACGTTGTTCAAAGTTGAACAAATTATTTTATCTTTCACAGCCAAAACCATTGTTCCCAAGAGACAGAATGCAGAATTTTCACTTAACACCACTCTCTAGTCAGCTGTCTACGAAAGTTCTGACAGAAAACTTCATCTGAAAAAAATTCTTCTCACTGTACTGACTTAAACAGTCAGAATTAAAACAGTACACCAGAACAAATATCAGTGAGACCCCATAGTGAAATATTGTATTATTAATTGCCACATTAATTAATTGCTCTTATTAATTGTCACATTAAAACATTGGGAAAATTAAGAAAGCACAACCATAAAAATCATTTAAGACAAAATATCTGTGCATGACAAACATGCTCAATCTCTTAAATTTATCAAAACCAAATAAATATTCAGTGCTTGTTTATGTCGGTATATATATTGGATGCTAAAACACTACAGTTTAAGACAAAAGGTGTAAGAAGAATTGATGGCTGGAAATAGAAGCCAGGAAAATTCAAGTTTAGAATTAGGGACAAATTTTAACAGTAGGATGATTAGCTGTTGAAGCAGCCTTCTCACAAGTAAGGAATTTTCCATCTTTTCATACGGACAGTCAGACAGAACATACTGGACTCAGAACAGTCCTGTAATACATAAAAAATTCGGACTAGGTGATCCAGTGCTTTCTTCAGGCTTTATTCCTATGAATCCTATTTCTTGTCAGTTACAAGACAAACAAGAAAGCAGAGAAGACTATGTTTTCAGAAAACCATTAATTAAATAAATAAACAAGCGTGCTAACAGACTAATTCAGGTGCAGTGCTTTGTACCAAGAACAGCACTACAGTATATGCTGAAGTTTAACAAATATAAGTACTGTCCAGCTAGGGGAATATTTGTCCAGATAGGAATTATATAAATAACTTTGCCTTTCCAACTATAAAAAGGCATTTTTTGCAAAAACTGTAATTTCTCAAATATTCTGAATATTCTAGATGCTAAGGAACCTTAGAAAGACTTGCCTTCTGATTTTTAGATAACATGTGCATCGCTCTTTTGTACACATATATAGCAATATAAAACCAATACAAACAAAAAATGCCAAAAAAAACTTCACTACTCTGAGCACCACTTTGAAAAATACCAGTTGTCTTCAGAAGTAAAAAATGTAGTTAAATGTGAAAAAGTCTGCATTCTTAAAAGCCTGCATTCTTAAAAGAATAAAATAACAAGGGGCTGGTCCATAATTTGTACTTGTCTTTTATTGTATTAATATGTGACACAGTAGTCCAGTTAATTCCTTAAATAATTCTTTTCCTATACTTCTATGACAACACAGCACAATACTATGTGACAGTTTTAAATAAAGCATATACTAAGATGTTAAATATTCTCACAAAAAGTCTAAAAAACCCAACCTACATAGAAATTATCTTACATTCAACAAGAGAAAAAAGTTTTTATCATATTTAGGTGTCCAGATCCAGTGAAAGTAATAGCACCTATACATACCTACATAATAACTTGTTTAAGATACTTAAGCAACTAATGAAGCCTGGTTTCTTACAGACATGGGTCCTATACCTCCCATTCTGGGACAACAGTCCCAGGTCTTCTCTATGACTTCATTGTATCCACACACCCTAGACTTTCATGGTAAGTTCCCCACACTTGCCTGTCACTTACCTACTTTTGCTGTCATAAGGGGAAAAAGCAGCAAATCCTATGGCGAGTTTGAACTACATGCTTACTTGCCAGCCAGTAGCTGCCAAAAGCAATAGGTAGCATTTGAGTTCAGGCAGTTTTGCCCTGCTTGCTCTCCCCTACATACCCATTTGATTTTAACAAATCTTGAACTAACTTAATTTTGATACCTCTAGCAATGAAAGATTATCAAATTGGCTTGAGATTGATCAACAGCTTCAAAAGTCATTACAACCAGACAGAGTATGATTAGCTAAGACTAACCCGAACATAACATTGTGACACCTGAAGCTGGATAGATTAAAATTAAAATAGAAACTGAGACAGAAAGATTATAATACCAGAAAAGGCCAGATAATCCTGCAGTGATTTCATTTCACAGTTTATGCATTTTGCAGCCCATGAACACCAAACTGTTATATTAAACAGCCTATTTTCTTTTACTTTGGCAGGACTGCTGAATACGCAGACAAATGAATGAGCATTTCACCTCCAAAATTGTTCCAATGACTTCAGAGATAATTCCTTAACATTTATAGTTAATTTTATATTGAACAACTAATTACAGATAATTATACTATTGAATACAAATGCTCACAATCTCTCAAATAACTGAGTTTAAACAACGTTATGAGCTGGCTTCAGGCACCAATCCTATAACGAGTTAAAATGGAAAAAAAACTCTACATGCAACATTTAAGAATTTGGGCCATAAAGGATAAAAATGGATATTGTAAATATATCCAGTCTGTAAGAGGATATTAACCATTTGTGGTAAAAGCACAGTTATAGTAACCAATCTCTAAGACATCACTTCATCTTTTACAATTTTCCTTTTAGTTTTTCCCCCTTCACAACAACAGTACTTGTTCTTATATCAGCCCCAATCAATGGCTGAGGGGAATACATTAAGTGCTGCGGGCCATTCCAAGTTATATGTGGGCTGACTACAAGCCAAAATGAAGAAGGTAACTCATATAATCACACTGAAACCTTTGCCTGAGAGGTAAAATCTAATTTCTAAAGGGACTATGTAAATTAGCTCACACTTGATACATCTCATTTATAATTCAATGACTTAAGTGAAATATATAATTAGTCACACTGGTGCTACAGAAGTTGCCACTGCATTGACAGAGGGAGCCAGATTGTTCCAGGGCTCATACATGTACTGCTCAAGTGCAAAGACAAGTCTTTCCCATTTGACAAATATGGACACTCATGTTACAAATTTGACCTCACTTACAAAAGTGCAGAAAAGGGGAAAATACTAACCTACTGACTGTTTTGTAGAGACATTGATGACCAGGATAGACAAAAATCAGACTGATGCACAGGTCTTGAGCAGTTTTGTACATTCGTTTTTTTCTCACCTACCCAGAAAGTCTCTTGCTTCCCTACCATCCATGCTAAACTTTAAATAAATTCTCCATGTTTATGGTTCAGCCTCGATTGTCCCACACGCTTCCTGCGCTGATGGTTAATGGGAACGGTATGCCAGGAACAACACTCCCAGTTCTTCCCACCAGTGTCTGTACAGCCTGGCTGCTGGTCTACTTAAACAGTTCAGAGGGTATGAAAAATGACAAAAAAGTTGCTTTATTTCTAAGATATTGCATAAAAATATAGTCAAAGGAAGACTGCCACACATTTCGAGGTATAGTGTGAGCTGAGTTTGTCTGGACTAATATTTAGGGATTTTGCTAACTAGGATCGACTGAGATTATAAAAGCTGAAGTGTACAGCACCAACCTAAGCTTTTTTTAATACGAGGAAACGTTTTTTACATCACTACAAGTCTGCTTCCTGAGCTTAATATTTTTCATTAAGAGGATGTTCTTCCTTCCCCTTTGGGACAACCATTTTCTAGAAAGAAACCATCGTCTTACTCCGCCCACAGGGTCGGGGCAACTTGTAAGGGAGACGAGAAAGACGCAGGATGGTCACCGTTACGCCCGCGGTTTTCTCCGCAGACACACGCTGCCCGGAGCAGCCGGGCGGAGGGAACCCGACGGCCTGTGGTCGACCACACGCCGAGCCGATCCCCGGGGTGCCGCCGGGCCCGTCCCCCGCGCCCTCCGTGCTCGCCGGGCCCGCGGTGCCCCGGTGTCGGAGCTAAGCTGCAACGAGGGAAGGCCTGCAACGAAGGTGCGCCCCGGGTCTTCCCGGAGAAACGGGGAAAGGGGGTGTGGGGCGGCCCGGGCTCCCTCCCGCGCAGCGAGCGAGGGAGGTTGAAGTGGACCCCGGTGTCTTCTCGCACCTGGAGGCGGAATCCCTGAGGGGAAAGTGGGGGTGAAAAGGTGTTCCCGCTCGCCCCGGGCCGTGAACGAGCGCTGGAGGGCGGCCGGGGCCGTTACTTACAGAGGCCGGCGGCAGTCCCGCAGCTCCGGAGCGCCGCCGGTCGCCATGGAGACGGCGTCGGGCCTCGGCCACGGCTCCGCTTCCTGCCGGTGCCAGCGCCACTACTGCCCGGGCGGAAACAGGGAAGGCGGCCCCATAAGCCCCACGCGCGGCTGCCCTCCCCACCACCACGCTAAAGGCGCAAAGCGCCACGCGGAGGGGGGGGGGTTGTTTCCCGCCGGACGAGTTATCCAAGGCACCGGCTGCCTCCATCGACGGGCCGGCGGTGCGGGGCAGGTGAGTGCTCGCTCTTCGGTTGTCGGGGAGTGCCGGCCGTCGGTGCTGGCGACCGGGACCGGGACCGGGACCTCGCGTGCCTCAGCCCCCGTGCTGAGGAGGAGGAGGAAGAGGAGGAGGAGGCGGCGGCGGGAGGCCTCCATCGGGGCCTGGCGTGCTGCGCGGGGCCGGCGGCCTCCCCGGTCCTCCTCCGCGGGTCCCGCCGGCCTCCTCCCGCTGTCCCGGTCCGTGCGTCCCGCCTGCCGCCCTGTGGGTCAGCTCGGAGCCGGTGGGGTGGGGTGGGGTAGGTCCGCCGTGGCACAGCG
>NW_010972609.1:6093835-6306335 GCF_000737465.1 Haliaeetus leucocephalus
GCGGTGGGGAAGCGTGGTCCCAGGCGGGGTTTGGGTTTTCGCGTGGTTTTAAAAGCCTTCGTGGGTTCGCCGAGGGAGAAGGGGGTCTGCGTGGGGAAGGGGGTGGAGTGGGAGGGGCGGGTGTGGTGCTTCCCCCGTCGGGTGTGCCCTCTTTGCGGTGGTAGCTCTGCGAGGCTGGAAAAACATACTCCTCTTCCCCCATGAAAAAATGATTTCTTCTGCGGCATGAGTCACCAGAAACCGGTTTTCGTGTTGAAGTGGAAAAACAAATTCCTTTTACTTTCCTTCAACAATAAAAAAAGTCTTACAAAACTTGCAAAACTCTTCCCTATTTGGAGACAGTGTTACTTCTTACCAGAAAGTTTGTGATAAATTAACCAGTACAAACTTGGGATTTCAGCATACCCGAGAATCTGCTTAAAGTTCAGTCATTACTGTGCTGTTACTGGCGTTTAATTCCTCTGTTTATTTTTTTCATTCTGGGTCATTAGCTTGATGATAGATGGCCAAAAATAAAAAGCACCCAACTAGTTAGGTTTTTATTTAGTGACCTGTGCTAACTTTGTATGTTTTCATTCATTTTTGTTTGTTTCTTTGTTTGTTTTTATGTGCTCTTTTACTTTAATTTCAAAAAAGTTAAGCCTTCTTACCCAGAAGGATGAAGGAGGGTCCATAGTGTGATTATCATTGTGTAAAACCCGAGCCATACCTTTTTGTCTTCTTGCATGTATCTCATTCCAGAATTGACAAAATGTCACCCTTTTATGTACTTCATTTTTTCATATATTAAGTACAGTATTGCTTCAAAATAAAAAAATGTGTATTTTAAAAAGTCTATATATAAAAAGTGTATCTATAACCTGGGTAGGTTCAAAATAGTTCAGACAGTTAAAATGATTTTAAAGGAGTATGGACAGCTTCTGAAACATGATATACTAAGCAACTGGGACAGGAAACACAACTTAACTCACTTCACATATGATACTCTGTGGGATGGAATGGCCATGTGAACTAAGCTGGTTTTTTGCACTATAGAGCTTATGTAGGGGTGTAGATGTGGTTGAGGGCTGCAATCTATTTCATGATCCTGTAGTTTGTCACATTTCCTTAGTTTTGCTTTTTCTAATGGTTTCTCTTTCAAATTGTAATTATATTTATTTAATTTTCTTACACAGTGCTAAGGAAGTAATTTCAAAGCCAGTCAGATTATGGCCTTTGAAAGGATAACACAAAAGAACTGGTACAAAATCCTGGGTGCAAAGCCATCAGACAGTCCGGCAGAACTAAAACGGAAGTACCAAAAACTTGCTTTATTAGTAAGTATTTTATTATTTAAGATGTGCAAAAATAAATTTTATAAACCAGTAAGATAACAATTGCAGGTTTTGTTTTTACATTTTTTGTATATATAGGATTAATCAATGTATTTTGTAATAGCAGCTCACTGAGGCTGGCTTAAGTTTGAAATAAACATCAGGAGTTTATGAGTTGTTACATTTTGCAAAGAGGGGTTGTGGTGTTCTCGTTCCAAAATACTGATACGTCTTCCAGCTTTACTAATCATTCATGAGTAAACTGAAGCAAGTACCTGTCCATCAGGTGCTGGATAATGAGGTGCTCAAGAAAGGTCATTGTTTGTAGCACATACTGATTAAATTTGCTAATTGATATTCGTGGTATTTACTGTCATGCGTGCAGTTATAATGTGCTGAATGCAACCCTTGAATATATAAAGACCAGATGCAAAGAGCAAAAAGAAGCTCTTCCTGATAGTCTGCAGTAACGGAATAGAAAATGTATGGGAGGAAAATATGTTAATATCAATTTTATTTGAAAGTTTCTGGTGCATTTTTGTGGAGTCATGTTTTTGGTCATGCATTAAGACTTGATGTTCTGTGAATTCCCTTAATTTTTCCTGTACTCCTGGTATACATGTATAAGAATCTCAGAGCTTCACCAGATTACTTTGTGTGATTCTTGGTTCTTCTTTTTTACTCCTTCCCCTGAATTCAGGCTTTTTGCTCAACAGGTGCTTTGGCCTGGCTTTCTGAGAAAATGGGGTGTATTTTTTTGATACTGTTGACCATTTTCAACCAAATTTGATAAACAAATAGAATTCCCAAGGTAGCTAAATTTCTAAGTTTCTTGAAAACTGGCAACCTGGTAGAGAAGAAGGAAGAAGGTGAGCAGAACTCTGGTTTTTATATATTCCTTTAGGTAACTGCTATCTAGACTGTCAGTATTGGTAGGGCATTGGAGAGTACATCCATGACTGATCTTGCTTGGTTTGAGGTGTTAGAATGAATGTGATAAGATGTTGGGATTTTTAAGCGAGGTAAAGAGAATACTAGTCAACAGGAGACTGAGTTTTGTTAGAGGTGAAATAAGTTCATGGGTTGGTTGGGGGTGGGGTGGTGGTGTTTGTTTGGCTTATTCATTTTATTTCTACCCTCTGTGGAAACTGTTTTAAAGGTCATTTCCAAATTCACACATTTTGATACTCTTTAGTTGAATTCGCTTAAGGATTCCTGCTGTACGTCTACTCCTCCTCAGTGCTTCCTGCTAACTTATTTCTTTGCCTGTAACTGATCTATGTACTTGGTGTCTTAAGCTTCAACACCTTACAAGATGTTTGCATGCAGATATAGTACATAAATCCTTAGATCTTCACTATTAAACATTAGAAGAACCAATGTAGGAGAGCGCTTTGGAAACCAAGCTTCTTAGTTCTGCTTTTAATAAAGTAGTTGTTTTCTTGGACCTCCTAACGTTTTTGTTCCACTGAATTACTAGTAAAATGTGAATAAAATATTAATAATGGTCTTGTTGTTCTTAATGAAAACAATAGGGAGATCATAGTGTAAAGTACCTCTTCTGTTCAGATAGGCGGCTAATTTAAACTGAATACTGTAATGGAATCAATATATTTCTTTCACTATGAATCTATGTATAGTAGTGGAATTAAAATCGTATGTAAAATATTGTTCAGAGCTGTTTGCCACAGAACTGAAACTATGTAGTGCCTTTCCTGTGTGAATTTTTTTTTTTAAATGAAAGTGACCCTTTACTTTCATGTAATTATTTTGAAGTGTATGAAGCCAGGATTGTTGGAGTTTACAACTCTCTGTTTACATCTATAACTATAGTTTTAGAGGATGAAAATACTATTTTAATATACAAGCTTTTCTTTAGAACCTGTATATTTCTAGGCTAATTGGTTACAGCTCTTTATTTGAAAAGTCAGTGAGAAATGTTAGAGAAGATGAAGATATGCCCCCCCCCCGGCTCAGAATTCTTTTGCTATCTGTGATGGATCTCTGACTAAAAAGCCACACTTGTGGCTGATCTTTACTTGTAGGTATTTTCTGCAAGACAGATCAGCTTGTCTGTTGTTGTTACCATATGTCCTGTCTCTATTCATCTTTTTCTTTTAGCTGAACTGTTACAGACTCTGTTTGTCTACTTACTAATACAGCATTGAGCACAGTCAGTCTGAAGTCTTTAAAAGCATGGTGGTAATAAAACAACAGTTATTTTTATGCACCTTAAAAACTCATTGGCTGTGCGTAGGAGTGACTGAGGCTCCAGTACATACCTTCACTAAAAGGTGTTCATATAACACTTAGTTACAGCATGAAAGTTACTGCTACAGATGTTGTTGAGTCCAATGGTTCTGTGGTTGAAAAAGTTGTAAGACTTTCACAAAAGAAAAGTCTGCCATGGCATTTTAACACAAAAAATACTCTGATTCAGAGATTCGTGAGCTGTGGACTTCTGAATATTGGTGGAATATACAAGGGAGGTGTTGCTGTATGTTTGTCTTGTCGTGATACTATTCCCTAGGCATCCACTGTTCATTGTCAGTAACAAGCATAGCACTGGATGGACCTCTCGTGTTACCGGTTGTGCCCTATTCATAACTCGCTTGCTTCCCAAGTAAAGCTTGTACTTAGAGCTCTTGTCAGTTAGAGGTATGAAGCTAACAAAGTGCTCATTTGGGTTTTCTAAAGCTGTTGGAGATCGTGATGGTAGAAGTAGTAGTAGTATTGGTGTGGGCAGAGAACAGGTCTACATGCAGGTGTTTTTATGTACTGTGGTAGTAGTCAATTATCACAGTGACTCCAGTTTAGAAGCTGGAATAGGAGATGAGCGCAGCCATGTATTGCCTATTAAAAGATTTCATGACAAATTATATGGTCAATACAGAAAGTTTTCTGGCTTATGTGTAGCAGCAGACATTAACCTCCTGTGCTAATTACCTTAAAATCCAGAAGTTTGTAAAGCAACTTGCAGCTCGGATACCAACTGCAATTATTATGACATTCATTCTGTAATCATGAATATTCTGATCGCAGATATTCATTAGCATCAAGTATAATAGATGGTGGAATTTATTTTTTAAAATAATTCTGCTGTTTAAATAAAAATGGCAAATGTCTGAGTCCAAGCCTTCTTCAGATGATCCCAGTGCTTCATGTTGAGCATTTGCTTTTTGCCATCTGCTATTTTCTGTTTGTCAACACATGTATGCTTAGCATCTTGAATGAACAGGCAGATGTAAATTTCCAAAGCTAAAAAGAGTTGGAGATCTTGCCATATGTCATCCAAAAGATAACTATATTTGTATTTAAATCTCAGGACTGACCTTAATAATACAAAGTAGTACGCAATTAAAAATGGTTGAATTGTAGGTTTGTAAGAATGATTTCATAATGGCAAATGAGCTTAAAACTGATCAATTTTTAAAACATAACTTGTTTTTGTCATTTCTAACAAGTTGATGATAGAAAATGGTAATAACCCATAACAAATAAAACTGTGCATATGCACCCTACTAGAGTGATTACATTTACTTACCATTTTGCCATACTTTGCTTTGCTGCGCTTACTTTTTTTTCATTTGGTCAAGTCACAACATATGTTTAAGTGAATTATTTTACTACAGGTAATATCAATTTCATCTTTAAGAGGATTATTAATTTGATACAGAAAATAGCATGTGTTTGGCCTAAAAGTAGTGGTATAGCACAGGTTTGTCTAAAAGTAATGGTATTTTTTAAATAATTTTTTTTTCTTCTCACCTTCTAAGTATTTAAGTAAAAGTTCATATTTATAAAATTTCCTTGCAACTTAATGACACTTAAATTTATTTCTTTTAAATTCTTGTCCATTTATGTGACTCTGATACCTGGATCATCCTGATACTTTATTATTGTAGCAGTCAACAGCAGCTGAAGACAACAGACTTTTGGGCACAAGACGTGTGTGACGCTGGCAATTTTATAAATAGCTTATTTTTAAAACAAAATCCAACTTTTGTATATGCTGGCTCATCTTCGGGTGTCTTCTCTGGCTGAAGCTCTGTGCTAATAATTCTGAAAGGAAAAAAAAAATAATTAGAAATGTGTATTTTGTAATCAGCATAGCTCAATGCAAAAGTTCCTTGATTGGCTGTTTTAAGTTCATGCTAAGGTGCTTTCTGAAGCATGGAAGACTTGCAGTTTCCATACTCTGAGGGGAATCACAATAAATTTTGAGAATTAATATGTTGTCTAAGTAGTAGGAGTTTGGTCTTTAATCTTCTGTCTTTGGAACATGCTGATGGTTTTGAGATATTTGGGCTACATACAGCCTTTTCATCTTGTTATACACAGTAGTTTCAACAAGATTTCTTAAATGGATAACAGGTTTTATGCTCTATACTTAGTTTTTCAAGGAATCCATACAGCTTTTAGGAAGGACAGTGCTTATGTTCCGTTTCTTAATGTGTATAAAATTAACAGAGGATGAAATTAGAGTAACAAAAATAGGATATTGGGGAAAAAAATTACACTTGTCTGATTATTGGCACAATTTTTACATCTCCTTTTGGTGTAGCACTTTGTGGTCAAAGAATGAGTTGCCAGATTGTTTTCAAATTTTCATGTAGCTGCTCTATATCTGAAAACTGCTTTTTACAGTGAATAAAGTCACCAAACACATAAGCTTTGTCTAGATGAAAATCAGGTGTCTGTTCCTGTTGATGCTGATGATATTATAGGATACCTTTCAACTGGAAAAAAAATTATTGTGCAGGAAAATTATATGCTGCTGTTACAGTGTGTGCCCTAATCTTAAAGAAAATCCATGTAATTTGAGCAGGGAGTATGCAGGAAGCTCTTATTTTTAATATGGTGCAGAAATAAAATGTGCCATTTAACACATAGTGTTACAAAGATTATCTTTTTATCGGAAGGGGTGGTGTGTGTATAGAAATACAAAGTGTTAAGGTGATCACTTAATCTGTTTGAAAGAGTAGAAAATTTGAAAACAGAGAGGATCAGGCATAGGTGAGAATGACTCTCGGCAACAATAAAAAAGGACATTAATAGAAATTTAATTTAATGAAGCAAAATAACTTCAAGAAGAGATTGTTCCATTGAGCTTGTGTAGAGGAAAGACATATGTCTTCCTGGAGAGAAAAAAAAATATCTGTTGTATCTTATCAGATTTATGTACACATCTAAATTCTGCAGTCACAAGAAATGCAGAGTGTATTTATGTGAAGTTAAAGATCTGCTGCCATGATTGTTGTGTTAAAGTTTGTTCCAAAATAAATTGTGTTACTCCTGAAAGCGCTTGCCTGCTGAGGAACTTCTTTTCATGATGAGTTTAAGTTGAGAATTTGAATCATTAAAATGAAAATACTTTGAGCTTTGTATCAGAAGTCTCATAATAATGCTTTTCATAATGGAAATTATGCAGTGTGTGTATTCCTTTTTATAATAGCTTTTGCAGTTTTTTTATTTTTTGTTTGAATAGCAGCATACTTGTTAGATGCTTAACAGATCATCATGCTTAGCTAACTATAGTTTCAGCTAACTTGTAGAAAATGGATTTTGTAATTTGACTATAAACAGAACAAGTTCAGTGCAGCCTGGTTGTAGCTTGACTGAAGTTAATATAATTGCAAGAGAGAGAAAGATAAGCCACTAAGTTTAATACAAAGGACTGTTGTTTTGACACTCTGGGTAGTTTTATTTTGAGTTGTTCTTTACATCTGGTTTACTACTTAGGACTTCAATAAAATACAAGGGAGCATATTTTCAAGTTGGGGCTCGAAAAATTCATTAGCTTATGTAGTATATAATGAACCTCAGTGTTACAGAAGTCACTAGTTCAAACAGCTTGATTAGCCAGATCATGATCACGCTGATGTTCCTGCTGCTGTTTAAGCTATGAGAGCTTTTGTTCGATTCATCCACCTGATTTTTTGTGGTGGTGGTTTTTTGGGTGTTTTTCTTGCACCAGAAGACGTCATTACGATATTCAGTAGTAAGTCTGAAGAACAAGTATTTACCCAGGCAACGATCATGTTGCAGTAACGGGAACTTTAATCAATCTGAATGGTATCACAAATTTGTGTCAAGATGGTACTGAAAAGCCACATGTTTTGGAGATGCGTGATGCTGCCACATAAGAGTGATACAGACTGCCGCGTCTGAGCCGAAGCTCCTGCTTGCTCAGTCAGGCTTGTGTGAAGATGTAATGCTGGCAGCACTTGGTCCTTGGGCCTTACATGCTCTTGTTAGGGTAGCTGGCCAATGGGAGTGTGTGTTCTATGTAATTAGGCAGCTGGCTAATCAAATGAAATGCAGTGATTAACCAATTAGTCCTCTGATTGGTCAGCAACCAGCTGGAAGGCGCACTCCAGACACAACCTGTACAAGAACAGGCTGAGAAAGGTATCCTGACTTGCAGAAGGGATGGGGGCCAGAGAGGTCATGGATGTAGGTGAAGAGAAAAAGGATGTAGTAAGGTACCATAGCAGAAAAAGGGACATGTGACAGTATTGGTATGTAGCCTGCAGTACTCCTTTATCAGAGGTGGGTGTCTACCGTATCTCAGTTTGTATGGAGCAATGTCTCACTTTTTATTACTTTGTAATGTGTAATTTTTTTATATTGTTTTTTTAAAGATGTAGGTGAATTTTAACAAGTGGATGGTGTGAACATCCCTGTAAGAGAAAGTTATTTTTAACTGTTATATTGAATATGAGAAAACTCATAGCATCACAAAATAAGCCAGCAAGTAAGCAATATATTGCTTATCCAGGTAGTTCAGCCAGTTGTGAAAGTAATGTTAGTATGGAAAACGATTTCTAAATTTAATCTGTTTACTTACTGGGTTATTGTCCATAGCTTATTTGTTATGATGAGCAGCTTCTGATACTTCATCCTCTGTAGTTTTAAGGTACACACATAAGAACAGAATGGGCACCAGGCAATTGGAATGTGAGATTCAGCTAATGCATGCTTGGCCTTTAATGTAATTTATGCTCTGCAAAGGAATCTGATGCCTCTCTTGAACATTTTGTGCACAGGTTATGTAAGTTATTAATCATCACAATATATTAAAAATAGAATCTACACTGTCTTTGGTAGACTTTTTGTGAAAGGTGTTCCATACTTACAGATATTCACTGTGTCCTGAGGCAGTATAAAATTAAAATTCTGATTAAAAATAAAATCTTAAGTACTAGTTTACTAAATTCCATAAAGATGTTTGTTTACTTAATATTTGCAAGTGTTCTTTCAGCACTTTTGCAGACACACTGAAGTAGTTTTACATTGCGCAGTGTGCTTTTTATCTCATTTCTAAAGTGAGATGTCTGAAATAAAAATCATGTAGCGGAAGATATGAATTAAAGCACAAATAAGGAAGCTACAAAGACAGGCATAATGTTTTCACATAAGTAAATGTTCTGATTATTCTGACGTTTGAGCAGCCACTGTCAAGAGTACCTTGAGTTGTTCAATATTTTCAAATCAGACTATTTATTTAAGTGCCTACTTCTGAAATTTTAAGCACTGGGTCAATTATGTAAAGAACCTATAATCCCAGAACATGAGTTTGAAGGGGTAATAAATGTTAAAGGTAGAATCAATCATCTTGCAATAACTGTGTTTATATAAGGTTCTCTTATTGCTATGAAATGAAATTGGCCACCTTTGTGTTGAATCTGAAATAGTTACTAGATTTTTAAAATATTGTAGTATGATGTAGTAACCTGTAAAACTTAGTGTTTTGGGGACTTGTTTTGGTTGGGATTTTTTTAGGTTTAAATAAATTATCTGTATGTAATTTTGCCTTATGTGTAAAATGCATAATATAATTATTATGGAAATATGTTAAAGCAACACATTCCTTCTTTCCTCCACCTTTAAACACTTTAGAGTCAGAAAATCACAATGTGAATGACGTAACTGTCCCACCCTCTTCCTTTTCCTTGCCTCAGTGCATCATGAATTCTTTCTCATCTCCCATTGAGCCCAAATGCTCAGCAGACATGAGCTCATTTGAACTGATTTAATGCAGAAGTGAATTCCTATACCTGAAGGGCTGTCTTGTAGGGCACTTTGTAGGTAGCTTTTATTAGTACAGTAAGAAAGTTCAGCTTTTTTGTTGTTATCTGCCAGTCATTTGGATAACCTCTGTCATTTAATTTTCAGTCAGTATGTTAAAAGTAACACTTTAAGGCTGAAAAGTCAATAATCAGATATTTCTAAAAGTTGACCCTTTGTTGTTATTCCCAACAAATTAACAATAACGAAAACATTCACAGTCTATGTTGCTTGGATTTATGACCTAAGAATGCCCATGGTCAAAGAAAGTAAAGATGAACAAGTTTTCTGAGCAACATTTTAGCTAACATTTTTCTTTTCTTGACATAACATGAAATAGTAACTAATTAGGTGTTTGAGGAGAGGCTGAACAAGAGTTTCTCTTTTAAGAGGTACTTATATTCTGTCAGAGCATGCCAGCAATCTAGTGTTAGTTCCTGCTGCTACAGAAGAGCAATGCAAAGTATGGGCTTGGTGGGGTTCCCTCAGTATAACTATGGCTTCTGTAAATGTTGCCATTGAAACTCAACTGATGAAAACCTTGGATTATTCCTCTACAGTTGCTGATGTGTCCTAGGTGATGACTCTACCTTTTCATCTCCGTCTCTGGACTATTCCTTCCTAAAATGGGGAAGTTCTGTAAAGGCTAAGACCGTCTACATAGACTGCTTATTAAATATCAATGGCAAAAAGCTCAGGAACAAAGTCTGTTAAGTGAGCAGAGTATTCTATTGTCGCATGATTTCCTTGAGTCATCTGGAAAGTATGCCCTTTTAGTAGTTACAAGGACATACAGTCAAAGTTGTTTCCTTCCTGCAAATCGAGAAATTTGCCAACCGCAACCAACCTTCAGTTAGAAGTTAAACACCAAACTACTGATCAATCCAGATATGAATGCATCCTTTAAGCTATCAGTGTAAATCCAGTCCAAAGTAGATGCAAAGTTTATGTGATTCTGTGCATTACGTCTGGAATTGTTTTGTCACTATGGCTATGAAAATTTGAAATAACTGAATGCCGATGTGGTTTTGGGGGCTTTTTTTCTTTTTTTTTTATACTGCTGTGATATCCATACGTCCATGAAATGGAGTCTTTGTGCCATAGTCATGGCATACTTCATGGCTTCTGATTTTAAGGGTTGAAACTTCTCAAGATGCTTTAGACTTATTAGGCATTGCCTAAGATAGGAAAGTATTGTCTGTACAACAGGCTGTGGTGCTTCTGTTTTTATTTGGATACTGTGTAACATGTTTACTAATGTATCTCTCAATTTAAGCTGCCTTATGAAAGGTAGGTGGTTTCTTCATAGGTTCTGCACCCAAATGTTTTCTGAAGTGCTAAATTCTGTTAATATTTAGCTTTTCATGTCCATTTTAAAAGTTCTAATTTGACTGGGGCTTAAGCCATTATTTTGAGATCATGAACGGCTTCAAATACTATAGAGATTTTATATTGCTCCCAGAGGTAGGGACGGCCAAAAGAAATATTTTCAGGAAAACAAAAAACCAAAACTACCTGCAATTTTTGAAGTGTTATGCAAGTGTTACAGTTATGACTGCTAACAAATAATTTTTTTTAAAAAGTCCTCTATTCTTCAAGGCCTGCTTCCCACAGTGACTTCTGCAGCTGAAGTGCTTTAGGGACTTTGATTATTTTGCATTATGCTTAAATCTGACCTCTTAAAGGTCTCTGTCTGTTTTTAGGTGTTTCATATGAATCTGAAAATTAATGGTATACTTTGGTTTGGTCGTGGGGGGCGGGGGGGGGACAACACAAAAAACTGTGCTTTGTGCTCAGCAGTTCCTAGGAAGTTGTGGGGTGTCAAAGTAGTTGACTTTCTCAGCCTGCAGAAAGGTATTCATCTTGCAAGTCACAGTGCCAGCTGAAGACTACTGCCCCTAACTGCCTGTCCCTGCCCTTCTGCCAGATGCTACTCAGCCAGGAAATAGCATCCTGTGGGTTTTCCTTCATCCACTACCGTACATGTCAGCTGGAAAAGTTCAGGCCCATTTTTTCAGTAGTTTAACCCCCCTGGTTTTTTTGGGGGGTTTTTTTTTTTTACAATACAGTACAGGATTCTGGGGTTTGCTTTCACATGAAAGGAGCGTTTGCCTAAACTAGTTTCCTAACCATTTGTGTAACTGGCATTACTGTATGACTAGGGCCACATTAGCTTATGCCTAAACAACAGAGCATTGTTTAATGTGACACTTAACAGTGTAAATTGTGAGCACAGGGGCTGGAAATTTAGAAGGAGCTTTTAGGATTCCCTTTATATTTTTATTTTTACCTTTATACTCATATAAATTTTAAAATGTTTCATTTCTTTGCTAGTTTTTGGTGGGGTTTTTTTATTGCTTTATCTTCTGCTGTCTAGCATAGTTTCCAAAAGGCTTTTTAAAGTAGCTTTTAAGGCTCTTGGGTGGCTCTTCATAGGAAAATAAGGAGCCATGGAAGCAGAAGAAAATGAAGGAGAAGCTGTTTCTAAAGATGTTCTTTTTGGTAACCATAGGTTCTGTTTTCTCTCCTCATTTTCATACCTTCATTAGCCAAATTAATTTTTGCTTCTATTTATACAACAACAGTTGATTTTCTTTTTTATCACTAGAAAATGAAACTTTACATTTCATTTCAGCATTAAGTTTGTTCAAGAGCTGAAAAGGATGAGAAGTGTGAATATTTAATGTGAAAGTCATGTGAAGTAATTACTGTTTTGTTGGACTCTTCTCAGTCTAAAGGGGCTAGGTCTTTCTAGAGACTGGGGAATAGGGGGTGAAAGCACTAAGAGTTCATTACTTAGTTTTCTGTACGATGGACTAATTGCTGCTGCAGAGATGTAGTCCATTTCCCTTGCCAATGCAATAGGTTATCTTTCTCATCTTGAGAAAGTTTTCAAACAAGAATCTACAATTACTTGTTTTTGCAGGGGGAGCTGGAGTGCTTTAAAGTAGCAGATTCATGGAGTGTTACCTTGAACAAAGTGGAGACCTACTGTCAGTAGTTAAGACCAATAAGAGAATGTAAGGTCAAAATAGTAGTATCATGATACTACAGTGCCATGATAAAAGCAATTGCATTGGGAAAGGATTCCAGTCATACCTGATACAATCTTTAGACTTCAATAATTTACTGCAGAGAATAAAGTATTTTTCATTAGAAATTACTTCTTAGTCGAAGACCAGCTCTGCAATCACAGGACTTTTACAAGTAGCATCGAATTGAAAGCGACTACTTCTGTGGAAGTTGAACTTTACTTCTATAAAAGTATAGTCAGAATTACAGTGGCAATCCTGCTGCTACTGTACTTAAATATATAAAGCAAGTATGCAAAATATGGGGAATTTGGCAGCAGACACTAAGTATAGAAGAGGAAAAGCGGACCTCTTTTTGGATTTTTCAGATGGCTCTCAGCTCAGATTCATGACCAACTTGACAAAAGATTAAGATTTTCCAGTGAATAATAGAACCATTCAAAACCCTGGTCAGAAATTAAGGTTATTAACCTGTGTAATTTAACTGTGAAAGAAGATGTTGTGATGAAATTCTTGGCTTAATCACAGAGAAGGTTGAGGAAGTTTAAAGTATGTTTAAGTGCCCTGGTTTCAGCTGGGATGTAGTTAACTGTCTTCCTAGTAGCTGGTACAGTGCTATGTTTTGAGTTCAGTATGTGAAGAATGTTGATAACACTGATGTTTTCAGTTGTTGCTCAGTAGTGTTTAGACTATAGTCAAGGATTTTTCAGCTTCTCATGCCCAGCCAGGGCACCTGACCCAAACTGGCCAACAGTGTATTCCATACCATGGGACGTCCCATCTAGTTTAGGAACTGGGAAGTGGGGGGCAGGGAATCGCTGCTCGGGGACTGGCTGGGTGTTGATCGGCGGGTGGTGAGCAATTGCCCTGCGCATCATTTGTACATTCCAATCTTTTTATTACTACTGTTGTCATTTTATTAGTGTTATCATTATCATTATTAGTTTCTTCTTTTCTGTTCTATTAAACCGTTCTCATCTCAACCCACGAGTTTTACTTCTCCCGATTTTCTCCCCCATCCCACTGGGTGGGGGGGGAAGTGAGTGAGCGGCTGTGTGGTGCTTAGTTGCTGGCTGGGGGTAAACCACGACATTAAGAAAGATAACTTTAAAAAATCCAAGATGCAAATTAATGAGTTTATGACAGTGCAATTTATTCTATGATTATTATTTTTAATTGCACTTTAGAGGACACCAGTAATTTTCAAGAATTTGCAGCATTGGATTGATAGTGTCGTACTCTGTGCTTTTACTGTTCAGCTATGAGTGAGTGCCAGTTAGGTGGTCTGCACATACATTAAGTGTGTTCACTTAATCCTAACTTTTGTTTTTATTCTGGCTGTTTTTAAAAGAAAGCAAGTCAGGTTGTCTGTGGGTGTTTTCTTTTAAAATTATTCTTTGGGTGATGAATAACTAAAATGTTATGGGAGGATTCCTTTTTCCTCCTATGTGCTGTCTTGATGATGCTTTGCTGCAAATACCTTGAGTCACAGCAGATATTTCCTTGTAGTAACAGCCATAGTAGCAATAATATTATTCGAAGGATTTCTATTCTGGTGGTTCTTATTTGTGTCGAGTGAAGTTGGAGGTCTGCTGTGCAGGATATTTTGTATAGCAGTGGTTATCTCTGGCCTGACAGTATGGAGAAGATTAATAATGTGTGTAAAGCATGCAAGCAGTTGAATATTGTGCTGGAAGCTCAGATTGATACTTGCATAAAAATTTCTGATTATGACAAGACTGTAAGGAGAAAAAAGGGGTAAGAATGGACACAGTTTTCACCAGCTAGTTGATCACTGGGTGATGTTAGAAAAAGTCATAAAATGGATAAGGTGTAAGAGATTAGAAGGAAAATGAAATTGTCGTCTTTTATTTTTCCTCAAGTGAGGAACATTTCCTATGAATAAGAATCATACTGGAGATGGACAGTGGAGGCTGGAATCGGTGTCAAAGCAGATAATAAGATCAGGTAGGAAAAGGCTAAAGTTGTTAAAAAGCTTAAAGATTGTTTGTGTTTGGGGAAAAAAGGAAGAAGAGATGGATTGAAGTAATGAATCAAGAAGATAAATTCCTTGCTCTTTTGTCCAGCTGTCTTCGGGTAGATGTCCTTTGGGGGAGTTTAAATCTCTATATGAAAAGATGGAATGTCACAAGGAACTCTTCACTTTCTGTTTCTCCTCTTTGCAAGTGGAAAAAGCAGGCTACTTCCATGTTCTCTGCTAACTTCTGCCAATTGAGTGAACATGTTGAAAAGATTGATTGTGGGCTAGGAAGGCAAGTTTAAGACCTGGAATCATTCTTTTCAGGAAGTGAAGAAGTTTCACATTTCAGAGGGAGTGCTTTGCAAAATCACTGAAATAAGAAGAGCACCTTCAAAGTAATTTTGCTTTGTGCTGTTTTAACATAAGACCGCACCTCTTTTCGTCTTTTTCTCACCCCCACCCCCAACCCCCACCCCCTGCCCTTCGAAATACTTGACATGTGAAGCTTTTCAATACTGAATTGTGCTAGTTACTTAACAGGGGATAGCTTACAAAAATGTAAACAAGAGTGGAACCTGATCTAGTGAATGTACTCACTTCTTTAGATGGGTATCCTAATGAAATGCATGTATTACATTCCTGATATTTTTGCAGATGAAATATGAGTCCCATATTTAAGCCCACTGAACATATATCTTGCCTGTTACAGTCTTTGTGTACAATAAAGGATATGATCACATCACTTCAATTTAGAAAGCCTGTAGGGGAGGAAATGTGAAGCAGATATTTAAAAACAATAATAAACTTTTATTTGCTTTGGTCTCCGTTTTTCATCATGCTAGTATAGTGCAGAGAAACAATGAAATGTTTTTGATGTAACCTTCTAGTAAGCATTAGGTGGCAGTAGTGTGTTGTGCTTGGCAGCTGCTTTGTCGGGTTTTTTTATCTTCTGCAATCTTTAGTACAGTGTAATAAATGGAGAAAAAATTTTATTTCTTATAGTTTTTATAAAATGTGAATTTATGGTTGTTCTGACTGTATGTGACTAAGGGCAGCTGTTGCTGGACTCTTGCATACATAGGTGGGATTAGCATACCGTAGTTTCTGCACAATATTCATGACTTATTTTCTGATACACAGTATCTAACAGTGATTAATATTAACTGCAAATTCTGATGATAAATATGCTGTTAATGGCTAAGTGAGTTTAGTTTTGCAGTCTTTACTTTTTCACAAGCTGTTACCATTTCTAAATTTAATATAGCTTGTTAGATGAAGTATGTTTTTTTGCTTGTGTTTATTCTTCTTTCTTTTTTTTTTTCTTAGCTAAAAAACAAACTTAAGCTCAAGAGAGTGTTGGTAGGAACATAATTAACCTTTCCAGCATGGTGGTGTTATTGTCACTCCAGACCTTAGACAAGTGTGGTTACCTTGTGACCCTTTTGGAGGTTTTTTCCCTTTATCCTCGTTTCTCACAGGTAAAGGATCTCAAGAAGTTTGGAACTGGTGTTGCATTGTATTAATTGGGCAGGTTGATCAATTAATAGAAGAGCAGCAAGAAAGTGTTGACAGAACATGCTATCTAATTAGTACCTGATGAACCATGTAGGCCACAGAGCCCAGAGTGTAATGTTGCTTCAGGGTGGCTCCTATATAAGACCTTTATATGCAAAATAGGCGTGTAGAAAAGCTAAAAAAGAATATTTCAGCATAGTTCCGATGAAAGAAGTCTTCATTGCTGAAAAACTTGACTTTTCCACTGTAAACTTGCATAAAGCTATGGATGCTTAATACTTCATAGAAGGAGCACGTATCAAAGTATCAAGCCTGTGTTTTGTACAAGTCTTGCTCTTAAAAATCATGTAGCCTTTTGTTTATTTAGGTCTTTTTTTTATGTAAGAGGTGATCTACAAATTACAGAAATAGATGAAATAGGCTTTTAAAAATAAAACTCTGTTGTTTTTCTTCCTGCTTTTTGGAGTATTAAGACAGAAATACTAGGGCAGTAAGATTTCTTATGGCTCATGTGATAAAATGGCAAGCAAAAATCATTCTAAGTTAAGAGCAGGTAGCATCAGAATGCTTTAAGGTTCCACCCTAACTGGTTTTCTATTATGTATTAGTTTGTAATAGTTTTTCAGTTGAAAATCAAGTAATTGTGAATTGTAAATCACTTTTTGTCTGGCAAGGTAGTACTGCCAGAATTTAGTTACTGGTAATTAGGTTTTTTGCACAGATTTCTATAAATATATTGGTGATTAATTCATACTGTTCATTCGGAAATTCTCCCTCCTCCCATGAGAGGAGAAAAGTTTAATGTTTACAACAAACATTTTTTCAAAATGAATTCATTTTCTCCTGCAATTTAAGCTTCCTTGTTTTACTGAAATCACTTCCTGTTTTAGAATACTTCTAGTGAATAAATCACTTAATTTTTTGTAAAATACTTAAGTGTTTTTTTCATCCTGCCCTAATTTAATGAGTTCAGCTGGTGAAGTTGGAAAATGGCTTCTTTCTGTGACCTTTCAGTGAGTGCCACAGGGTGGGGGCCAAGTGCATGTTTGTCACCTTTTTTCTTGACCAGCACAGGTGGCTAAACCATGCTTTTCTTAAATTCAGTTATCCAAAAATTCAAATTCCAGTTTAATAAGAGATTTTATAATTTAGTCCGTGTTCTGATTTAAATCCTTCATAGGACGGATTCTGCAAGAAAGAGTTCAGCCCTAAAGCCTAACAGCTAGTCTGCGTAGATTCTAATCTGTATGTCATGCCCATAACCAGAGTAAGTGATCATTTGGAGTCTTGTGTGCTTGATTGCTCAAATATAGCTGTCGTGTACATGGTGTAGATAATACCAAATACGTGTGTTAATTCTGTTACATGCTGATAGGGATTTGTGGCTTAAAGTATTCAGTGTGACAATGTATGTAAAATTAGCAAAAATGTTAACTTTAAATGTAATTATATAGCACCTGGAGTCTTGTAATTGCATTATATGGTTGCTTTTTTTGTGCTGTGTCCAGCAGGGAGACTGTTCAGCTTTATATTTTGGTGCTCTATCAACTGATCTGGAACTTTCAATACATGCTGCATAATTTAATATAAAATATTGCTACAAGCCTTATAATGACGTAATACAGAACTGGAAATGAGCAATTTTGCTGGGGTGTGGGGTGGTGAGGGGAACTCACTCTCCTATACCATGTTAAGCTTAGCTATAGTTATTTCAGATACACAAGTTTAATATCTTGGATAGTTCCAAACATAAATTTATTGAGCCCTGAGACCAATAGAAGCAGAATGTCTAGTTTTGTGATAATGATCATGATGTCTGGGGCCTTGACCAGCCATACTTTAAATTGCCTGAGGACAGAGATTTCAGAAAGGGTACCCTTGGTCAAAAACCTGAAGATAGGATGAACTTTGCAATGGAGGCAAGGTTTTTCCACTAGCTATCACACTCATCTCTCATGTTCACAGTCTATGGTAAGAGACTTTCAGATAGGCACTTCTGGATCAAAGCAACAAAACTCTTCTATTTCCAAATGTAATTTTAGAAAGAGGAGGGATGCTGCAATGAGCTTAGTTGTCCAAAGCTATGCGAATATGAAGACCGAACACTGGCTTTTTATGGAGAAAGAGAGAAAAAAATTGAGTGCAAATACAGAACATCAGCCTACCATATTACTTTATTTCTTGAAATGATTTAGAAGAGTTGTTGATTTCTTAGATATTTATAGATGTGGCTTAAACATTGTGGTCATGTGGCCAGAGTAAGGAATCTTGTTTTAAGAATTGTAATTTCTTTCTAATAAAAATATGTCGACGTGGTCTGTAGATAACTAGAGAAATGGATGCAATTATATGACCCAGTCCAGCCCTTGTTTAGCAGTTAATTTCTCCAGATTTCTATGAGCATTTGGTCAGATCTAAACAGATTTGGTTGTTGGTTTAAATCTAGCCAAGGCTGGTGGTGTCTTAATTGCTACCACAGAGCAACCATTTGGCCTGTGCGAGATGAATGTTGTCAAGGTACCTTCTGCAAGGCAGACATTCATCCGCTGGGAATGTATCAAGAAAGTTTTCATTAATTGGTCCCTTTGTTGGCATTTGTGGCAGAGCAGCCAAAAACTGAGTATGAACAGACACTCTGTGTCAGGGGGTGAGATTTATTGGCAAGTCCCAGTAAAAACTGGTGTTTACTACATATATTGTAAGCAGGGGCAAAGGACTTTTCCTCCAAAGAACAGCCTGGCATTAAATTTATTCCGATTTCTTTTTCTTTTTTTTTTAAAGGCAGGGAAATGTAACAAGAATTCAGACTACAATTGGAAATTAAAAGGAAATAGCTGGTTAATATTTTTCTTCTTAATGTTGACTGTCTTGCAGCTTCTTTTTAATATGATGTGAAGTGTTATGATGAGCTCTGTAGTCTACAGACAAATTTGCATGGACCTATGAATACTTGTGTCAGATGAGAACACTTGACAGTTTTCATTCTGACCTCGTTAGCTTAACCTGTAGATAATAACAATTAGAGTTGATAATGTACAAATATTGTATAAAGCATAAGAAATGTTTTTAAATGCAGTTTCCAGTTATGATATTTTTATGTTCATGTTAACTGCTGCATTTTGTTCTTATTGATTTGTTAAAAGGATGCACTTCATTATATTGCAAGGGACGTACTGGTAATGATTTGTGCATTTTGTCTTAGTGCAACACACTTGTTTGTTGCCAAACTTTGTATAGACCAAGACTGTTTGTGTGAGGCATGCTGTTGTGCTTGCTTACACCCGTTTTGTCTTTAAAAGAATTTTAACTTATTTTATATTATAATGTGGAATAAATAAAATAATATTTTAGGCTTATTAACCAAATAAACTGTCATATATTGACTCTGAAAGAGAATTCTGATTCTGAAATTTGTATATATTGCCTCTTCAATATTGAGCTTTTGATACAAGAATAAATAGATTGAACCCCCCAAATTCTGATAATGTGATTTTTTTAAAGTGCTTGGTATTAATCTTTGCTATTCCAGTAAGGAGTCAGTTTCTCATTCTGTTGAATTCCCAGCCACGAGTCTGGCAATGTTATTTCAAAATAATGGCTTGGGTTTCTCTCTTATCCAGCTGCTTCCAATGTTTCCTCCCCTCTCATTCTTTTTCTCTTCTGAACAGCATAGTATCTAACTCTTGTGTCCACTTGCTGTCATTCATCTAACTCTCCTATCAGCAGAAATGGGTGTCATTGATGTGTACTGCTGTTATCTCATACTATCCAATGCTTATCCATGGTGACTTTCACTTTTGCAATGTTAATCCAACCAACCCTTTGCATACCAGTTTTGTGACTTTTACCTCTTCTGTTTGCAATTTGAATTCAATTCTGTCATTCATCAAAAATGGTAGCTTCACCAGATACAGAGCAGTGCTCTATTTGTAAAGTTTGGGTTGAAATTCTCTTGCCTGACCATTATCGAGTGTCTTTCACCACTGTTAATTTTTAAATATGAATACAGATCTTTTTTCAAATTCCAGGAGGTACTGCAGTTATAGTGTAGGTCATGAACACTGTGGCTTCCTGTTACTTTTACCGTGAGGAAAAAAAAAAAAAAAAAGATAATTCATACTTGGCTGGAAATCTTATTTCTAGCTGCATTACATGAAACAGATACTGCCAGGCTATAAAACTATCATAGCTACTACTACATGATTAACATGGAGAAAGGGAGAAGGATGCCATGAGATACTAAGCTAATTTTAGGTGTTAATATTCTATCACTGACTCTTACTTACTCTTAGATTTAGTCATTAGATGTAGTTCCTACAAAAGCACGAGTACTTGAATGCATGTAAGTAATTCCCTGTTAAAATCTTACTACCTGATTTACTCAAAAATTTAGGGCACATCTCTAGCTTTAAATATATCCCTTATTCAAATATAGGCGCACATCCCCTATTGAAATAAAGCAGGAATTCAAGACTTGTCTATACTTGTCAATTTAATTTAGCAAGGTGATTCCATGAGACTGTAGATAATTTCAGAGTTAAAAATCTTTACTAAATCTGATAGTTTAGAAATGTACTATGCTGTAACTGTTGGTAGTACTGACTGCGGAGTGCTTACTTTATGACTCATGATAGTAAGTCCAGAGTAGTCTAACTTTTTTAATTTTTCAGCTCTAATGGTTTCATCATTGTTCTATGTCTTGTCTTTACTTTTGAATTTTAGAACCTTATTAATGGTTTCCCTTACGAAAAAAAAATCTAAAAGGAGTATAATAAAAATTTAAAAGTCTGAAAATATTTTTCCGAAATTGTCTTGGGAGAGAAGGTCAAGATTTAACACAGCCACATCTGGTTCATCCTTTTCATACGACTTTTTACTATTTGCTGCTGAAGGTTTCTCCAAATGTTTGACAGCTTTGCATGAAATATTGGAAAGTAGGAAAGACAAAGCCATAGAAAGTGGAGAGTACTCCTTATTTCAGCCCTGGAAAAAATTTAGAGCTGATCTACTTCATTTCCCTCAGTAAGAAAAAAATAGGAAGTGTACCTTTTAAACAGGCTTACTTAAAAACTGTGTAATTTTAGTGGGGAGAAGTTCCTTACACTTATCTGTGAAATACATAGTAGTAAATGAAAGCACTTTTTCATAACTTAAATAAAAATTTGGAAGAAGTAGTAGTTTTCATAGAAAATAATTTTTCTGTGTTTTGATGTATGGAATCAGGGATGTGGTGCATCTTTGGTTTTTTAAAGTGAATACCCCTTAGACACAAGGCAAAATAACCATTGTAATGTATTAAGTAATAAATGAGAAGGAATAGTACTTTTTAAACCTTTTCTAAATAATCAGCCTTTTCAATTTGTCATGTGGAAAAGTAGTTATGAGTAAATCTGCCTACATTAAGTGGTTTAGTTACCGTGTATTCCACAGTTTAGCAAGAGATTACAAATTTAGTGTAAAACCTCTGCCTCTATGCTTCGTCCTGCCCCTCCCAATGAGTTGTATTAAGTTGATTCTCACTGGGTGCTGTAAACTTCTTTTCCAAAAGAAATTCATGAGCACTGATAAGAAACGTACATAAATTGATTTAACTAGAGGTTTTCTGCTTGCTAATTTGGATTTGATTAAAATCAGTCAACCCTATCACATTTATTGCATAAAGTTAAGCAACTCGTACAAGTGTTAGGAAGATAGGGACCTTAGTGTGTGATCCCTGTGTTGATTTGCTCGACCAACAGTCAACCGGCTGTCGTCGTTTCTCATCTTGTGGTATGAGAGTTCTTAAGGTCTGTTGGTATGGTTATTGAGTTGTAATACCATTACAGTTATTGATGAAATGGTCTTTATTAACTTCCAGAGATTAGAAGCCCAGGGATTAATTTTGCAATTCTTAAAGTGCAGAAGAGACCAAACTTCATGGAGTATGAAGTAAGCGGAAATAAATAATGTAGCAATTGAATGTGCTGTAGTGTGTTCCAAATTCTTATACAAACCCTGTGGGTGAAAACAATATGTGTGGTACGCTGTATAAATAAAAATATCACTGTATAAATAAAATATATGATGGAACTCAAGTAATTTTTTGAGACACTACACTTTTAATAATGTGGTGAATGCAATAACATTAACACCTTTTTTCTGAGACAGAAAAAGTTTGCTCACTTGCTTGTTCTTTATTCTGTAGTAGGTATTAAAGGTAATAGATTAGCATAATGAAATACAATTAATTTACCTAAACCAAGGTGTTCCATGAAAAATTTCTGGTTTTTTGGATACTTATGTAACTGTGAATGGAACCTGTATCTGTGTTTCAGAGTGTGTTTGCCCAGTGATATGCTGTTCCCCACTGTACCCAAACTGATGAAGAGTAGACTCTGATGTATATTAAAAATAAGACAGTTCAATACAATTGTTTTAGAAAGGTATAGTAATGATAGTGTAATTGAAAAGGGCATGAGGTTAAGTTTGTATTAGCCTGCTTTTCTGTTTCCCTGCAGCACTAAAAATTTCACCAAGTCTCACAACAGGTAATGTTTTAAAGTGTGTTTTTCACTTGAGCTTTAGACTTCAAGGTTCATGCTTTTTCAGATTTTTCTTAGTGATTGTAAAAACTAAAACAAAAACCCTTAAAAAAAAATTTAAATTAATGCTTACACCAAGAGCCAAGAGTCCTCAAGAAATACTATGACAATGTGACTTTTAAGATAAACATCAGGGAGCGAGCAGTATCGCGTGTAAGGTATTTTTTATAGTTAACAGATGAACTAATATATTTCCATTATCAATCAGTTTATTTTTTAACATTCACAGTAACCACAAAGCATCATACGCTGTAAAGTGGTATAAATTCCAGACAGTCTTTAGTAATAGAAAGTTAGCAGATTACTTCTAGTAGAGGTATAAAACAGGAAAACTAGATTGGGCATACATCTCTAACCTTCTTCCTTTTCCCTTCCTTCTGTCAGAGTCAGGAAAATATCCTTTATTGTTTTTATAAAGTCCTATTTAGTAGTAACATGTTAGTAAAAATTATTACTATGTTCAAAAATCAAGATGAGTGCTCAGCAAAAAAGCTGGGTTTATGGCAGTATTGCTTCTTAAAAATGTTACACGTATGCAGCCAGAAAGATTTAAATATATCCTAAGTGCAGTAATATAGCTGAAAATAGTGCTCAGGTGGCAGGTATGAATGACATGAAGATAATTTGCACAGATTTTGAGAAGTGATATTGCAGGAGATATTGGGGGCTCTAACATTTTAAGAACTTATAACTGGATGCATAGAGGGAGAGAGGAACAATAGTTCAGCTTGAGTAGAAGGAGATAGGTCGAGTAGAAAACAGGCTTGTCTGTTTTCATTACGGAGCTTGTACACGGTTTCAGCTGAGATTAACCCAGAAATAAGGCTGAATGGGAAAAGAGGAGGAGATCAGAAACATACCTCATATTTCACCTCCCTGAGCACAAAACCAAACCCCTGGCTCTGTTGAGGCAGCTCGTCTGAAGGGTATGCTGGAGAGGGAGGAGAACCAGAAGCAAGAATATGGTAACCAAGAAGAAGGGAAGATACCAAAAAAAAGAGTATGGTTGATTAATGTCTGAAGTATTGATGGGAGGACATTAGAGTACTCTCTCTAAACTTCAGCTATTAGCAGGTTGGTTGACACTTTGGGAAGGTGTCCTCTGTGGTTGGTATGTGAGCTGGCTGAACAGGGTCTAAATCAGCTGGAGAGAGGACACCTCGTTTGCCATCTCAGAGATGGAAAAGGGTATGGGCAGTTGAATCAACAGTGGATTTTTGCTACAGACAAGGATTCTTGGATTTTGATCGGCAAGCTGGAGAGTAGGAAAAGGGAGTCAATGAGAACAGGTACATGATGAAATCAGATGAAATGGGGTCACTGGGAGAAAAAAAAGGAGGCTTAGAGTAAAAGAGCAGAGGTTTGAGGATTTTCTTAGTGTAGACATAGACTACTACAGGCATCGGAATAGAGGAAGGAGCAAATAGTTTCAGAAAGCATGGAGACCAAAATGGAGAGAGTTTGGTTTTGTGGGGGTTTTTGTTATTTTTTTTAATTAAAAGGTCCCCTACAATGTAGTTGTTACTAGCTACATGAAATTGTAGTCTTTTGAATATAAAAATTGCATATGCTACAAATATTAAATTTTCCAAATCTATAGAAAAGAAGTTAAAAGCTAAATGATAAATCTGAAGAATAATGCATTTTCTGCATTATTTAAGAAATGAACAGAACAGCCTTTTCTGCATTGATTATTATTTTTCCAAAGTACTTTTGTGACATTTGTGGCTTACTGTTTTTCACTGACTACTTCTAGTATAGTCCAAAATTATTTTTCAGTCTGGCAAAGTTTTGGCATAGTAAAGGAAAAGTGTGACCAATTTTGTGGGGGTGTTTTCTCAGCATTCTTGGCAGGAGAGAAGCCTGTATTCTTAGTGGTGTTTTGGGCAATTGGTCAGTAATGTTTTCATGTATCTGTCAGAAACTGATCTGAGAAGGTGTAGTCTTGTGGCCAATCCAAACAGATAACAATATGAGCAACAGTTTTCTGGCAGTGCTATTCAAATCTAGTTAAGTTTCAGTGATGCGAAGTCTGTTATAATATTACTTGGACAGGCCTTTACATCCTTTTGGGTGTAAGCTTGTAGGAGAATGCTTACAGTATCATCCAAGTTGAGTGAAATACACAGCAGTCATATAACTCTCTTTTTAGGTATTGTAATTAACCCTACAATATTTAGGGTGGGTCCAAATTTTAAATATAGCATCTGAAATATTTTAAAATAATGAAGTATCATTTTTTTAGATAAAATATTGCTTTGAGGAGTAACTGCTGGGTACATACCTCCAATATAATTGTTAAAATAAATAACATTGCTAAAAGGAAACCATATAAGTCTTTAATGTGATCTGACTATTTTGCCTTGTATGCTTATTAAGCATTGATTTTTCTTAAAATGACCTTTCACAAATGTGGTATACAATCAACCACCAATGTTAAAAATGCTATTAAGATTAAAATACAGCTGGAAAAGCTAAGGTTTCAGAAAAATGGACTTGAAAACAAATAATACATTTAAATAGCTCTTACAGTACAACATGACGCATGCTGACAGAACACCGAATTTCGTGCCTTCCAAATAAAGGTATAATTACTCATTACCTAATTAGCTATTTAGCATACAATGACTAAATGCAACAACCAAAAATATTTTACTTGTTTGCACCTTAGAATTTTGTCATCTTCAGTTGTGGAGATGAGGGGATCGCTAAGAGATAAACCTTTACAGATTGCAACTGCGCTTCAGCCATAACTTCAGCAAGTTGCAAGCTAGTCCTGTCTTGAATGCAGAGGTGACTTCATGTGCTTACTCATATGGTGGAACATTTGTGTACAGACTTCATACTTGTGGCTGCAGGTACATTCCTCTGTATATGGAAAAATACCTGTGAAAAAACTTAAGGTCAAAGCTTAATATTTTCCTCTTAAGTACATTCTCTTGTCATACAGGGGATTTATCCAGGTAATACCCATCAGTGCAAATGACAGATACATACATCAGTGAGCAAATAGACTCCAGTAGAAGTGGTCTTTTTAAATTTTGGATTTTATAAAGCACACGTGATAGTATTCTATTCATTCCTTTCCAAAATTAATTATAAACTAAACCAAAGGGATTCAGTTAATCAGAAATCTGCTCAAATACTTGTAGAAGAGGTGTTCTAAGTCTTAAAATCTACTGTACATTTCAGTGCCCCAACTGATGTTAGTATAAAGGGCAGAAGTTAATGCAACAGAATAAGGGATATCTTGATTTATAACACAGTTAACAGCTGATAGGTCTGATGATATTGCAACTTTCCTGTTGGTCCATCACTTATACTGAGCAATTTAAAATATCAAAAAGAGATATTATTGGAAATGAATTAAAGCTACAGGAAGATGGAGCTTTGAGGGCTCCTTTTCGGTAGACATTTGCACCAAAAAGAAGTTGGAATGCTGTGTTCAGAACCTGTAGTACAAATGGTAAAGAAAACGTGTTACCATTTTAATTATTATTGCCTTTTTAACGTGGGATTTCTTGCAGCCATGTCCTCAAATAACCATTTCTTAACTAAAATGACACCATTTTGTAGCCAGTGACCCATGACTTTACATATTTGGAAGGGCTATTGATTCACTGAACTGGAAGAAATTAAAGATGTTGAGGCGTATTTTCAAAAGTAGAATTACATGTATTATAAATTATATTTGATCATGTATATCCTATTTACCATTTTTAAAAAAAGCTAGGTACATGTAATACAGCATTCAATTTATCTGTAATAGCCTTAAATAAACATTGGTGGTTGGTGGTATTGTTTAAATTGGCTATGTGTAATATTATGAGAGCTGCTAGCACCTACAGCACCTCTTCTTGTTCTTGTGTTGTGGTCCTCTGCATGTACCTATTTCTGTTTGTGGTAGTCATTCTCTCTAGGTAAATTGTCCATAAGACCAATGATTCCATCAGCAAATTATCCAGAAAATGCCGTCGGTGCGCATGGTGACATTTGTGCCACTGGTGGTTTTGTTGCCATTTCAGTGGTCTAATTAAATTGGCAGTTTTCTCTCGTGCCCAGCATTGTTGTCTCCCTTCCTTTGGCACCTTAGCTCAGACCTTCTCCTTTTCTCTGTCCTTTTAACTGAATATCAAATGCATTATTGATTGCTCCTCTTCCACCCTCCTCACTTCCACTCCCCTCAACTTTTTTTATTTATTTATTTTTTTTTGATTGGCAGTATCATCCAGACAAACAGAAGGCAGATGTGCCAGCAGGAGAAGTAGAGGAGCGCGTGCAGAGGTTCATCGAAATTGATCAAGCGTGGAAAATTCTAGGGAACGAAGAGACAAAAAAAGAGTATGACCTGCAGCAGCGTGGTAGGTTCCTGCCAAGGAGTGCTGTAGTGGCAGCAGCTCTGTAAATAAGCAGGATCTGGGAGTGGTAGTTAGATGGTATTTTAAAATGCTGTTTATTGCTGAACCAAATGTTTCTTTCAGTCTTGTCCTACTTTCAAATGTGGATCCATTATTTATAGCTTTTGCTACACATACATTAGCTAGTGAAAACATTGAATTACTTCCAACAAAACATTAGGTGGCATTATTCCTAATAATTTGAATGAATATGAAATTTATACTAATTATAGACCTTAGCCCTTTTTATCTTAAGGCAGCTTCATTAAGCATTCTTAATTTCAAGTCTTATACTACATTTTGTTGCAGTATCTTAGATATAGGTATTAATCCATTTATACCTAGTGTTCAATGTGTATGGGCTTATAAGCACTTCAGAATCATTAAGACACATTCTTTTTGCTTGTGTGTGTTATGGTAGCTTTCATAATTCAGCTGTAGTCTAAACTAGTCTTTTTAAAGCAGGTTTATAAATAATATTCCGATATAACACATTAACTAGGCAGCTCTAGCATGCATTTCTTTTTATACCTCTCAGAAAATAGCTTCTTAAAACAGTGACAGGCTGTTGTGAGAAAGAAAGGGGGGAAATGTAGGTCAGGTCTGTCACACATGGGCTACCATTACATGAAGTGATAGGCTGTCTTTCTGCTCTGGCCTCAGGATAGGAGTCCCTCAGCCTTCCATTAGAACCTTCAATAAATGTATATCCACCCTACATGTTAATGGGGGGAGTCAATAATAGTGTATTGCCTGTGGGGAAAACACTCAGTCGCACTCTGCAGTAACACACTCTGGTCCAGCATTGATGTGTAGCCACCACCACTTTTGAATGTGTCTGATAAAAGCCCACTGTCTCTGCAGCTTGTTATTGAATTCTCTTCCATTGTACATTGGCACACCATCAGACCTTTCTCTCTTGTGCTGATTTTTAACTCCCCTGCCACTGCAGATACCAGAACTTTGAGAGACAAAGGCTTAGTCATTCTGGCAGATATGCATCACTGCAGGATAAAAAGAGTGATATATAATTGTATATACCCAGTATGAATTCTCTAGTTAAATAATCTTGTATTTCAGACTTTGTGTGGGTTTGGGGAAAGAGGGTAGAGGGGTGAAAACAGCATTGTTGAATAAATATTTTAAAAGAATGAAGAAAAAATTGATCTTGTGCTAATTTGTTATGTAAACAGTATTAAGATCAAACTTAAATAAATTTTTCATCTCAAACTTATTTTTTAAATGCCTGAACGTGATGCCAGAACAGGAATTTCTGCTATCCAGTGCTCTCATCCTGTTGTACTCTTAGCATTGTAGTGTTGGCTGTGTCTTCCATTTTCACAAATTGTATATGTACAGGAAAAAAGAAATATTAGAGATTAAGTTAGAAGTCTTTTGTGTATCTAGTGAGTTTTACCTAAAGCTTAAATATAGGTTATGAAGTTCCATTTTGCTTGGGTCAGGTTAATCCACTGAAGTTGTGAACTACATCAAGATTTAATAAGTTACTTTGTTTTCCCATGGAATTTAAGGACATCGCTATAAATTAGTTTTGACAAAACTTACTCTACAGTATTTTAAAGGTTATCTGTATTTCCTGAGATTCTTCTGCATCCAGATGAGTCCTTTGAAAAGCCATCTCAAGATTCTGTAAAAAAGATGTAGTAAATAAAGAAAACAAATTGTACATTTATTCACAAAGGCATTTGGTAATGGTATGGTAATGGGATAGATATGTTTTGATATAGAGGGTGCCATTCACAGAGGACCCACTGTTTCAAACTAAGCTGCATGTAACATACGTGTGCGGTGTTGCTGCATTCTTTGCAGCATGTTCCCTGGCAGCAAAATGATGGTGAAATAAATTCTAGTTCTTTGAATGCCTGTCAAGCTGCTTCTGAAGTCATGATTCTAGACAAATTCGTAGACACTGCTGTAAAAGCTCATAGAAACAAAGGAATTGAGACAGCAGCTAAGGGGAATAGCGATGAGAGAGATAATACAGCAAGTTAGTAAGACTGCAAAGCCTAGGAAGCAGAACCTGAAGGATGCCAGTGTGCACGTGTGTGTGGCTGCCAGTCAGCAGGCAGTCAGTCCTCTGCACTGTAGTCTTTTTCCCATTTCGCAGATTGTGTATTTGTATGTACCTTCTAGGGTTATACTAACTAAATCTTAATTACTTGGCTCAGAAATTCAGTGGCCAGACAAGTTCTAAGAAGCTGAAAGTCCATGGGGCTCTGTGGTTTTAATTTTCTTTTTGTTTGGATTGTTGAGAATAACAAGTGAATGTGCTTTCATATCTTAATACTGCTTTGCTTTGAAGGTATCACAATGATCTCCTACTAATTTTTTTGTGCCTTCAGGCCATAGTATTAAAGAGGAGACGACAAACCTCAAACCGTTAAAGGTTTTGCTCAAATACTTATCCAAGCCATTCTGGTCTGGGAATCTTACAAGAACTGCCCTTTTGTATGTTTTGTGAAAATTTTTCCAATTCATTGTTTTGTCATATCTTTAATGACATATAAGAATCCCCTTTTATAATTGTGAATCTTTTGCTTCTAATCCCTGTGAAAAATTTGGGGGATGGAAAAAAGCTGCATAACAATTTACCTATTAAGAATGGACTTTTTTTTCCTCAACAGATTTTCTTCTTGGAGATTTTTCCATTCTTTGTTCAGTATCCCATTCAGAAAAGATGAATATGCAGTTAAAATCAAGTATGACAGTAACAATTACCAAAAGTTTTTCAGTGAGTTTAGCTTGGAAAAAACCTGGTTTAAGGTTTTCATATTAGAAGAACCCTGGAAGTTCATGCTTCTGTGTCACAGTTTGGAAGAATAAAAAACTTTTCACAGAATCAGAGAATCATATAGGTTGGAAGGGACCTTCACAGGTCTAGATCAATCTCCTGCTCAAAGCAAGTCCACATAGGTCAGTTACTCAGACTTTCTCCAGCCTAGTTTTTAATATCTCCAAGGATGGAGATGCTAGAGCTGCTCTGGGCAGCCTGTTCCTGTGTTTGAACACCCTCAAAACCAAATAAACCAAAAAACCAAACCCCAACCAAACAAAACATGTTTTCCTTCTATCGAGTTGGATATATGGACTCTTTTGGCAACTTTTGCCTTTCACTTTTCATCCTTCCACTGCACACCTCTGAGAAGTCTTCTCTACACCCTCCTATTAGGTAGCTGTAGCCAGTGAGATGCCTGCATTCTTTTGGCCTCTCCTTGTATGATATGTCCCAAGCCCTAACCATGCTGGCAGTCCACTGGACTTGCTCCTGTAGGTCAGGGCTTTGTACTGGGGAGACCAAAACTGGACACAGGACTTCAGATGCAATCTCGTTAAGTGCTGAGTAGAGAGGAAAGAAATCACTTCCTTGACCTGCGGGCTACATTCTTGCTAAGAGAGCCCAGTATGGGGTTGGCCTTTGCCACACGAGTGCCCTGCTGGCTCGTGTTGAACCTGTTGTCCTCGAGGACCTTCACATCCTTTTCTGGAAAACTGCTTTCCAGCTAGTTGTCTCCCAGCCTGTACTGGTGTATTCCATCCCAAAAGCAGGACTTAATCTTTGTTGAACCCTTTGATGTCTCTGTCAGTCCATTTCTATATCCTATCAAAGAGCCCTTTGAGTAGCAGCCCTGCAAATTTTATGGATTTTTGTTGACTTAAATGCAAAGGAACTGTGTATCTAAACAATCATGTAATTAAGATAATTAATTTTACTAATTCATTTTAAATTTTAATTATTAATGATTGAAAAATTAACAGAAAGGTCACAGTTAAAATTAAATCAATAAACTGGTGACTTTGATTAATTCCTGACACTAAATGTAGCAAATAATTCAAACCTAGTAATGGGATTGACACTAAAACCAATTGCTTTGAATATATTTTTAGGGCAGAGGGTGGAGAAATTTAAGAATCTAGGTTTTTTTCCATGTATGGCTCCAGTGAGGTTCTATCCAGGATAATATGTTTTTATGTGATGATGGACACAGGTGTCCTTAAAGCCCAAGTCTTTATAGGGTGGGGGATGTAATCACCAGTAGGCGTTTTCACATCTTGGCACATACCTCCTTTTGATTTTCAGTTTTTAAATTACATTTTTAGAAAAATATTGCAGACTCAATTGTCATACATGAATATATATTCCAGCATCATTTGTGCTTTGTTCTTGCTTCGTTTCTTAAACATAAGGAATTATAGGTCCTCAGTTAAGTTTCTACTGCAGGTTTAGAAAGGAAGTCTTATACAGGTGAGGTCATAAATTAGGAAAACAAAAAATGAAGCTAAATAGAAGGCAGCTCCTTTTCCCACTGTTCCTTTCCCAGTCCTCTCCTAGTACAGTAAACTGAAAAGACTGTTCTGGAGATGATCACTTTCCCATTCCCTCCTGCTCCAGCAATAAAGTGATGATACTGTATTAGACATCAAGACACCTTACATAATTTGGTAAATAGGATGCCAGAAGAGTAACCTTACAAATCCACTACAAGAATAAGCAGGAGAAGCAAGACAAAAGCGTACAAAAATGCTCTTAAGAGCTAGCAGAAATGGCAATTGAACACCTTGACTACCTTATTACAAGAAAGGAAAAAAATTAATGCAGTGTATTTTAGTTGTTCCTTGTTAAGAAAATTCCTTCTTAAAAAAAATACTTCTAGACCAAAATAAAGCTTTTAACATGGCCATTACTTAAGGCTTTTCAGTATGCCAGGCTGTACTCTTTTAAGTGACAGAAGTGTATATTCCTTCTCTAGCCATGGATTTTATGGTTAACAGACCCTCAGCTAGTGCTGGAACACAAGCCTTTTATCATAGCGCTTTGGAGTTAATACTAATCTGCACTGGCTACAAGTGAAGCAGTATTTTTTTGTATTTTTTTTTAACATAGCTTTTTGTCATGAAAATTCTTAATACATGACTTTTTTATACTTTCAGATTAAAGTAAGCGTGGTTATTTTGAATTAATGCAAGAGACTCAAACTTAAGTAATTGTTTAAAAACTAAACAGCCTATTAGAAAAAATTAACTTGTGAAAACATCCAGGTTTTGAGTACTGTGATGATTTTGATACTGAGTAGATACTATGAACAGCATTTGGTTGACAATACGTATCTTGAACTTTTTAAATTATGTGTTTGGTTTTAAAAAAAAAATCAATCCTAAGAATATATGACTGATAAAGAACTAGAAAAATCTTTTAAGTGTTATGACTATTTTTACTCTTATCATAAACTGTTAAAAGGGTTAAATTTCCATTTACTGCTTGCAACCCTTTCCCTAAAACTCAGCCTTAAATAGCCCAAGAAATATTTATTGTATCCTCAAGTGAAACTTAAATACCTTTCCTCTTTTACAATTTCTGAATGACCCAGCAAGGGCTCTAGTAAAGCTTTACTGAACCAAGCTGCTAATAGTTATTTAATGTTGTTCTGTAGCCTGAAAGAATCTCAGTAGATTTTTCCTTTTAATCTCTTTGAATTGCAGGCTCATAAACCTCTCTGATGAGCCTGCCAGTGTTTTCTTAGATCCTGCAGTTGAGACAATAGAGCTGCAGAATCCTTTCACCTCTTGTTGTCTGACAAATCCAATAGATGGCAAAGCCAGGCAGGCTGTACTTCTTGTGAATTAAAATGTGGTTTTCGAGTTATGGTAGTTGATCAGGTCTTCACAATTTTCCCTGTATGTTCAGGAACATGTTTGAGAAAGTACAACTCAGTACACAGAGTTCTACAGCTTGAGCAGACATCGCACGTAAGTAAGCCTACCGCCTAACTCAGGACTGGTAACAATACCAGTCTTATATAACCTTCTCTGGCAAGGGAGTGAAAATCAGACACCAGTTTATTTCAGAGAACCACTAACGAGGGACCCATGGTTGTAATAATAATGATGTAGATCAAATACGAACACACAAAATATGAGTCAGTAACACACTCTGTGAAAAATGTTAAGTTTGTAGTTCTGCTTGTAAGCTCCCCAAACTCATACTGGGCTGTGCCTCTGTTTTTAAGTAAGTGCCTAAGTCTGTTTCTGCTGTCTTAAGGTATGTTAGATTGGGTAGTGTATTTAATAGAACTAGAAAATAAAAAAGTTTTGTTCAACTCTGGAAAATAAGTTTCTCCTGCTTGAATCAGATAAGCAAATAAATGCAGCATACGAAACTGACAAGAGCAGTTACTGGATTATGTGCTAATTTTGGAGATTTACTCAAGTCGAGTACTAATTGAAAATTTACATCTTTTAGGATAACCAGTAAGACACTTTCAGACTCAACCATCGGTCTAGGAATAACGATCTCAGTTCAGGCTGAGAATTGTACAAGTGATTAATTTTGCCTGTTGATTTTTTTTTTAAAATTTTTGTATTTTATTTTCAAAATTACAGTTGTATTAATGAATTAGAAAAGCTTGGTTGAAATTCTGTTCCCTGGCTTCATATTGTACTATGTTTGGAATAGAAGAGAGGGTAGAGTTTTCCTCAACCTTCCTCTTCATTCTTTCTTCATTACTCCATCTTCATTACCTTAACGGTTGGACTTGATCTTAAAAGTCTTTTCCAACCTAAATGATTCTATGATTCGTGAGTAATTCTACTTCAAGAAGTATGGTAACCTTGTGAATTTGCATCTCACTAGTTTGTTTTCATGGTGGCATATGGTCCATCTGCCCTTCTTGTATTTTCTACCAGCAAGACATGACCCAGACCTCCACCTCCAATCCTATAAAACTTGTTCTGAGTGAAATCCTGCTTCATGAATTCCAAATAGGAAAGCCTGGTTTCCTTTTTAACTCAATTTTTTGCTACCTATAAATGAAGCTTAGGAAAATCTGTTCTTTCTACAACTTAAGAGACCATTTTCCTTTGTGAATTTTTCTTCCCAGTATTAAAAAAAAAACAAAACAGGTTTAATTACGAAGCGCTTGCCTTTTTTTATACTGTTCTCACAGTTATAGTATTGTTTTCTTTTACCACACGGGAGAGAAGAACCTTGAAGGTAGGTGGGTAGACAGACTTCATTTTGATCTCAGCTTTTTGTTTTGGGGTTGTTTTTTGGTGTGGTTTTTTTTTCCTTCCTCAAAAAAGAGGAGGAGGAATCTTTACTTCAGACAAGGCCTGCTGGAAGAAAGGCCTCTGACTGGTTTTGTGGGTGCTTTCAGGACATTCACCATTCCTGTTCTCGTATTTTGTAGCTAGAAGGCTGTACCAGGCTAACTCCAAGTAACATTAGAGTAATTTGGCACGAGTTAAGACCATCTGACCTTTTATTTTATTTTGGACATTTCATGCAGTTAACTAATGTTCTGATCCAGTGTTAAGAAAGATGTTTTAGTTATACAGAATAACAACATTACCCATAGCTCTTGTTTATGTAGTTGAGAGCATGCACAACAGTGAGAACAACTGATTGATAGGTATATCTTCCAGTTTTCTTTCATCATTACACTCCTGATTTTCCCCCCCCCCTTTCTTTTGACAGCAGTAGAGTATTAGGTGTGAGTGGGTTAATTTTCTTTTCATTCTGACCTTTTCATTACAGAATAGGTGGTCAGCAAAGGTAACATCAAAGAGGCTGTATTGATTCTGTCGTTATTTTCAGTGTGTCTGATTTCTTTTAATCTCCTTCATTAAAACTAATTTAGATGAGGCTCATTCTCAAGGATATATAATGCACATTTCAGTTAAAATTGGAACAGTCGTTTAGTTGCAAAATAAATACTGGGACCTAATATTTGGTGGTGTTTTTTTGTTTTTTTTAAACTGGCCTTAAATTTCCTATTTAAAAACCCGAAGTATAAGTATTAACTCTTTCCCCCCCATGCATAAGGATAGTTAAAATGCAAGGGGTTCATTTTTCATTTCCCTACTGGTACATTACATCAATACTTCTACCTATGATACTCTACTCTTAAAACTAATAAAGCCACGAAAGGAAAACAATGAAAGAAAAAAACCCAACAGGTTGGTTAGATTTTTAAGTTAATTTAGATAATTAACTATAGAGAAAGCTGTGATAAGCTATTGCTAGGATTATACTTTCATAGTAGCCTTAAACTTCTTTCCAACAACTTACACTACTTTGTTGTAAGGTAGGAATCTTACTTGGGAATAGCTTGCTTTACATAGTGGATGAGTGAAATCAGCTAGTAGGGTATTGATGTATGTCTGTTCTGAGTCACTACTTCACTGGTGATAACTTTAGAAGAGTAAGGTGGTTGCAATCAGAGGATGATGTTTGGTGATAAAGAAGGAAATACTCCATTATCTCATCAGGTAAAAGTTAGAGATGTGCAGTTTTTCTAGGGTGTTATTGGAGGAGGTAGCTGCGAAGTCCTTTATTTCTACTTTTGAGTCCAGAGCAAAAAGCAGTTACATAGAAGCTGGGAACTGTTTAGAATACCCTACAATCTAGGGATTAGGTAAGGCAATCTCGTGGGGAATTAAAATAACATAAAATAATCTGGGCCTCTGACTTTTTCAGCAAGTGCTCAATAAGTAGTTCTGGAATAAATTCTTTCACTGCCAGCTTACTTTTCATAGAAAGCCATGGACATCGCAATGCTCTAGAAAGCCTGATGTTATTAAACTATAAAACTTGCTTAAAAACTCATTGATCCAAGAGAAGGAACACCTACTTTCTCAATAACAACCCAATTTAAACCTTAAATAAGCACTAAGCTCCTGAGTCTTGCCAAATCTAAGGCATTTCTGTGTATATGCTAAAGTTCAGCTTTCAGGCATTTCTGGTTCTTTACAGCATTTGGGGAGTTGGAGCTTCCAGGTGTCAGGCAGCAGCTGGGAGGTTTTGTGTAGTAAATTGTAAGGGGTTTATGTTGTGTTGTCCGTCCACCCCCGCCCTTTATATTACCTTTTATGGCTTCACTTGTCAGTATGATTTTTGTCAACAAAGTTACAAGTTAAAGAACTTGGTGTGAACTTTGTACATCAAATATGAGTGTGCTGATAAATTGCAAAAAACAATTTGTATTGCACATTTTGCATTTGATAATTTCAATTGTATTGTACGCTTTTTGTTTCATACTGTACTCAATGTTGGAAGAATCTAGGGGATCAAATGGCAACAGATTTCACGGGTGGAGGCCAAAACCGATCTTCTGACTGGGCTGAGCCTCTTTATCATAAAAGAACACTTGGACTAGTCTTCCCCTAAAGGTGCTTCTCATTTATCTTTTGTTAGGAATATCTTTTTGCAGGAATCTTGGTGGTGTTCTCACACACAACCCTAACAGTTCCTTGGTGCTTATTGGGGGGGGTGATTTGCCACCTTCTTTCTAAAGGAGAATGGGCTGCCTAAGACACTGGGGGATCTCCGCCTGTGGAGGCAGTTAAAATCTGGCTGGACACAGTCCTGGGCAACCTGCTCTAGCTGACCCTGCTTGTGCAGGAGGGTTCAATTAGGTGATCTTGAGAGGTCTCTCCTGACCTCAACCGTTCCGTGATTTTGTGAAAAGTACAGGTAAGCAGACATTGACAATTTCAGCTTCTGGAACTGGAGTTACAGACAGACTTTTAAAAGGTATTTATAGGGAAATAAAAGTTTGCCCCTAATTTCACATAATTGTTTGGGATGCATAAAAGTCCTGGTTTCAGTAGTGTCTTAAGTAATACATGTTCACCATTTACTTCTGGCTACAGTAGGACATTTTCCAGCTTATGCAGAGATAAGGAAACTAGAAGTTTAGAGAACTGCATTTTTAACTGATAATGGGATCTAGGTATGACTCTAGTAGGGACCAGACTGACTGCTAGGTATATAGAACTGTTAATTTATCAGGAAGAAATAAGGACCTATATGTTATCAAGGTTGAACATCTGTCATGTTTTCTTTATAGAAGATAATCTGACAAAAGAATGGCCACTACATGCACAAATTTATCTTGAGGATATGTCCTGGAATGAAGGTATGAGTGCCTTACTACTTGTTCCCAGTGCTTTTCATTGTCACTGCAAATGTTTTCCATTTTTTCTGCATCTTATACCATTATAAGATTTATATTTTCCTCAGATTTAGCTATTCTGTTCTCTGTGATTACCTGAATTGTAACTTAACTTTCTGATACTTAATTTTGCATTCCTCCTTCATCTCTTCCACCCTCCCCCCAGCGTGCAGTACCACTTTTCACCTAGCTCTCTTCTTGTAATATAATATTTAGATTTCCAGATTCTTCCCAAATCTCTCATGCATCTTCTTGCTCTTTCTGTGATGGCAGAATGCAAGTGTTTTCATATAGGTGGGGTTTTTTTTCAGCTGACAGTGTGTTATTTCCCTCCTTTAAATTACTCTAGCTTTTATCATTTACTTGCTTTTTGAATGAATGGCTGATTTTTTTTTTTTTTTTAAGCTGTGAGGGGAAAATCCTATCTACTTTCCTTTCTTCTGTTTTACTTTTGTTTCCTGGGTTAGCAGTCTGTTTTGAAAGCATCCTTGATCTGTCATATGTATGACTAAAACCCTTTAGTTTTTTTCTTTTAATATGTCTGTTTCATTTTTTATTATTTGCTTTTTTAAAGAGACTACACTGACTCTGGCTGTTTGGCATAAGAATGCCTCACAGTCACTGAAATGTTGTAAGAGTATAGTTATTTTTTGAGCAACAAATAGTAGCACAGGTACCGATATTTACAATCCAGCAGTAGGAGGTCATTTGTTATTAAGAGCAGCTTTGTGGAGAAAATCCAAAATAAATTCTTGATTCTTCTCAAGCACTAAAGGCTTTCTTGTCTTCTTTTTTTGGCAGATGAACAATGCTATACTCTGTCATGTCGATGTGGTGGGAATTACACCGTCTTCAAGAATGAAACCAAAGATGTTTCTTTGGTTTGTTGTGACACATGTTCACTTGTTATCGAGATCCTTCAATGATTGTTTCAGTCAAGCACATTAAGCATTACAAACTTTTAAAAAGACTGGACAAACAGGGAACAGCATCTGCTAAAGAAAAGTATGTTAAAGAAAAGGGGGGCACCACAAGAACAAGTTCAGTCAGGCTTAAGAAAGGAAATGTGCCCATTTGCTGACATAGCTCTGCAGGCAGACATGAGGCTTGGGTTTTTCTTCCTTCTGCAACTAAAGAACCAGTTATTAAAAACCTCCAGAACAGAACACTAAGTTCTGTACAACTAGAATATATCTTATGATCTAAATGACATTTCTTTCCCAGAAAACAACAGAGTAGCTTCTTTCAATCTCAGCCTATATCAACTATACCTTGGGCCCTACCTCTTAGGTTAAATCCTTTTTAACAGCTCAGATGACAAAATTTAATCAGGAGGCATACATCTGAGAATGCTTTGAAGATAATGAAGAGTAAGGTGCATTAATGGGAAACAGGAACATTTTCTATTTCTATGCTAAATATTTAACTTCATTAAATCCTCACAAGGAGTTGAGCCTTGGAGAGAGGTGGCAGAGACTCACAGATTAACAGGCTGGTTGTCTTGGTACTAAGTAGCAGGTCCAGTGCCTACACACTGGACTGTAACAGTGCATCTACATTAACTTTTCAGCTTAAGAGCAGGAGCATATTTTGAATTGACTCTCATCTGAACAAACAGAGTCTTCATTCCTTAGAAGAAAACTAACCAGGAAACTGTGCTGTGATCCCTACTGGGCAAACAGCCCACTGGGCCAAACTAGAGCCCGTTTAAGGAAAACCCTACAAAACGCACGTAAGTGACTAGCAGATCCGGAACCCCACTGTTACTGTTTTCAGTTCCAATCCTAGCATGCCACACTACTTGCTAATGTAGGCATAGCCAATGTGTGGCTCTGGATGTATGACAACATAATAGTGCATTGTGCCTTTTTCATCCCTTGTTAACAGTCAATACTAACCTTGGCTTGTAGTAAAAACCAAAAGTTTCTAATAAATCCAAGCACTTACTGTGAATAGCCAGAGGAAACAAAGTAGGAGGCATATCATTTTTGTTGATGACAGCAGTGTATCTTTCCCACTTTCAAGTTAGGTGCAATCTCAGAAAGAGACATTTTTGTCAAGTAATAATTGTTTTTTATTCTAAACAAAAATAATTCCATTGATTTTAGTAGAAAATATTATGAAAGCTGGCAATAGTCACTTAAATCTTTTAATCATCAAGAAATCTATGGCCATTGGGGCTTGCACGTAGAAATCCAAAGTCATTCAGAGGCCATATCTGTAAAATAAAATAGTTACAAGAGATTTTAATCACAACTCAAAGTTCAGTGTTTTCATTTGTTATTGTTCTAATTGTTTTATAAACTGCATAATTTTTTAGCTCTTTGGTTGACAGGGTATATGAACTTTTCTCACCTGTGTGTTTCTTTTGCTAGGAGTAATAAATACTATGTATCAGGAGGAATCATCATTCCATAAAGGCTGGAGACAACACTAATTTATACACAGCATGCTTTGCTATGGAGACCCTCAAAAATTACTTTTTTTTTTTTTTTCAGCCTTGGAAATAAATACATTCCTAGAAAATACTTTCAAAGTTTTCTAGCTTGTAAACCTCTTAACAACTTAAAAGACAAAGTATGTATTTTTGATCCATCTAGAAGAAAGAATACCATGAGCATACCTCCCAGTGAAAGCAGTTCTGTGAGGTGTACCTTTGTATTTTCAAGAGGGGCATTTGAACTGCAAACACCAAACCTTGGAAGAATATTCCACAGGCTTACAGGTAAGCTTATACCATGCAAATAGGTATAAAGTGGGGGGAGTGCCTGCCACCATCAGGGGCTCCTCTGAGAAGGGGACTACGATATAGAACAAGAAGCAGCACAAATCATGACCAAGTACAAGCACAAGTGTCAGAGAATGATGCTTACTAGTAAGAAAAAAATTTCTCTCCAGAAATTAACTATATAGCTGTTCATACTACTGAATGCTCCCAGGAGTACTTTCCTCTGAAGATTCACTAATTACATGTAGGCTGGTCTTGGATGCAAAAAAAGTAATAGGGAATCAAGGACATTCTCTTACACTCTGTCCTTTGTCTCCCTTGACTGCCTGTGTCTCTTTGCAACACGTTCTTTCAAAGATGACACGAGGGGATCAGCAGGAAGAAGGGAAAGAGGTGATGTTGAAGAACGAATGCCCTCTGTGGCTCTAATCCCATGAAAATCTCACAGCCCCTGCTCAAGATGAAGCGACCTGGACAGAGAAAGATGATGCACTACCTTGTTCCCAAAGCACCTGTCAGTATGGTGTTTATCTTGCTCATTTTTTCTTAAAATTTGGTCTTAAAGAAGGTATGCAGTCACCTTCCAAGAACAGCAACTTACTCTTTAACTAAGTGTATGGAACAGCCACAGCACAGAAGGAGCCTTTGCTGCTTTCTGTGCGGAGTGAAAAAGTAATTTTCTCAGTTTAAAAGCGAAAGCATAGTGCCAAGGTTCAATGTTTCAATCCCCACGACTTGTCCCCAGCACTAAAGGCAATGACAGAAGAGGCAGAGGCAGTTAAGGACAGGCACAGCAAGACGTACCATCAGCTTACTCCTAGAGTGGGACTGTGCGCTGCTAGAAGCGCCCCAGACTTGCCTCTGTCAGGCCCCTTGCAGCACTGTGCTAAGCTGCCATCAGTTGGATCGTGCCTGGGCCCTCAGGAAGACGGAAGGATGAGTCATTCTCGGGACCTCAAGTTCTGGGGAGCTGAAAAAGGCTCAAAGCTCTCTTGTGCAAGTATCTTCAAAAATACATGTCTTTTTTGGCATGTGCAGTTAGGGAAGAGAATGAGGAACATGTGCTGATACAGAGAAATACACAGAGGTAACGTCTTGTCTCTACGCGCGTATTAGCCAGTGAGCTATTTTAAGTTCCGCACAGATATACAGAGCTACAAACCAACAACAGAAGGGTATTTGTGATCTTGGTTAGCAGCAAAGCTACAGCATTCGAGGCTCTCCAGAGGGCCTGTGCTGGCTGCAGGCTGGGTGTCAAGTCTTTGTTTGGCCTCAAAGGCAAACAGGAGTAGAAGGGAATAGGAATATCCCATATTACAAATCTAAGCTGATCTGAGTGAAGGCCCAGAGAAGGAAGATTCTTAGGCCATTCACTACAGCACAAATCTTGTTTCAGGCAAATCAAATCGCACCTATTGCAACTTGACTTTCTCTCCGTGAAAGTAATCAAATTTGTTTTAACTATTGTTTTGACAATTTAGTTTCAAATTCGTCACAGTGATCTTAGTGGTAAAGTTAGAATGAAAATGATGTTTTATCTAGTCTGCGTGCAGGAGAGAATGTGAGAAAGGAGGAGATGGAACAAGCCTTCTCTGTGAAACAAAGACATGCCACTGTGTGTAGTAATTCCCAAGTCTTTTAAAGTTATGACAGAAGTTGACTGTGACTTGTTCGTTCAAACTGGCTAGTCCAATTAGCAGCTATTTCCCCTTGCCCTCTTTGGTTTGGCCTACATAGATTTGATCTGATGGATGGGGGATAAATGGGGCTAACTAGCTCTTTTGAAGATACACTACAGGTCTATTTTTGACATGGAGCCTAAGTCCAGGGAATGCAGAGGATATCCTACCTAGGACAGGATGAAGCATCAGTTCTGTCAGAGTGGGATTCCCTAGGCTTTTCCTGAGTTTGCAGCTACTTTGATTTCAGCAGCCTTTTTACGGAATGAACTTGTCTCTCAGACTGGTAGTAGATAACGGTGGCAGGGAGGAAAAGGGGCAAATATAATCGAATATCATTATTTCTGTAAGGGTTAAAAACTGGTGCACGAACATTGACTGAGAATCTTGGGTCTAAACTTCACAAATAAGTTACAGAGAGAATTAACATTTATGTTTTGCCAAGAATAGGTTGCCTAAGCAAACTCGGTACAAGCTTGCTCTCTTGTGTTGAAATCCATTACTTCCTAATTAGATTTGTTTTGCATCTATTACTAAAAATGTAACTTAGCATTCAAAGGCACGGTTACATCTGCTGCTCCAAAATCCACTTTAAGATAAAGCTACATAAGCTTCCATTCTCAAGGCAGTAAAATACTATCTTTTTAAACAGACAATATTCTGGAGTCCTAAAGTACTTCTTCAATATGTAATATCTGTGTGTAAAGTTTCATTAATTTTACAGTTTAATGCTTGCTATATTTAGGGTTCAGTCCTGTCAGTCACTTCATTAAAGTCTCTCAAACATCTTCCTATTTGGGGTACAAGCTGGACACAAATTTATTGCCGTGGAGAGATACTGTGAATAATTATGGCTGTCCACATAGGTTCTTAATATATACGTTATTTGCTAACAGCCCCCTTAAAGTAGTAAACACAGTTTTTTTATACTAGTACATCAGTTGGAGAATATTTTTTTTCAGTCAGGTTATTAATACCATATTCTTATTAAGAGGGCTGTCAGCATATTAGCATCATTTGTATTTTAGCAGTTAATAATCCAAGCTAAAACTTGGGTCATAAAAATAGCACTATTTAGAATCAGCATTTTTTCCTCTGGTGTACACAGTAAGGCAAACAATAGAAGGAACAGAGAGAACTTCATAAAAACTAGGGAAGAACTCAAAGCAAATGCTATCCAGAAAAAACAGAGGTCAGACAAAACTTGATGGTGGGGCTGAGGGGGACATGTTATTTGAGGTTTAGTAAGCAGATAGTGATTATGGTCAATAGCAGCAAGGTTTTTTGAAAAGTCTTAAGTTGTGTTCATAAAAACTGTAAAATGATTATATAAAACTTTGTTAAATTGGAAAGATCTAATCTTCCCTGTGCATGTAATACAGCTGTGCTAAATTATGTTTTTGTGGATGTGTTGCAATATATGGAAAACAGTTTTCAAAACATTTTTTAATTGTTCTGAATGGCACCATTTTAAATCTAGCTTTCTAAAAGCTGGTGCATAAGTCTGCAATACATACTCCCTTGTTTCTTAGATTAAACTTTTTATGGAAAAGAAATTGTGTTAGTTTCTTCTTTTTGGTAAATGAGTAAATGAATAATGCAGGTAATATGAAAAAGTAATTTAGTGTGAAATAAAGCTGTAGAATTGTTGAAACAGAAGGAGAAGGAACCATGGACATGGAGGTTTATACAATATTAATTCAAGGCATTTTTTTAAAATAAAAATGTGGCAGACAATTATGGTAGCACAGATTTGACTTTACTGTTAAGGCTTTTTCACAGACTTAGTCTAAAAATCAACAAGGCCAGTCTACATGTCTAAAGTATGTATGCAAGTCTTAGAAAGATAACCTTTTCCTCCATTTTGTTTTTTGAACTATGGAACTACACTTCTCAAATTCCAACAATGAAATATGCAGCTGTCCTTTTCTACCGCTTTGCAGAGGCAAGAGTCAAGGATAGAATATATATCTGTGCAGCAAGGTGTATGTGTGTGCGCCTGTGTATGTTTGTGTTTTTATCAAGTTTGGATTTACTTGCAACATAACTCATTCAGTTTTCAGAGGCAGTGACTGCTCAAAAAGTACTGCTCAAAAAACGAGTCCTCCCTCAAAAAAAACCCCACCATTGCTGAATTATCCTTTTATAGCAAGTGGCTGGTGTGTTCAAGCTCTCCTTTATGTTTGCTTTGGCCAGACAGTTAAGGAGGCAAGTTTTAATACCTAACACCAGGCATTAAAAATGTATTAATGCAACTATTTTTAGATACTGTAAATGTATATACCTTAAAACAAATGCGTCCTCTTATCAGTCCGTAAGGAACAGGTCCATAGCACCTGGAATCTGTAGAATTCCTGAGATTATCACCTTCTAACCAAACATGTCCTTTAGGCACCTATGATTAAGCAAGATTGAAATGTAAAAAGAAAATAGAATAGAATGGTATTAAGCATGGTTTGCCTTACAATATAGTCTCTGATTTCTGTGTTCCGTATTTCATGACTGTATAATGAACTAATTTTTTATTGAATCTAGTAAGACACAGTGCCAGATTTGGAGGGATGAGAAGGAGTGCTCCAAAGTATCTGTTCTATCATGTGCTCAAAAACCAATGGTTTGCAACAAAAAATCCAAAATGAAGATGTAAGAGGTTAGACCAATGTGACAGGGTCATTAATTTAATAGACTTCAAAAGAGGTCATTAGGATGTTGACTGAAAATCTGCCCTCCTGTCGCAGTAACAGCATGAACAGGGCAGCCACACACTCATCAACATCCTGGGGCCAGCACCAAGGCTAGACCTGTTAGTAGATTCATGATGAACTAACTGGTAATTGATTGTGACATCAATTACGAATAATCTCATCATTTTATCGGAGTAGGCTTGTCAAAGTTCTAATTAAGATCACAGTTCATTCTATGTGCAGGCAGAATCCACAACACATTATATTGCAGTAATGATGATCACAAAACAGCAAATCCCTTTTTATAATTTGAAAATTAATGATGGTGACCTTATACTATATGACAAAGACCTTTCATTGCCTATATATATTATGCATTAACTATATTACATACCATAGATTCATGGCATTCACTGACTGACTCAATGACAAAATGAGAAATAGCAACATAGCTGTATTAGTTACCAAAATAAGAGTATACGGCTTTCATATATGAAAAAGTTGCTACTGTAAGTCTTAAACTAAGACTTCCGCTTGGAATATACAGCACTATTTTGATATGGTTTTTTAAAAACATTTCAGATAGAAATAACCTCTTACAAGTCACCAAATAAAATATTTAATAATTATGCTTCTAAAAGTCTAAACCAGGCCGAAAATTTAAAAGTAGTGACATATTCTCAAGCTAGGTAATATTTAATGTGGACTTTAAGTTAACATACATTTTTCCAAAACCAGCTATGTACTTGAAACATTACTATGCCCACAATTCAGAAAAAAACCCCAATATTTAAAAAACCCAATTTCAAATGAAACTCAAGAGTTTGAGCAGTATAAACACTAGTGTTTCAGAAATAAGCCACATGGACTCATAAATACAATAGTCTATATATACAGAATTCAAGGATAACAGACTAAACAAAATAAAATACCACTCTAGTAGTAAAGTCTGGATATAAACTATTAAAAATAAAACCAGGTCCCCCAGATAAACATTTGAGGAAAATGCAGTTGAAGGGTAATTGTTGGTACGTAAGCTATCTGGCCAGGTAACACTTACTGGGAACGCTGTCTTTAAATAAGCCTTTCAGGCTCTTGTTTAGTCAGGCTCTCACCTGCCTGTTACCAGACTAGGATAGCGCGCGACTCGAGAGTCCCTTTGTTGAGCTGTGGCGAATGTGTAAGCTGTGGATTAAGAACCAGTAGTTTGTCTCCGACAGTAGAAAAAGAGCTACTCGTGGTGGAAAGCATATCTGAGCCTGTCCGTCTTCTGCCAACCGCCCCCCTGTATTCCTCCGGTACCCAGGTGTGCGCTTCAGGCATGTCAGAGGGCGCACATCCCTGCCTCAGCGTTTCAGAATCTATACGTGGAGCTGCTAGACCAGCAATATGTCTAAACCCTTTTGAAACCTACTGATACTGTCTCCTTCCACAGTCTCCTGTATAAAGGAGTGCCACCTTGTTTGTTTTAAACTGATCTGCTAGTTCCATCAAGGTCCTTTACTTCTTGTTCTCCCAGTCCCTCAACACAGCAATTTCATATTCAGCTTGTCTGCCACCTTTTGTTATTTTGTAGGCTTATCAGATTGCTGGCATGTGCACGGAAGAGCTGTCTCTGGGAAGGCCAGTTGATTTCAGCTAGACGACTTTGGCCCTCCTCCTACCCAAGCAGCTTGGCAAACAAAAATAACCAAGTAGAAGTCAACTTAAAATAAATACATTTTAAAAAATTCTATCCAGAGTCAAATGACCTGTGTGGAATATACATCTCATCACATGTGGAAATGCGTTTTTTATAGGTCTTTATTGAAGAATATACTGACATTCCTATTTTCCTCAAAAATTCTGTGGTATACAGCCTATTTAGAATATCCAGCAGCAATTGTTAGGTTAGTTGGATATTCATCTTTGCTTGTTTGCAGTGTAGCCACCTAAAGCATTCACTGTGTCCACATCTTGCATGAGTTTGTTTTTCAGGTGCACATCACAATGCAAAGCAGCGTTCTGACCTTTCCGGTGCGAACTCTCCTGTCCAGCATCTACCAGAATTACAAATCATACGTCAAACTACTGTCATTTTCAAAGACTATTTCAGCAAATACACAGAAAAAAGAGGCATGAATTACTATGAAAGGAAGATGTTTTAATGAAATAAAAAAGGAAACCCACATTAACATTTCACATTTCTGAAAAAGCATCACTTCTTGTAATGCGTTACCGTTTCACACACAGGACACTACCAGCTCCCCTTCTACTTTACTGGTTCCCATGCCTTCTCGCTTTCCCCGCCTGATTCATAGGCAGAACGTGAAGCTCACCTGTTACTATGTGAAATAAGGACCCACATGTAACACAAGTATATCCAAACACTTCTAGACCTTCCCATCTTTTTTCCATGCTCCAAAAGTATAAAAAATAGAATAAAGTGCTTTTTCCAGCTGTGGCATATCACTTACTACTTCTAATACTACTAATTGCTTGCCTGGACAAGATACTCATCATTTGCATTCCAGATAGAACATTTGCATTAAAGTATATTCCTATATCCTGAAGTTCACCACCTACGGTAACTTTTGTAGTTCTCCATGGAAGGTATGACAGGACCCTATACCTCTAAATTTGGCCTTAAGAGTCCCATCACAATGTATGATTCATCTAGAGATAACAGAGTATAATACCTTTGTATGGTGCCTGTCCATCATCTAGGCACTTCACTACAACCTAGAATTAAGACAAGCAATAAAAATCACATGAATTACATGAAAATGTAAAACCAAATACCAGTGACAGGCCATAATCATTAATTAAAAAAAGTTGTTTACACCCCTTTGAAATAAAGGCTGTAGCCAGAATCCTTCAAGGGTTTATGCACCAAGCTATTTCTGGACCACATCACTGATTTCAGTGGGATTACTCACATTGAATAAAGTTAACTCTGAGTATCAACCTTTGCAGAATCGGGACCCAATTTGAAATGCCTCAAAGCTATGCAAGCACAGTAGCTGGAAATAAGATACATTTTTAACCAAAGGAAAAAAACCAAAAACCCAAACTATTGAAAACTTGTATTTGTAGTGAGAATATATTAATTACACACCAATAGGCTGCTAGTGCCAAAAAAATCCAAGGCAATGGGAAAGCCACTTGCTTGACAATCACAACGTTGCATTTTGGTATCTACAGGCCATGGACGATGGACGTCTTAGACAAAATTAATTGTATCTAAGAAGTACAACTGAAATCACAGTTACCATTACTACACACAGAAGGAGTGTGAATGCAAAGAATACTGACAAGAGTGCCAAAAGCATTTAATTTAGGCTGGGCAGCATTTCAGTTCTCCTTTACACATAGGCCAGAACTAAGATGTGAGCCTCACAAGCCCCACAACTGAATTTTCACGTAATTAACTAGTGGGTCACATGCAAAACCAGCAATTCCACAGCAGCGCAGGTTAACGTGAAAACACGCTGCCTCCGATTGTCTGCAGACTACTCTCTTTGCCTCGGCAACCCTTGTGCCTCTGGTTTTGTGCAGATTATCTGAGGATTTATTTCCAAGGAGCAGCAGCTCTCGGGCAGAAGCGGTTATCTGAGATGCAGCCTATATGCATGAGAATACAGCACGCTGATCAGACACATCACTCTTCCCCCTTCCAAGGCTCTGAGGGCTCCAGCGCAGGAACAGATAGACCAGAAGAGCAAGATTATCATTTAGAGCAACTGAGTCTGTAGCAGCAGCTTATTCTGTTCCAGCTCAGATAAATTACCTTCTTTCACTGAGACAAACTGACTAAATTTGCAGGGCTGGCGGCATTTACTTAGTGGTATAGTTAAAGTGGCAAAACTGAAGCACAGGTCAGGTATTTGATGCATACTTACGTGCTGGTTTTGGCTGGGATAGAGTTAATTTTCTTCACAGTAGCTAGTATGGGGCTATGTTTTGGATTTGTGCTTGCAAAAAAAAACTTACTAGCCTAAAACATTAATTTACCTAAACCAGCAGGGGAAAATCAACAAATAATTATATTCTTTTGGTCTTTTCACATGACGCCAAACTTTGTTCTTTGAGTAATCTCACTAACTTCAAAACCAAGAGATGAGATCTGCACTGCATTAACTGGTATACTAGAAAACTAATATACATAATTTCATCTGTTAATCTTATTTGCAGTATCTGCCTCAAAAATACCCCCAAACCCAAATAAATGAAAGTAGGCTCTTGTGGGCTGGGGTTTTTTTTGTTTTGGTGGGGGGTTTTTTTTGGTTTGTCACTTTTGGGGGGACTTTGGATGGGGAGGTACTAAAGATGGGGAAATAGGGATTTTTAATAAATAAGTGGCTAATTATAAACATGAATCTCTTGCAATCTCTCCTTTTGGAATTCCAAGCAGTCTGAGTTTGTCAAAGAACATCAGCATGTACAATCAGCTGGGAGCAGATGAAGTTTGAACTTTTGTAAGGTCACAGGTATTCACATCACCTCCAGCAATATCAAAGTTTCAAACTTAAGAAGAACTTTAAATCATTCCTATCTTTTCTTTTCAGTTCAGAGGCTTCCTTCTTGAGCTATGATAAGAACTAATCTCAGTGCTGGACAAAAGAATAAAGTCTGCAAGTTCTCATCTATCCCTACTAAGGTCTATTTAAGTGCCTCCTACTTTGGTACAAGCAACAAATGTAATTGCTTCATGGCCTGCGGGTGTTCATTTAACAAAAGAAGCTTTTGTGAATAAACCACAGGTGTTACCCTTCTTGATTAAAGTGAAATATGATGAAAGAATCTACAATATCAAATGACAAATTTACTAAATACTGATTAAATTGCCTTATTTAAGTAAATTGCATCTAGTTAGGATAAAATATACACCATAGAAATGCAGAAGTTTGTTTTATCACTCTATACTTAAAGTCTTACATAGCTATTCCTTAATCCTTTATTTATTAATTCAGAACCAAGAGTGAATAATGCTTAACAGATACTCTTTTTTAATGATACAGTTGCTCTAGGCACCATCTCTATAAGCGTATCATAAATGTTATTCATATTAAGGCTGCCATCTATATAAACCCCAACAACATTCATTAGCTCAATATTTTCAAAATCAGCATAAGCATTTACTTTTTCTTTTTTGTGCTGGAAAAAGCTATGAAATGGTAGCAGCCACACTGGACCTTTAACAGCATAGCAGATTTTAAACCAACATCTTCTAAGCATTACCTGGAATTTAATACTCCTTAAAAGAATATAACAGAATGAATTTACCTTAAATTCATAGGTACTTCCAAACAGTTTAGCATTGTCCTTTTACTTATTGAACAGTTTAAGCTGCTTATGAATAAGACACAATGTACTTGGCCCAGTTTGTTTAAATAGACATACTAAAAGGAATACATTATGACATTATGACCTTGGTCCAGATTATTATGAGACAAGATGACAATGAAACACCAACAGGTTTCTATACAGAAATTAAATTCACTCTGACTAAATAGTTATATTACAAATTCATTCTCTATATTGTCACTGGTTGTTTTAATAGAAAATGTATAAAAAGGTAAGATATGAAGACTTGTCCATCTTTAAGTTTTGAAATTAATTATTAACCAATATTAGAATCACATAACCATCAATGGTAGCAATGTTAACTCATACTACGAGGAAACTAAAGTGTATTAACTTGGATTTGAATTTGTAAGACATTTTTCTCTATCGTGCAAGCATAGCAGTTGAGCATTGTTCTTTAATAAAAATTTGGGGAAGCTGTTACAGTAATCTGTCAAAGCATTCACTGGTTATTTGAATGTTTGTTTTTTAACCATTGTTGCTCCTTCTAAACTTCGTGTAACGCACAAATGGCTACTGCTGTTCCTGAGCTTACTCACCTGGAACTTCAAAGGTCTGATCACTGCACTCACTGCTTCACGGGACAGGTCACAGAATTTTCACATCAGCAGTATCTATGCCAGTCTAATGATGAAAAAATATGCTTTCTCTCATCACTTTTTGGCTGTTGCAGAAGTTTTCAACTGTGTTAAATAATAATTCAAACACTTGCATGCATTGTTTACTTTACTTCCATAAATACTCTCATTTAATATTCAGATCTACAGCATCTTGTTAAATATACTGATCTAAATCAGCCTGAAAAGCTATATATCCAATTTAAAAAAATCTCTAGCTGCAACCCTGAATTTAAATTATTAGGCATCATTCCTTTTCTAAAAATATTATCAGTGAAAATGAAAACTTAATAGAATTAATAAAAGCTAGGAGCAAGTATTATCTGTCATGAAGAATAATGTGCTGATTTTGCACACACTTTCTAGAACCTCTCTCTTTGCATTAAAACAATAGCTCTCTTTTGAAAACAAAAACACTTTGCTTTAAATAGTGAAAAATTATCTAAGTTTTCTTAATCCATTACAGTTTTGAAATTTTCATATTTTATAATGTTCATAGGCCAAAACGTTCAAAAACAGATCTCCTAGCTACATTTAGGAACTTCTGAAAAAAAACTCAGAATATTTCTGTGATTCATCAGTCCAGACTGTTATTAGCTTTCTTGATTTATAGAAGATGAACATTTTGGAAGAAAATGATTACAAATCCAGCAAAGATTACTTAACAGTTTGCAAAGACTTTTCTCACAGCAATCATTAAGGATTTGATTCTTTTCTTCTCCAGAAAAAAGATGATGTAACAGGGTCACCCTAAAGTATAAGTTTGAGAACAAAAACCTATGGGTTCAAACCCCAACTGGAACTTACTGGTTAAAACAGAAAACCCGTTACCATCACTGGTGTGCCCTGGACAAAGGCATACCTGTACCGAGTGCTCTAGCTAATAAGCCTGGTAGCCACGATGGCCAATAAATACTCTGAGCAGGGTTAAGGAATCTGAAAAGTATCATCTGGACCCATCAGGAGCAGCCTGAATCTCTGCTAATCAATCCCAGGCCTCGGCACTGCATGGTCTCATCATTTAAGACAGTCGGCAGGTCTTAGCTAATATGTATAGAGGAAGAAAAAAAATGAAATGGGTGCTTCATTTAGACATGAAGCTGATATAGGCAGACTAAAACTTGTGCTCAAAATCTTCAGTGAGTCCTTGAGCAGTTGGTTTCATCGTCCCGAGTGCTTCCTAGAAGTTATTGGTGAATTTGGAGCAGAGGAATAACAGAATCGTAAAATCTTGAAGGTTCAACCTGATCTGACCAGTAGAGCCAAGACTGTGTTCCACAGACAAAAAGCATCTAGTGCTACCAATTCAGAAATGAGTGATCTTGAAACACCTTTCCCTCAAGTCAACGAGGAGATTTCTGTATGGTTTTCCTTCAGGAATGAACTGGCTGACCAGAAGAACCGGGGCAGTACGGCAGCGCCTGGGCAGCGCTGCTCTCCCCCACCCCAGCGTAGCTGGGCTGCCCTCCAGACCAGCTGAAAGGGGCAGCCGTCTCCTCTCGGTTCAGACTGTGGGGAAGGAAGAGCTGCTGGAGAAAGCAACGTAAGAGACCTCGGTGGGAGCTCGTTCATTCAGGAGCTGCGTTTAAGCTGAGCCTCTCGCTGCTGTCCTGTGCCTGAGCTACGGTGTGGGCATTGCCCATGTCTGGCCACCCACCTCCCCGACCCCACAGACCCGAGGATAAGCTCTGGTGAACGGTACCGATGCTGTTGTGTCAAGTCGTGCCACTCGTATGTTCTTGAAATATCAAAAACAAAACTGAAAAGGTAAAAAGACCAACCCACTTGAGCAGAAGAAACCCTGGAAATATTGGGAAGCAGACTGATAAAATTCTGTGTGTTTCTCTTCCTTTGAATAATTTAGTTTTGACAAATCAGAATTTTGATTTTAAATTACTTCTCAGAAAATTCAAGATTAGCTCTAGTCATGAACTCTCTGTACAGGGATATAGAGGGAACTGCAGACAGAACAAATCTGCAAACTAAAGTAGTATGCCACATCAGTTCTCCTTTCCCACCAGACTTTTAGTATACCTGCTACTTAAAATTATGGCATAACTTTCTCTCAAGCCTCTAGAATGCTAGAACTAAGGAGAAGAAGAAGGAGTAAGATACTTCCTTTCTCCTGACCAGCAACTATTAAAACTTAGCTTACTGAAATACTAAACCATGAGTGTAAACTAGCTATTAGGATACCAAGGACAAAGGAAGAAGAACCAATGTTTCAAGAACTTTATCTTTAATTGCTAATTAGGGTATTTTAAAGAGACTATCCAATGGTATTGACCGGTCTGAAATACCAAACTATTTTTCAGTGTCTTACGTTGTGCATCCAAAATCTGTAGTACTGTCTAGTGATGAAGACATTGTGTGGCTTACATTAACATTACATTATTCTTAGTACCAACATAATATTCTTACTGCATTTGACAAGGACTGTTTAACAGTTAATAGCGCTGCGCAAGACCACTTCTCTGATCTGCAAACACAGTAAGATGCATTATCTCTGGAATTATGTTAGCTCTAGAGTTAACCACAGGATGAAGAGATGCCATCTCCGCAATGAACCTCATTTTAGCACAAGGTAAACACACTTCCCCCACATCAGCTAGTCTCACAGCATTAGTGGTGTGTTGTGATTGATTACCAGCAGAGTGTTGCTGAGATATGGATTTGTATCTCAGCTTTTTATCACTATGACTTGCAAAAGGCAGTTCCTTATTTACAGACTCTACCTGTATTAAGTGACATTATTAGGTACTACTTTTGTTTAAGTGACACAAAAGCTTAGCATATTGGTGGTTTATGACATACAAGCTGTTTTAATCTGATGACTTACCCCTCACTTTTTCAATTTGTAAATAGGAGCTGCAGCGTAAGAACATATGGTACTAAAGAAATTAAAGCTAAAGTAAATGGCATTAAAACAAATTCAACTATAACAATAGGATACTCAATCTGAATTATAAACCTGGATCTGTATTAAGACTTTTAAAAACAGGAAATAAAAACCTAAATATGAAAATTAACCTTTCGGGTGTTTGTTTTAAAGACCATTTCAGGGGCTTCCTGTGATTGAGTAATTTCTTTATTAACCCTCATTACTTAGATCTTGTAGTTAAATGAATAAATCAGTAAAGATATTTTTTAATAATTGAAACTAGGTCTGAATACCACATTACTAAAAATCAGTTGTTTACCTTTTTAACTTTTGGGTTCATATCACATTGCTTCTGATACTGTAAAAATACATTATGCATTCTTAAATGTTTATTACAGTAAATACACTTGCTTATATGTATAAACACCATCACTGAGCACAAAACCAAAGAGCCCAGCAAAACTACCAGCCTAATGCTCATATTCCATACCAAATATCAATTAAAAAAAAAAAAAGAAAAATTACATTTTCCTAACTTTGTAATACTACAGCAGCTTACTCAAAAAAGGAATTTCATTATACTTTTCATGTAAATACGAAGATTTCCATCATTATTATTCTGCAGATAAGCTCCAACCTCTAGCATATGAAGCCTCATGTACCATAAAGGGTCCAAAGTAAAGATGTTCCTTATGTACTTAAATTTTAATTTAAGCACGTGCTTGATTTATACCAATCAATTTGCTATGTGGGATTAGTTCCATCATCTTATAATCCAACGACGACTCCATCAAAGACATATTTTTGGTACAGCCTTACACTTAGGGCACTCTGACAAAAATAATTTTTCTCATATGATGTATTACTTCAGCTAAGTATAGCAGCAAAAGTATTTTTATACCACTATAAAGACTTTCACGTAACTGCCACTGCTATACTGCATTTCTACTCAACTGAAATATCTCTTCAGAACAACTTATTCAACTTATGTATGTTTTTTTTTTATTTTGTCATTTTCATTATGGCTTGGAAGGTTGGTTTGTGTTGGTTTTGTTTTGTTTTAATCTACAAGTATCTACTTGGTTGTTTGCAACAATAAAGTATCTATCTCATCTGTGTAATTTTACAGAGAGCAAATTGTAAACAGGGTTTTCCATTCTCGAATCTATATATATATAAGCCATCCTGAGAAATATATTCATGAATGAAACAGGATTGCAAGCAGGATCTGATTTTAGCATTCTCTTAGGCTTCAGTATAAGAATCATGTATGATAGTGCTTCTACACACAAAAATTCCTAACTTAAAATCTGTAAAATATGCCAACGATGACACAGTCAATGCAGACTAAGCACAATTCCTACTAACACGACTATAAGGATTCTCCTTTTGGGGCGACAAGGGAAGCAGCTGCTTAGAGGTGGTTTCACTCTCAGCTGTGTTAAGTATGTCGTACTGCCGTTATTCCGACATCTCCAGTAACTGGCTAACTCATAACACCTAACCGTGAGTTGGCAAACGCCAGCAAAGAATGAAGCAGAGGTTTGAACTGCCTAATTTGGTAGTAGCTCTGGCATCTGATACTTTTTATTTACTGTACTGTAATAAGCTTGCAAACACGACAGGAACTATTCACTATCGCTCCCCAAAACAGGAGACAAGTTAGTCAAGGAAAGCTGAGCAGTTCACTGTAATAAAACCAAACAATCCTCTGACCTTTCACACTTTGGAGTCACTGCATTCAAGTATCACTCGGAGATTTCTCATTTTAGAAAAAGCAGGTAGTAGCCAAATATAAACAACAAAACTCATGACAATTTCTAGGCTTCGCTCACTTAAGGAGTACCTGCAGTTGTACCTTTTTCTCTGCAGTCAGACACCCCAGGCAGCACTTCTGGCCTTTTGGGATCCTAGGCAAGGCCTTTCCTCCATTTCGCCAGTCTTTTTTTCAAAAAGCCAACTCAGGTTAACTCTTCTCAAGGAAGCATCAACAAAACAAATAACCAGTTGTCTGTACATCTGCTGCTGCTATTTCTTTGAAGAATTTTGTGTTTGAATTAAGAGAAGAAGTGCATAGCACAGTGATTGACTAAAATAAGGAATCTGATTCGACAATTACCTAAACAGAGAGACACATCACTTTTCCCTCCCCAACAAGAACAATTTACTTAGTAAATAATCCAGTGTAAGTTACCAGTGTAAAGTGCAGATATCTATGTTGAGAATATACTCTTCTGTAAAGGAAGTGTCTCGTGAACAGATGGAAAGCTCTACCTCTTCAACAACCACTAAAGATAGGAGGAAAACACATACACACTAACAAACAAGAGCATTTCCATTTAGATCATTTCTCCCCCTAGATACAACTTATGATGAAGAACTAAGAGAGCTTGCATGTCACTTGGCTATATTTCCATACATCAGCCTTTATGAAAAACATACACAGGAAAACAGGTAATGGACTCTGCATTCCCCATCCTCTCATTCTCCTTCCATTTTGTATTAAAATTGAAGACAAGAAATCTTGCACCTAAGGCAGAAATTGTTCTACTGGATATTCATTTCATTACTTCAGGGTTTCCAGAAAGGCTGACATCCTGCTAAGTACAAACCTTTCCTGAACTTCCTTTTCAAGACTAAGACAAGTGAGGAACAAGATGCTCAGAGAAACTCAGTCTGCATCTTCTGTCAGCGTACATAGACTTCAGGTTTCCATTTCAGGTCGTTCTGCTCTGGGAAATTCATAGAGCTAGAAAATTTCTTCAATAAAGGTGGGTTGGGGTTCTTTGGGTTGGTTTTTTTTATTTTTTTCCTTAGTTAAATAGTAACACAATTTAATTTATGGAAAAACTAAATACTCTGTCCTCCCCTTCAAAACATAACAGAGAATGAGTTCTTTCTGTTCATGAGTGACAGAAGTGTAAACAGAAGCTTCAGTGGTACTGGCACTTGATCAGAAGGGCAGATTAGAGGCAGGTGCCTGAAATGTCTTGCCTCCACACTGGACTGGAAGAAACAACAAAATTCAACCCCTCAGAACAAGGTATGAATCATAACCTTGCCTTCTGGACCTAGGACTTGACTAAATCCAGACACTGAATCTAGACACAATGTTGACAAGAATTTTGCCACTGATTTGAGAAAGGACAGGCTCCACTTCAGCTGCTTAACACAAATGAAGCAACAGTACCTGAAGGCTCGCTGGTGAAGTTGGCTGTCTTTATGGTAGCTAAACTCTTAAAAGATTTATCTATCACAAACTGTAGCTGGCTCCAAGGAGCATTCCATAAAATTTTCTACCTCCACAGCACAGGACTTCAGCTATGGGCCAGATGCTAATTATTCTTATTCTAATTGTGAGGATAAAGTGGATATGAAAAGGCAACAGATCTTTGTTTTAAGATTCAAAACACCTGTGCAAAATCTGATGCCTCTACAAGGTGCTGAACAGAGGTAATGGTCAAACATGCTTTTGGGAAAAAAACCTACATTCTTCTGTGTTGTGGTTTAACCCCAGCTGGCAACTAAGGACCACGCAGCTGCTCACTCGCCTCCCTCACAGTGGGATGGGGGAGACAATCGGAAGGGTAAAAGTGAGAAAACTCGTGGGCTGAGATAAAGACAATTTAATAGGGAAAGCAAAAGCCGCGCACACAAGCAAAGCAAAACAAGGAATTCATTCCCCACTTCCCATGGGCAGGCCGGTGTTCAGCCATCTCCAGGAAAGCGGGGCTCCATCACGCCTAACGGGGACTTGGGAAGACAAACGCCATCACTCCGAACCTCCCCCTGTCCCTTTTCCCCCAGCTTTATATGCTGAGCATGACGTCCTATGGTCTGGAATAGCTGGGACAGCTGACCCCAACTGACCAAGGGATGTGTCCCCTCCCAAATTCTTGTGCCCCCCGCAGCGTGCTCGCTGGTGGGGCGGGGTGAGAGGCAGAAAAGGCCTCGGCTCTGTGCAAGCACTGCCCAGCAGTAACAAAAACATCCCTGAATTACCAACACTGTTTTCAGCACAAGTCCAAAACATAGCCCCATACCAGCTGCTGTGAAGACAATTAACTCTGTCCCAGCCAAAACCAGCACATTCTGTGATCATGATCTCTGATGATTTTTCTAATGATAGCCTAAAAAGAAGTTGCCAAAAACATTTTGTCACAAATCTTTCCAAACTTCTGTTAAGTCTATCTGCATAAAGACAAGTGAGCATTAAGAATACTTGTTCCTTTTTATTTCATCTGGTTTCCTAATTTGTCCAAAAAGTCAGGTAAATTACGACTTTTCCAACCATACTCAGAAAAATTAAAATATTGTTACATTGAAATATAGACATACACTATAGTTTCGAAAGCAAAATCCTCAAAGCTATTGCAGAGACAGAATTTTTACTTCTTAGTGTTTAAAATAGAGAAACAGTTTTGCCTTCAGACTAAGCCTTTGAGTCTGCCATCTATACTGCACCTTATGCAGAGAATTTTAGAGTATTCTTCCAGGGAAGAAGACCTAAGCAAAGAGCAGAGCAAAAATATCATCTGCCTACACTTCCTACAGAGACAAAAGACACTCACAAAGACAGCTTGCCATAAAGCAGAGTTTACAAATTATGACATTTTACTGTACATATACAAGAAGAAAGAATAATTTATGAACGTCATAATTTATTATGATACTCAGATATTGCAAATCCTTTACAGACTACCAGGGCTACTTAAATAATCATTAATGTACAAAGCAAGAAACTCTAATACTTACATAGCTGTGACTCTTAAGGAAATCTGAAGGGTTGCTTGTGCAGACTTTATCCCCTTCCAAGCCAATTACTCTTTTACAGATATTTGATTTGGGGTCATTTGGGCTTTTCACAATTACAATATCTCCTCTGAGAGGAAAAAACAGAAACAAAAACAAACAGAAGAACTCTAAGTACAAACTATTTGGCTGAATACAACTGCATCAACGTGTATACTCCCAAAATATTCACATACATTAAAGTTACTTCCTTCTGCTGAAAATGCTTGTCTACAATTTCGGTTTCTTCAGTTTTACTTGGGGTGTAATTTTACGCACAGTTTTTTAAAGTACATTTGGAGAGATTCTTTGTTATTTAGATCATTTATGAAACATTTAAGACTACATTTTAATTGACAATGCTCTGATGACATGAATGCCATTTAACTCGATCCTGTTGCTATGTAAACATGGAACAGAACAGATTCCTTGTTTCTAAATGTTATTGACCAAATGTTATTCTTCCAATGGAACTTCAAATGTCTAATCTGAGTCTGTGAGACCTTACATTACTTTTGCCTCTTGATTATATACATTAGATTGTACAATGAAACAGACCACAACAAAATGGGTGAAGGCCTTGAGCCTACTGTGCTCTACAACACAGTAATAAAATGACATTTGATAAACGGTACTTATACCATTTGGTCACTTTCCTAACAACCTATCTGAGCACAGCCATACCTACAGCCTGGTTTTCAAGAAAGACAAAACTGCTTGGAGAGGAGAAGTTACATTCACACAATAGAACTGCTTTAGGGAAAAAAAATGGGAGTTTTTCCATTGTTTGGACAAAGCTGTAAAAGTGATATAGACTATATCCTAAATGAATTCTGACAAGTTGTTCAATGGGCTGTATGTGCTGATTACTTTAACTTCGATCAGACACAATGAGAGGAGATTTACGGAAAATTACAATTTAGAAGCAGAAGAATATATGAAAAATAAAGGATGGCTAGAATGTGGTTATTGACAAGCTCTGGCAAACGGAACGTAAAATCTAGTCTCAACAAAGGAGCATACTTTCGAATGCAATAAAAGTGGCGGCTAAGGTTCTCCGAAAAGACAATATCAGAATTTTGAATGGTTGGTTCCATTGAAGGTCCAGAACACTGCAAATTAAAAATAAATGAGAAAAAATTACTATTTCCAATTACTTTTATCTAAAACACATTAATATTCAAATTATTTGCTAATAAATTAGAAAAGGTGTAACAAAGAACAACTAAAAAAGTGAGACCCTCAAAGGAACACGTGATACATTTAAAAGGTGAGGAGAGCCTCCAGAGCACCTCTAACTCTGTTACAGCTCCGTATTCACTCAGGATTTGTCCTGAACTGGGCTAGGTGCTACGAGCCCCTCCTGATCCATTTCAGCACCTAATCTGCGGGAAATTCTTAGGAGCAGCACTGGAAGCTCTGCCAGCTTAGCCCTTTCTTCAGCCTCTGCAAGAGAATCATCACAGAAGCTGCAAGAGCAGCTCACAGCTAAACTCCACTCTGTCCAGCAGCAGGATCTGCTAGGTTTAGAACCTGGGGAGGAGGGGGGGAACAGAAAACATCCAGGAATCTGCCTGCAGTTGGAAACAAGAGCATTTCCTACGGCGTGATTAGTGACTCCAGTCTTTCTGGAAGAATGTACTCTCTGCAGAATGCTTAATCATAGTTTCCCATTTGCTCCAGTGATGCCTCAAACAATAACTTAGAAAAAACAGGAATGCCGAAAGGAGAAATAACTTTCATAAAGGCTGGACCTGCCTCCAAAAAATAGGCTTTTACTAAACACACTTTGAAAAAGCTTTAATGAAAATGAAGAAACCTGAAATACTGGCATTATCATATATAACAATTTCAGTATTATGGTTTTATTTTCTTTTAAATGTCATGAAAATGAAAAGTTACCACAACAATTCCTCCAAGGTACTCAAAGGCACAATGCGCTATGCAGCCATATTGCACAGTATACCCAACAAATCGAAAGGTTTTTCCTAGGGCATTGCGAAGCATGGTACAGTGTTACGTCGTTCAGCTGGTTCTAGTCTACAGTAAAACAGAAGAATATCATTCATTTGATAACAACCTAACATTTACAAAACGATCTTTTGTATTTAACAACTCATGGACAATATTTTCTAAGAAAACAGTGAATAAAAACAGCAAATAATCAGATATATCTGAGATTAAGATAACTTAAATGCCATCAAAAAGTTTTTTTACTACGCAGACACTTCCACATGTACAATCAATGGACCCCTCTCACCAGCTTATTGGTAAGATTCAGTTGAGTAGGACCTGAAACAAACAAAAAAAACCCACCTTTGCCAAATTAGAGAAATTAATGGGAGAGAATGGTGTCAGTGCTCTCTGCTGACACAGCTGGGCTTCTTTTAGTCAAGACGGCAGACAAACTTACCTGCCGCATGTCTACATATCTGCAATAGTTATGAGAACATCCTCCCCCGCCAAGGGGTTTGGCTGAATGGATTCTGGAAAGCTGTAATCATACCTTTAAATGCAGGCTTCGACCTCCTGACTGGACCACATATGGTAACCCAGATGCAGTTATTTACTACGTAACACTTCACAGAGGTGTTTTAATCAGCTGAAGACAGTGCAACTTAAATCACTGTTTTTCTTCAAGCACTAGGATTTAAAACTGAACACTCAACAGCAAAACTGAGAAGCATCAAACCAGCTGAAGTGATTTGAAGATATTTCACAACTGAAATTACATTCACAGAAAACCGGAGTAATCTAGTCGTCAACCAAAACTTTAAAAGTGACCTGACAATCAATCAAATGAAAAAAGACTTGAAGAACTAGACAAAATTAAGGACAATAAAGGCGTGAATGGCTTGCCTAAGTAAGACGATACTAGAAAAAGAATACAGGAATTCTGGAGGTTTTGCAGAGCTTGCCTTTGACGAGACTTCCATTACCAAAACACTTCAATATAAAAATAAGGCATTAGGTCTTTCTCTTCTCAGCTACAGCACAGTGGCATAAGTTCTACAGCACATAAGACTGTAAATATCTTCTGACCCCCTCCCCCAAATATTTAAATCAAACTCTGATGATCAGATGTAATTCCTGCAATGCTAATCTAACTAAAATGTTTCCTTACCCCAATTTTTAAGATATTTTTATATAAATATATGTATCTCTTAAGGAAGTGGAAGACACACATACTGAAGTGACTGAAGCAAGTTTTACATTCTGCAAGAAACCTGTCCCCCTTAAACTCAGTATCAGGTGTATCATGAACTAAAACCACAGCAAGATTTCCCTCATTTACTAAGGTGGGTCAATATCGCCTGCTAAACAAATGCAGTAAGCTAAAAAAAAAAAAAAAAGAAAAATTCTGTGTGTACAATATGCCCTACTAAATAATGAAGTAAAGACCTCCCTTCTATATTTCATGATGTTTTGCTATTTAAATGCAGGAATTTAAAAGTGCATAGCTTTACTTGCACAACTCTAGAAGTTAATAGGAATTTTGCCTGAATACAATCAGAAGTGGCTTTTGTTCTTTGCATTTAGTATTTATTTATAAAGAAAAAAATGACCATTCTTGGGGGAAAATGTGCTCTACCAAGCTCATTTCTGTGTTTCAAAAAAGATATTTTTTTTTTTACATAAAACATCTCCAGAATAAATCCACTTAAACCAATCTGCGATTCAACATCCTTAATATTAGCTAACGAGTTTCACAGTAATGACCCAAAATACAAGAGAAAGCAGAAAAATCTTGAATTGTTTCATTAGCACATGCAGTGCCCAGCACATTGCAGACGCCCTGTAGAAACTGAACAGTTTTGCTGCAAGCCAAATGCACTTTCAGCAGAATTTATTCTGGAGAGCCAGAAAAGCGGTTTGCTCTTCTCAATCCAGTACACTATGAAAAGCATGGACCAACTCCTTGCTCTCAGGGCCGCAAACACTGTGAGCCCAGAAATGCGTTACAGGTAATAAAAGGAAGACAGAGTGACAGCAGATCGATTGGAGTTGCACAACTAGTGTGAATTAACGACCACGCTCTATCTTTTGAGAGAAGTCCATCATCAATACTTCTTAACAGCCCCTGCTAGAAAGGCAGCCTCACATTGCTTCTCAGCTGAGGCTGACACAAAAATACTGCGCAACCATCCTGTATTTCAGATCCATGCTATTCAGAAACCCTATATTAACAGAGTAAGACAGTATAGAATTCAGGCACCTGTGGATATTACAGGTAAAAAGGAATTGTATAAACTTTGCATTACATTGACTGAAGTAGGTAGATATTGTTGATTGGGCCAAATGGAACGGTAACAACAGATTCATTAAGAGAAAATGTAATCCTCTCATGCCAACAGCTATCAGGTTATAACTGAAGTATTTTTTTATTATAAAACTACAAACAACTGCTCTATGTCTCCAAAAATAAGTTTCAAACTGATTGCAACTAATTTCCTGTTAAAGACTCTGGATGACACGTACTTCCCGATAGTTACACTGAACACATTCATTTCTCTCTAATGTCTCTGAGTAACTCTGAATTAGGAGGGATAGATTTGCAAATTATTCAAGGAAACACAGGGCTCAGAGTGAGCTTTACCTACTGCGAGAGCTGTCATGGTATAAAACTAACCACAAAGATAAAGCATGAGGGAAGAGGTCTCAAATTTTGTTCCCAGTTCTCTTAAAATAAATTTTTAACCTCTAAGACATGGATTCCACCAGTCCCAGTTTATAAATGTGGCATAATGGATTTTTTTAAAATGCTCAGGCTTATCAGATATTCATGCTAATGATGAAAAAATTCTTAGTTCTTACATAAGGCTTTTTATTACTACTGAAGAAAGTTAATTTCAAATTAAGACATATATGTATACCTAGATCATACACAGTTTGAACCTAACAAGATAACTTCAGAGGATTGGGGGTTCTGTTTTTAACATTAAGGGCCATCTTTAGACATCTAATGTTCATTCCACAGAAAAACTACAATCCTGAAGGTTTCCATGTAGTTTTAAGTAACAACTTCTAGTTAATAAGTGAATGGTTGTAGTAAGTCCAATCAAAAAAAGAAATAACCTCTAGTTTATTAAAAAAACCCACAGAATATTTATCTAACAATTGCTTTAGCTTAAGCATCAGTAAAATAATTGTTTCCTCAGAAAACTATTTATCAGTACATTTTTAAACAATGCCATACTGTTGATCACAAGAAGATAAAGGGCTGAACATTTTTGCACATCACACAATTAATTTTAATACAAAGTGCTGTCAGCAGGCAACTTCACCAGATATAGCATAAGACCATTAAGCACAATAAAACAAATGATTTAAGTCACAGGCCCCTTGAAAACTTAATGGAACTGTTGTATAAACATCCTTATCACAGAACTAACGGCATAAAACCTGTTGGAATTACTTCCAGGTACTCCCTACTATTATATAGTAGGTAGCTGAAAATTCTATACTGAAATAGACATTGCTTTTATACCAAACATGGACATTGATTAAAGAAGGTTACACATCCATTTTTATCACACAGAATACAATCTGGTGGTTTTACAAGAACTGCATAGTTTATCCCCCGCAGCAAATAAAATGTAATTACTATTATCTTCTGTTCCCTTTTCCTTACATAGCCTGTGCCTTCATAGTTTGATTTTTTTTTGTTTGTTTGTTTGTTTATAAAATTAATCACAGCTAGCAGGGTGGAAATCACTTTGAGCCTCATGAATGACATCCAAGAGATGGGAAAGGATTAGTTCTCAGTTGCTGCCAGTTATAGCGCCAGGTGGCTTTTTCTGCAGTGAAGGTGTTACCGATAATCCCATTACATTGGTACTAAATCTTGCAGACATCAAAATTATCACCAAGGTTCCTTTTCATCCCATCCTTTCCAAATGACTGGAAGTCGCTTCACCTGAAAGAAGTCAAATCCACATGCAGCTGCTGTTTTAGCAGCCAGCGGACTCCCTGAGAATGCCAATCGTGATCCAATTTCGCTGTGCTGGTGGCCCCCTATTCCCTGTCCAATAATACATCTGTTAAAAAATCCTACAGCTACAAATCAAGTTTAATCCTACCAGGGACCTCATGTTGGTCTTGTCTTCCAAAAAGGCAGCAGGTTTTGCCGTCTATCTCTGCTAGTGTCTGGGGAATACTCTTTAAATCCCAGCCCTACTTAGAAGAATAAGCTAAGGATCACAAAACATGACCTCAAAAACCCTGATATGACTATATTCTGACCCAGAGGCATTCATTCTAGGTGAAGATTAGAACTTTGCATAATAAGATTACACAGCAAGTGAATGATATCAAGGGACTATCCATATGCAGCCGCCTGGTTTTCTATAGACAGCCTGTGCTCTGCAATATGCAGTACAGACGAAACAGAGCTTGGTCTTTCTAGCTGAAATAAAATAGATCCACATAAATTAGTTGCCCATTTCCAGATTCCTAAATCCCCTATTACATCTTTTATTGACAGCTCCTGTGAGGATAGCACAAATGGTATTCTCTTTGTATTCTTTGCTTCTGTAACAATCACACCGAGGGAAATGTACATAGGTTGTCTAGAAATTAACATCTTGTTTGCTGTAATCTTGGATTACAATTAACTGTGTACATAATAAAATTAGGAAATCAATGAGCAGATTTATGATCTACAGAAAACCAATGGCATTGTGTAAGACAGTTTAACATATGGGGCCAAAATTTTAAATACAGGAAAAATCAAAGTCACAGCCAATGAAAGTGTGGCTAAACAAATTGTTGGACTCGATATTAAATAGATTTTTCACTATAATAAAAAATTACCAGTCACATTTGCTTTATATAATGCTTCCTAATTCTGAATTTTCACTGAATATTTAGTGATAGTTTATCAGTTTTTCCTTAGCTAACAGAAACTTCTAACATTCTCCGCTTCTAACCAGCCACCTTTCTTCACACAAGGTAATCCCATAACTTGCCCCATCTCTTTCCCAAAGAGTTACTCTGAGATTATTACTTTAAAAAAAATCCAAAGCCCCAAAACAAAGAAAAAAAAATGCACACTGACCAGGCTATTTAAATATTTATGTTTGAGCTGTTATTTATATTAAACTATTCTTTTAAAACTTCTGCATGAAATTAATGTTACATGCACTAGACTAGTGAGAGGTGTATATAAAGTTTATTGGGAAAGATTCTTCCCGTATCAGACACACCACTTAATAAACATAAAATGTTTTAAATATTCTAATTATAATCTGAGGATTCCAAACATCTAAAGCAAAACAAGGAACAACTTTCAAAAGGTCTTTCCAAGCAGGGGGTCAGGCAGAACTTGATTTGTATTTCTAGCTGTTGGTTTTCTCTAGAAGAAACACTGGATTCAGTCTGGCAAATCCGAAAAAGCTTGGTGATATTCTGGAAGAGAAGATTATTTTTCCACATTATCTCTACTAGGCACTGACAGTTTGTCTCCAACAAGTGCTCCTTCATCTACTGATCTCAAGCTGACAAGGAGCTCAGTCCTGTAAACATAAATTCACATAGTGCAAAATCCTCTGGTGTTAAACTAGAGACTACCTACACAAGAACGAGCAATTTTTCAAAACAGATTTCAAGCAGCTCTCACTGGTTCTATTTACCTTTGGGAAGCAACTCCTAACAATCCCACAACCCTGTATAAAACACTGTATTAATGGTCAGATGCATTCCAGGGCTTCTATCTTCCTCTGCAGCTCTATACACTTATCTTTGCTGAACAGAGAAATCCAAATAGCTGAGCAAATAGCATAGGCATCGTCATACATGGCAAGTTTGAGCCTCTGAGGGATGCTGAAATACTCACTTAACAGTTTCCTGTAACAATGTCAAAGTTAGGACAAACGCCAAAAGTCTGACAGACAGCACAGTCACTTTCCTGGTGACTGAGAAAAATGTACCATGTCTATATGACAAGGGTCAAATAATTATATTCTGAGCTATAGGCATTTATCTTAAATTTCAAAAAATTTACTTTCTTGAGACATAGATATGTAAACATTTAAAATTAATTTTAATCAACCAAGACAAAGAGTTACAAGTCCAATTTTCACATTAGGCACTTAAAATCTACAACCCTACAGAAACTGAAATTGTCCATGGCTCACATGTCCCCTGCACTTACCAGTGCTGACACACCTTCTAGAAATATGCAGGAATTTTTGGAAATACTACTCAAGGCATTGAATAGAAGAGGGGTAAATAATTCCCCTATGCACTGACAAGCAAAAAGGCTGTTTACTTAAAATATTTGTCATTACAAAGAGGATTGTTTGCTGGTTAAAAAAAACCAACAAAACAACAAAAACAACGCAAACAAAAAAACCCCAAACCCTCCACATCAAACAAAGCAACCTATTTATGTACACCATCAGCAAGACTGTTTAGAAAGAAATACAAGTGTCCTAATCTTATCCCCAGTGTTAGTCTCAGATTAGAATGCCATCATTGAAGAGTACTCCATAGTGGTTTATGAACACAGAAATCGCACAGTATGAGATGTTAACACAACTAGTAAATCAAACCTATTATTAAACATTTGAAAAATACAAAAGCAAAAAACAAGACCAGTTTTAGCACTGTCAGAAAATATAACAATAGTAATAAAGAATCTGTGTGTTCATCAATACTTCCCAGTTACAAGCATCACCTTCTAATGAAATATCTTATGCATACTCTGCATTAAAAAATGTGTTAAAAATCAGGAGAAAGGAAACATACAGTCAGACAAAAGTGAGCTCAGTATTTACAAGTTACGTGAACAGAAGAAAAATGCAAATCAAGTGCTTGTCACTGCTATTATTCTACAAAAATTTTGATGGCTTTCCCAAATTGTATTTTAGTTACGAAGTTCTAAATAGACACATGTACATGGATTCAACTACTTATTTTTTTCATACCACAAATTGTATTTCACATGAGTTTATGCAGAAAAAAACCCCACCTATATTAGTACTTTTTCCTCATTGCTCAATAAAATTTTATTAATTATTTCTGAGCTGGTTTATGTGTAAAACCCAAGTTCTGTAAGTTCTTCTCCACTTACAGATACAAGTATTAAAAAGAAGTTCCAAACATCAATAGATGACTGCAATGATATTCAGTCTAAGTTAATCCCCAGACATCCAAATCCATGAATAAAAATTCATCAGTTTTAAATACACTGAGCCTATTAAGCAAGAACAAAAGCATATGCACAAAAGAGCTTTTAATGTATTTCAAAGCCCACAAGAGCCATGGTCTCATTAAAATTATAAATTACACAAACATGGAATAAAGATTCAAACTGCAGTGCAGCTAAGCAGATTACAGAAAACCCCGCGTTCCATATGATAACACACCATGGCCCTCCCAGATGGGGGCTTGGAACAAAAAGGCCATCACTGCAGCTAGGGAAAACCTCCTTGTGATCTCTGGTTTCTGTTCAGCAGATGACAGCCAAATAATATGTTGATTATTCTGTTTGTGCTGCTAAGCTTGTAAGATGGAATAAAAGCGATATGATCTATTGTGAACTCAATGCTAATGTGTTGCTCCACTCATAAATAATATACTGAATTTATTCTGAAACTATCTTTTTATCTGAGTTCCAGGTTTTAAATGCATGAACTAAAATAAAAAGCCACCGTAAACTATTATTTAATTTGATGGTTTAAAGTAAAAGATACAGCTGACACAATAATAAGTGAGAAAACTGACTACTTAGTGAATCAAATAAGTACAGGTGCCTTTCTCAAATTTAGCAAATGATTATATGCTGAGGTGCAGAGTACCTGCAAGACGCTGAGCACACTCCAGCCCTACAAAATGCATTATCACTGATACCAAACAGATTACCAAAAAGGGTCTATATAGCTTATTTTACCACAGATAACCACCCCAAATCCAAATTTCAAATGAGGACACAAGTATTTGTAAAACAGAAAAATAGTACAGAAACATCATTGTATAACTTCACTAATATTCTGTCTCCCTGACTGAATTGCCTTCTTACAAACTGCTTAATAAAGTTTTAGTAAGTGATCAGATTTTATTTCATCTAAGTTTACTAACTTGGCTTGTTCCAAAAGCACGCAATTTGGCTTGCCCCTTCTTCCATCATACACTGCCTTTTTGAAAGGAAAAAGAGTCACTGGTCATACAGCTCCTTTCACAGATGCTGTGTACACGCTGAGAAGGCTGATGATCTTCCTATAATTTAACATTTCTGACTTTTAGGTCTTATGCCAGAAATGTTAAAAATTCTATTAAAAAAATCACTGCCGCTTGACAATAGCATGAGAACATCAGACCAAACACTGCTTCACACTTCTTGGGACTAATGGAAGCAGAGTTGATAAAGAGAAATGGTGGAAACATGCAGCTCCAAGAGTGTGCAACTGTTTTCTCAGAAACATAAAAATGTACTTAGAAGCTCAATTACCTGTCTTCCTCTGCTAGGGACACAGAGACAGCTCTAATTCACAGAAATAATGAAAATATGAAAACTGAAGCGATATTAGAATCAAGTACATGTAAGTCTTAAGACTAAAAATTCAGATAAATTACTTCCTCCAGAATGAGCGCCCCATTGTAATGAAATAACACATATATATTTTCATACAAAAAACAAGATAGGACCTTGAAACAATTAGTGAAGCTCACATTTACACTAGCAACCACAACCTTAAGTCTGTCCCATTTACAATACAGTATTGTAAGTTACTCTGCAGTTACCAGTTACAATACTCTTGTTTCTATGACCCTGACGATATTTCAGTTTCCCTCAATCTGTTTCAGTTGCTACAACTTTAAATGTTAATTTATTTTCATTCATCTTACATACGTAATCTCACACAAAATGCAAAGTAGTACTTGGGGGTAAAAAAATGGTAGCAGCCATGCAACTCAAGCACCTTATGATAAATGTATATTTCTATAACCAAAACTTTTTTCATAGTCTTATGAAATTCATATAATATAAAGGTTTCAACAATAAAACCAACTTTTCCAGCTACCATCACAGCACTAATATCTAAGCTAGCAAAAGGTAACTCAAGTCATCACAAACTTCAATGCATTACTGAGTAGATAACAACTTGGCTTGAGTAGATAGTAACTTGAGAATCACAGAGGTGATCAAACACTCTCAAACACTCAGGCGCAAGGGAGCTAGCTTGCTTAAGCAGCCCTACTCCTAGATACACGCTCCTGAAATGTGATTTCAGCAAATACAGCAGTTTTGGTGTGGAATTGGCAGGCTTAGTATTAGAATTGGAAGAAGCTGAATCCATTGAGATAAAGAATAATGAAAGTTTGCTAGCCTACAAAAAAGCCAGATATTCAGTGTTTTCTGGTTTTTTTCATCACAATATTCCAAATTTGGAACAATGTAAGTTTTATCAAGTAGCCAGCAGTTGATCTGGCTTTTTATATTTAAAGTGAGTTTTACTAGATTGCTTGCTTGTTTTACCTAACTTTATAATTCACACTGAAAAATCTACATTGTAATTCTTGCCTACTTAAAGTCCAAAAAGCCTCTTTTCTTATCTACCTCTCAATGACCTCATTAGTTTACCATTCTAAACAAGTTCTTACAACTGTCACATCTTTTGAAAAGCAAGCAAGACTTCCGTCTCTGTGCTCAGAAAAGGTATAGTTACACAGCTCTACAGAATTATTCACAGCAGCACATCTTGGTTCATCCCCCACTCTATGGATGGTCACAATGCTGTGAAACTAGACGGAAGCCCATCAAATACATCTGAATGTTCCTATGACTCTGCAGTATCTCGTCCTCAGCAAAACCTGAGGGCTGTACGCTTTTGTGAAGCCACTGACTGACACCACTACTCGGGAAAGCCAGAACTAGTGCCATCCTGAACTGGGTCAGTAACCGCATCGCTATTCACAGCGCTACATAAATTACTACATCTACCTCCTTGTAACACACCTATATGCATTTCAGTTCAACCACTGCTCTTTTGCCTGTCTTTATCAGACTAAAGATTGAGCAGTTCATAAATCTAAGACAGAATGGACAATAAAGGGGAAAAAACTGCTTGTTAGAGGATACTACGCTATCTGAAGTTAATTCCACACTGGCAGTGGCTGAATAACCAAGCTAGCATTAACCTACCTGTCTGGAATATCTGTGGAAGCCGCAACGATCAGAATACATCGTTGGCCAGCACACTGGAAAGCTGAGGTTCCAAGTTTGTGGGACTCGCCAAGAAGTTACATCCTTACATGTAAGCATGTTGTCAAAGATTCACATCTTTGCAATCATCAAGGTTTTGAGACTTATTTTCAATTAACTGTCCGTTCACCATTCTACCCCAGAGAAGGAACCTTCCAAACCTCACCTAGCATGCCCGTCATACTTCAACAGATGTCAGAGCCTGTTGTTGAAAGCTAAGCTGAAAAATGTCAGCAATACAGATTCTACACTTCAGCACAGTAGTCTGAAGTTACCTGTAAGCATAAGAAGAGTTAACAAAAACATTTCCTTTGTAAGAGGGGAGGTCAGACAGGTGGGTCTGTGCAACTAGAAGACTTATGACCCAGCTTGTTTACTTTTAATTTCAGAAACTACTGCAGAAGTACTTCTTGTTGAAGCATCACTGGTTTTGGCTAACATTAGAAGAGGCGGAAAATTCTCCATTATGAAAACTCCTTAAAAATATTTCAGCAAGCAGAGATGAACTCCAATTTTAAAAGAATTCTAAGGGGATTGGTTAAATCTTCTCTGGCCACAGGCAGGCCTCAAGTGCTTTGCCAAACCATTTCACAGGTTTCAGGTCTCACAATACTGCAGAGATGATGGACAAAACAGCTAAACCAAAAAAAAAAAAAAAAAAAAAGGCACCTTCTGTAAAACCCCACAATGTAGGTGAGGAGCAAACATTGCCTGTATTCCAGCACCTGCTGATACTGTAGATTTGTAATAGAAACAACATGGTTATTTGGAATAATGCCTTTGAAGACTAAAAGCCCTAACAACCTAGCAGAAAACACAACGCTTTTTTGAAATCCAAAGTGTGCCAATTCTTAACCTTTGTAATACCAGCATATCAGGAAAAAAAGCTATGGCAATTATAAACTAATTTCAATGATACATGTATTTTTACAGATATTCAGTGAATCTTAGGCTCTAAAAGCACATGTAATTTAAGTTATTCTGTACCTTTGCATAAACTGCACTAATATAAATTACATTTTAAAAAGTCACAGCTATTAACCTTTCCTTTCCATAAATCATAATTACCTACACTATTTACCTAGCTTTAGAAAAGCCTATTTAATGAAATATGTGCAGATACAACTGGAAGACAAAAATGAAGGCTGAAAATATCAACACATTTAAATTAGTTTTTTTCAGTTGAAACACTAAGTTTACTCTTCACCTCTTCCACTGACATGCTGAAGTGACACACTGTTTTATTCTTTGAGGGCAGCCATTTGTACTAACATGAAATAGATTTCTGGATGATAAGCATCTGAAAAGGCTAGAATCAATCTGTCTTAATTTCTAGGTTTTTATCCTGAAGTAAGCTTTATATGGACATGGAACCCCGTATGGAAAACATTACAGAATATCAAAAGCCATAATACAAATAATACTCCTTTCTAGTTGTTGGGTTCTTTTTTTCCCTTATTGCTTTTAGTCCTATCTTACAAGTATTTTTAAATTAATATTTTTTTAAATGAAACTCCTCTTTTTATGATAAACAGAAGGAAAATAATCTCTATGAAATATACCACTAATCTGTATGATGCTTATTAAGACAGTACATGCCACTTACAAGTCATTTTCAATACTACTGTTCCACAAGTTTCAGTAATACTATACTGTACATTTTTATAATCTGAAACTACAGAAACAATCACTTTTTTTATGATTTATTGCTGTCTTCAGCACATACCACTTTAACTCATGTCTCCTAATTTATTCACTTCTATTTTAAAAGAGCTATTTAAATTAGACACAGGTTTAAATTTTCATCTGTTGTTCAGTATACCCACAGGGATGCATTTAGGTAACATCCAGAGGCTTTCTGAAGAAAATCATATCATGTTTTATGTAATATCATACAACTGGTATGTCTTAAACCCTCCTACTAATCCTTGCGTTTTCCACGGACTGATTGGATAAGTAGTCTTTAAGCTTTTTCATACTGAAGAAAACCCAGGTCTTTTGGTGTCACAACTTCCAGGATTAAACATTCTTTCCAGTTGTTGGCTCATGGCCTGAAGATCCTGCACTTTCAAACTTATCCCATTCTAGCTAGTTCAAAGATCAGGAAAATGAAGCCATCTTCTTTGCAGCCATAATCCACGACCCATGCTGTTAGATACTTAAGAACATCTCAAAAGCAAACTACCTTGTTTCAGCTCCCAGCGGGAGCTCAGCAGGGCATTGGATCACATGACTGCAAACCCTACCTAGTCAGGTGACTCAATAGCTAATCTGATTTGGTGACTATAAAACTTTAATCAGCACAGTCTAATACCATCACATTCCAGAACTGATGAGGGAAGCAGCTTGGCGATGTAACAGCAACACTAATAAGATTATGAATTAGGACTGCCATTAGGATGCAGTTTTCTAGTTCTCTATCCCATATGTAAACCCAACAGAAAAATATTACTGAAAACTGATCAGGCAGACATATGGCTTTGAAACAAAATGCACTGATATGTTTTATTCCAAAAGGGATAGCATTTTGCCTATTGCCACAGAAGGACAAGAGCATACACTGAATCTTGTAAGGCACAATTAAAACCAAGGAAAATAAAGTATGTACATCAATAACATGGTCTCGTTGAGAAACACTGCTCACACAATACAGCCGCAGCTTGCATTAACTGAAGGTCCTAAGAGTTTACATCTGCAACCCACGCAGGCTGCATGCAGTAAACAAAGAAGAGAGGCAGTGACAGCCACAACAGGTGTCTTTCCTCTTATCAAGCAGATATATCTAAAGCATACTTTAAGAAGTGCTGCTATTTTGGGGACACTAGGATTTTCACCAAATCCGTAAGCTACAGCTTTTGAAGAGAAGCTACAAACATACTTGCAGATGAAATTCCAAGCATACCTCTTCCCAAATGTTTTGATTGCTCTCTCAGTCACCCATTGTTTCCCTCCATTTTTTCCTTAGGGAATTCTCACCCAAAATCCTCTTAATCCATCTTAGAATCTGCATTTGGCATAGGTAAGTAGTTGAATTGGATCACCAAGTTTACAAAAAATGGAAAAGAGAGTGCTTGATTTCTTCATACTAGAGTTAGGATTTGCAGTTAAAATTGACATAAACATTTAATCAGGTCTACATGATAATATGTGAGCTGCGAGAAAGAAAAGCTGATTATTCTATGGTTTAAGACATCCCAATCTGGACACAAAGGTTTAAACTTCTCCATTTTACAATGAGCTGAGTATGACCATAGTTGCCATAGCTCAGCTGACAAGAAAAAACTTGCCAAGACATTTCCTGATCACTTGCAATCATTTCCGTGTTTGGTTTCTCTGCATTTCAATTCCACCCCTAGAGCAAGAATAGTAGGACCTATCTACTTACTACTGTGTATTTGAGGATGAGGGGGTTTTTTATATATAGTAATACCTAGAATTACAATTCCTGCGGTCTTGCTTTCTGTCAGACAGCCCCTAGTGGACCTTTTACAATGGCTGGAAATTCATCTTTTGGAAAGTGGACATGTGAACATAAGCAAACCTTTAGTATCATTCAAAGAGAGTGAAAAAGCTATTATTCTTCCTGAAAATGAAACATCATTGACTTAAAGACATTTCCATAAAATTAGTTTCTTCTATACTCATCTGAAATGAAATGCAGGTTAAGTCAGGTATTTTAAGTGGTGTTTTTATAAGCACATATTCATTTGTAAAGCTTTATTGTATTAAATAAATTTTAAAAAAAATTAAATCTTTGAAAAATTGCTTATTTCCACCTGCCTTCTAAATCAATAGGACTTTAACTGTAACCATCATCTTAAAAGGTAACAGAGGAAAAGTGAACATTACAAACAGAACTACTGCAGTACCTTTTAACATTCAGTTCTTACACTGAAAAACTATTTCTACTTCTCGATTTTTTTTTAATATCTGAAACAGTCTCTCCTGTTATTAGTTACAATGCAAGAGACAGTTTCTCTGTATTTCAAAGGATGTCAACTCACAAAATTTGTAACAAATATATCACTTTATTTAAAAATACATGAAATTCTGAAATAGCTGCAAGCTTCACAGTCAGCAAGAGGTGGAAGGTTCAGCTACGCCCTCCCCACTGTGTGTATATGCCCTTTTCCTTGTTGCATCAACTCAGCAGTACAACACAAAATGAAACTATTAAGAAAGTCGATAGACGGTTCCAAGTCAGATTAGTGAGCTGAATTAGCTCAAGAAAGGATCTGACAAGCACCAGGGTTTGTTGGACTGGAAGCAGAGGAAGAGGAAATGAGACTTCCTTTTTTAGTAACACTGACCTATTATATCAGCTCAGGAGATGCTGAGATTTCCAGTAAACTTGCACTTTAATCAAGAAACTCTAAAAAAGGTAGCACCACAGCACAAGTATTCCCAATTGCAAATACTTTCATTATGTGGGCTCCAAAATTAAAGAGAAAAAAGAAGGAATTATTTAGCCTCTAGTTTTAGTTGCCCTGTAGGAAAATGAGGTAAGGAAAAAAGCATAAAAACTACCTGTCAGAGAAGTACTAATGAGAAATGGAAAAACAAAAGAGAGGACTTAGCCCTGGATGGATGTTTACACCTATACTGTAAAGTTAATGCAACCTATATTAGTCTATTTTATTTAAAAAAAAAAAAAACAAACAAGCAAGGAAGTACTTTGTCTCACTGAAGTAACAAAAGGAAATGTACTACTTGGAATGGGGAAAACAATAATCACTGAGACAAAGTGCATGTAGTATGTAATTTGATTCTTTTTCTGATAGGTAAGTGGTAACTTATCAAGGATAACCTCATTGGGTTACAAGCATTTTATTAAAAAAAAGTTCTGTAAGATATACTGCAATTTTTAATAGTGTTACACACATGTGCAAGCACTCATATCTGAAATATTTAGGTATCCAGACTCCAGAATGACAGTACAGTAAGAAATGGAAGAGTTGACATGATGTTTTAAAAGTGGAGAGCTCTGTAAGTTTCAGTCTCCTCACTCAATTATACAGAATTTACACCATAGGATCCCACTGACAATACCAGATTCTTGAACTCTTAAAAAGAGCTGTGAATTATGCCTTTATTTTGTTAAAGTCTTTCCTATTGCAGACATTCACAAATCATTAGTCAGATCCTACAGAAGTGACATTTAATAGGTATAGTTATTTCTCACCATGTTTTCAAATGCATCCTTTGATTTTTTCCTCTAAAGACAAATACTTCTTTCACTGAACAATAATCTACATTTGAAATTAAATAGTTCTTATTCAGTATTTCACAGTTTAGCAGCAAATATAAAACTTTTAAGACAAACTCTTGCTACTCGTGATAAAAGTCTTAAAAATGTCCACTGCCTAACATGTAAAGAAGCTTGGCCAACAGCCAAACAAATGTCCTCCTAGCTGGTGAAATTGCATAATACTGAAACTCCATGCTCCTGAGTTTGAATTTGTTATGAAGGAAAAACTTCTGAGGTTCAGGATCATTAACATATTGTTGCTCTTTCTTGCTGGTCATACTTAATATGAGGATTTTTTTTTCCTCAATTAAAAAAAATGGCTCGACAACACAGGTGTTCAAAAACCATGGCTTACAGCAATAACAAAAATCATTCACTGAGATTAAAGATTGAGAGTGGGGAATTATAACATTAGAGCCTCATTAGTACATCCTGCTACGTGCAATTGTCTTCAAGTAGCTTGGGATGCATCTGAAGTACCAAGAGATTAAAAAAATACACAAATACTTGTGATAGTGGCTATTCTATATGCACATAGGGATTGCTCTTAAATTCAGAGTACTATAACAAAGTGTTGATATACAAAGCAAGCATACTAAAATTTTTCATTAAGATAAGAAGCATTTTAATGTCTTTGTATATTACATGAACAGAAAAGGAAACATCAAGTTCAGATATCTCACCAATTTTTACACATACTCAGTTTAGGGCAGTTGTTCGCTGCCACGTACAAGGCCACAGGCTACTATCTACAAATTGCTAATAAAGAGTAAAGAACATGCTAATCTTCCAAAATACACAAAAAACTTTCTGTGGTATTAGCAACGGATTCAACAGTAAATGCTCCCCCCCCGAAAAAAGCACAGAAATCACATTTCTCACACAAAGCAACTTTTTCTGCTACAGCTCTTAACTTATGACATGGTCCAGAGCCATCACACTGATGCAAGATCTCGCTTCCAAGTGAGAGGTCTTAAATCATACGTTTATTACAGATCCGCGGCTATTTACAAACAAGAGAGGGACTCCAAGCACGCTTACATACTGTGTTACATACAGCTACTTCGAACACCGTGAGAAGAAGAAGAACGTTTCAGAAATACTTTTGCCGTCCTGCTCGCGTCCGGGCTGGCACACGAGGACGGCTTGTTTTTGAAGAGGGTGATGCCGACGGCTCGGCACAGAGACTGACGAGGTAACCCAGGGGTGCGCCGGCCAGGCCTCTCCCTTCACGACTCGCTCTGCTTCGAGCCTCACCGACGCCTCGGCCACCCCAACCCCCCTCCCCGAGAGGGAAGCGGGGCTGTCCCCTCCGCAGCACGGCCGAGTCACCGGCACCGCACTACCCACGCCTCCTCACGCCGGCCCCCCCGCCAGGGCGGGACGAGGCGCGGCCGCCGCCTCCCGCTACCGGCCCCCCTCAGCCCCGGGACCCCCCGCCGAAGCGGCCCCCCGCGCCCTCCGGCCCGGCCCCGCCACACTCACCTGCCTGCTCGCTACCGGGCGCCCTAACCCTTCCCCCGCCCCCTTGGCCCGGGACGTGCAAACAACGCGGCCTCCCATTGGATAGCGCGTCTCCCATGCCGCTCTCCCATTGGTGGAGAGGAAAGGGCTCGATTCTTCCCGGCGTCCCCTCGCTCCTGTCAACCGAGAGGCAGCCGAGATGGCGGCAGCCCCAGCGGCCGGCGGGGCGGCGCGGGGCCGCGGGGCCACCAGCTTCCAGCGGAAGGCCGCGGCCGGCAGCCGCCTGGCCGCAGTCGCCGGCACTCGGCCTTCCGTTCGCCACGGGCAGCTGCTGCTCTCCAGCGGGCTCCCCTCCCTGGACTGTGTGCTAGGTTGGTGGGGAGCGGGACCTGGGACCCGGGACCCGGCTGCCGCCGGCCCTCCTCCCCCGCCCGGCGGCCCTCTCCTTTGCCAGGGCCTGTCATTTACCTTCCGTGACCCCGCAGCTACTCCCGCAGGCTTTTCCTTCCTCCCCACAGTTCCCGGGATCGGGGGGAGGTCGGGGAGGGGGGGGAAGAGGAAGGGGCACAGCGGGATCCGTTTCCCGCCTTGAGCCCCCCCCGCCCCCGTGTGAGGAGAAGGGAGGCGGTGCGGGCAGGTGCGCCCGCTTTGATGGCTGCTTGCGGAGGGGAAGATCGCCCTTTACCCTTCATTTAAACCGGTTTCAGCAACCTCTCCGGAGTGGGAAGCCACTCTGTAGATTTACGTAGAAACACAGTCCTGTCGTATTGCAAACGGTCACAGTAAGGGGTCTGAAGTTTTCGGTTTTGAAAAAAAAAAATGTTTGCTGAATTAACCCGCAGTTGAACGTGGTGTAGTTCTGGTTCTTCAGTATGGCAATTTTTAGGATGCATTTGGCCACGAGATTGGATTCTCAGTGTGCCTTTTCTGTCTTGCTCACCACTGGTACATCATTATAAGTGCCCCGTTTAGATAAGGTACGCTGGTGTGACGCTGTTCTTACTGTCGGTGAATCTGCTTTTGCCTGCTGTCAGTGTCAAGATGTCAAGATGCAAGTCCAATTCCTTGGACTGATCTGTTGTGAACCATTGCTATGTTATAATCTGTGGCATGAACTAGCATGGCTTACTTGGATTGGGAACTAATTCGTTTTGCTCATATAAACAGCGTGTTTTATCTGTATGCACGAGGGATGCATGATCCTTTTACTAACTAGTGATACAGTTGCAGTACATCTTCAGTGTACCTAGATGGGACTACTTTTAGGTGAGGAAGGCTTGACTTTAGCTTTGTTCGTTCTTCCTTGGAAGAGTACATGGAATATAGGAAATACCACTTTTCTTTCTAAGGATATTTTATATGAGTAATGATAAATATAAAAGTTGTATCCATTTAAGTTTTTTCAGCCTGTGTATCTTAAGCAGAATCACACTTCTGTATCTTTTGTGTGTTTGTGCGTCTGGTAGGGAACACCTGTACTTTCGTCAGGGATTTGCATCCTTGTGGAGAAAGCTCTTCCTCCTTAAGAGAGAAGTATTTCATTAAGCGAGTGTAATTTGTGAACCCCTTTAATTGCATAAATATAAGATTTGCATTGAATATTCCGGTTCTTCGTATTCCCTTTTATAAACAGTGGATTTTGCACAGCATGGGTCAGATATAGACAGTTCCCATGGTGGCAGTCTCCTAAATGTCCAGACACTTGCTAACATAATTAGTGGTTTGTTATGGAAACTGGGGACACTTCTTCCCGTAAACCCAGGATCCCTTCTAAAGCACCCTTTCCTTGTCTTTTAAATATTCAGTAATTTCCTGACCTTAACAAGTTTTACACTTAAACGTCAAGAAAGTTCTTCAACCCTAGGAATAGCAGCTTTTGAAAATACTTTTAAGATAGTTTCTGGGTTGTGGCATCTTTGAAAAAATGGAAAACTCTCTATTCCTATGTTAAATCTTTCGTAACCTCCTAGCCCTTAAATCACTGATTTCTGGAGGCTAAGTGGGTAGGCCAGGAAAGACTCATGCCAAACATGCTGTACTATAATAAAATTTCCACTGACACCAGGTATTAGGCATTGTTGGAGACAGACCACCCAGCTAGACTGTACAGACCGGACCTGTACAGAATCATCGATTTTGGAGGCTGGGGAGAGACCTCAGGAATTCATCTACTGCAATCTTAAAGCAGGCTCAGGACTGAATTCAGAGTTGGTTGCTCAGGGCTTTGTCCATTTGAGTCTTGAAAATCTGCAATGGCAGAGATTTCGCAGCCTCTCTGGACAACCCAGTCCAATGCTTAGTTATGTCTGTAGGGAATTTTCTTTTTCCTTATATCCACTTGGAACTTTTCCTGTTTCAGTTTATGCCTGTTGTTTCTTGCCCTCCCACTGTGCACCTCAGCAAAGAGCTAAATTCTCAGTAGCTTCTCTTGGGTACCAGCAGGCTGCTAGTAGATCTTCCTCTCTTCTCCAGGTTAAACAAGCCCAGTTCCTTCAGCCACTCCTCTTGGGTCATTTGCCCCATCTCGGTTCCCCTCTGCTGGACTCACTTAAGTTTATGTTTACTTCTTTCTTGCACCGAGGGGCCCAAACTGGACATTGTATTCCAGATGTGATCTAATGAGTGCTGAGTAAAGGGGAATAGTCACATCCCTTGACCAACTGTCTGAGCTTCTGTTGATGCAGCCCACTATGCTGGTGACTATAGAAGTATTGTACTTGGTCTCCTTTGTGTCCTTTTTGGGGGTGTGTGGAAATGTTTCATAAATGTCTTGCAGATTGCTGTTTATGTGTTTCTTAAAAAATGCTTGCTTTTCTCCTTTCATCTTGGCCACTAGCAGTTAAATAATTGACTGTACAAAATATTTAATTTTATTGTCACCAGGGACTGAGGACAAACCTTTCGGTATAAATTCCCAATGAAAGTTACTATAAACTGGTTTAGTCTGGTATTTTTCATAGACATATTTTTTAATGGTCACCAGGCAGTCTTCTAGATATCTCGCTTTGTGCCTGGGTTTAAATTTGCCTTGTCCAGAAGCTGCAACCCAGATACAGTATTATTTGCCAGACATGAAGATATAGCTTATGAATAAGTGTGAGTAAGGGAAACATGGTGTCATCAGACAGAGGTCTAATTAGGAACTTTTGAAGAGAAGAAAAGGCAGAGGATACCTGGAGGAATTTCTTTTACTCTACAGCTACTGTCTGATTTGTTACATTATTGTTGATAGCTAGGTCTTCTTAATAAATGCATTTCTTTTCAAAAAGAAGTGGTAGATAAATGCTGGATTTCAAATGCTGTGTTACCATTAAGATGTTCTTTACATCTCCAGCCTTCATATTCAAGTTTACTTTCAAGGTTTATAGACCATATATGCTTGATTTGTGCTGAAGCAGTTCTCTGTAATGAGCTGCAATATAACCATCACATGCTTGGTATTGAACGTTTTGTTTCAAGCTGCTTGGAAAGAGGTCACAGATATGCTTTGAAAACAATGGGGACACTTATCAACTTGCAAAGTTTGTTGCGTTTCTGTCCATAAGATCTTAAATCTTATTGCTGTAGGTAGCAATGCGGAAAGTTAGAAGTTTTGCTTAGTTGTTTACGTGTACCACTGCCTTAGATACTGGCAAAGAAAAATTAAAATAGCAAAATTAGAAAGAATTACAAGTTCACAGCAGTTTTCTTAGGAAACTTGAAGATTTTACCTCTTTCTTTTGATTCTGTCAGCATTCCTGCTACTGTTTAATGTCATCTGTTTTTTGCTTAATTTACTATTGTTGTTGTTCATTGTAATATGAATATGTAACCATGGTAACTGCAATAATTTTACATTCCATCTAATAGAATACACTTGTTCAAACTGTTCACTACATCTGATAATGTAAAGCCAATCCTCTGACCTGAGTTTGCCTTTAGCAACCAGGGTATGTGCACATATGTTACAACTCTGGCTTGTAAAAAGAGACAGTACAATTGATGATCTGCAAATATTGCTTGTGAGAATTTCAACTGCACTGACATACTGTTTGACAAACAAATTCTCTCTTGTGCAAGCAATTTAAAAGCAGAAGAGACTACTTCTGCGGTGGCTACAAGTGAGATTTTTATAACCGAGATTTTAAGTCCTCATTGCCATGAGGTAATACATTACTTATGGCTATTTTAATCATCTTTTCTATGTCAAGCTATGATTTGGTAAAATCTCATAATTTTGAGCTATTTTTTTCTCTGTGCTATATAGAACGTGCTAACAACTGTTGTTAGTAACCTGTGTGTTCTGTCTCCCTGAGAACTGAATGCAGTGAATATTGGAAGCATACTTTGTACCAACCACCTGTATGATTTCTGATTTTGGTCTTTTTTTCTCCTTTCTCCTGCAGTACGTCTTTTGGGTTAATTTGCATTTATCTCCCAAACAAATAAAATGAAACAAAAATTGGTAGATTAGAACATGGGGATTTCATGAGTGATTCTAACTTTCCGGTAAATTACTTACAGTTGGGGTTTTTTTAAATATCTAGGAAATGCTTGATTGCTTGATAAGCTTGCTGTAAATATTGAGGCATTTGTACATCTTGACTCAGGAGCATAGCTTAAAAAAACTGTGATGTGTTGAACTATAACTGTGAAGTTAGTAGCTGACTAAACATGCACTGTGATGTACTGCTCAAATTGTGGTACATCATGACATGATTGCAAAGTGATTCTGTTGTGGTTTTAATTCAGGTGTTATTATGCAACAATATTAGCATTTTTTTGGCCTGTGGGAGAGAAATTTGCTTTTTCTCCTCCTTCTGGGTATATATCACCATTACAGGTGCTACAGACATTTGTAGTCCCACTAGCAGAGCTAAAGATTAAGAAGTTGATCCAATCCCTATTAGAATCAATTTCAAGTGAACTTTATGGAGCTCTTAAATTGATAGACTGAATTATCCTGTTCACTAGAGTCTACCTATGCAGTCCAGAATTGACTTCTTTTATCAGGAACTTTGGATATTGTGCTGATGTGATTCAGTTTGCTCCTAACTTGCTTTTAAAGCAGTATGTAGGTGCAGAAGATACACTGCAGTTTCCTTCATGCAAAACACTACAATAGGCTGGTTACATATGGCCATCTGAACACTTCCAGCAATTTTTGGCTTTCCTGTCACAGTCTTATATGATTGTTCAACAAAATATTTGTAGCCTGGTTTCAAGTTATTCCACTATTTTCAGTCTTGGAATGCAGATTATAAATCAGTTTACTCTGCACCTAAAATAAAATATTAATTCTTTTACCATCTTTGTAAAAATTCCTTCTTGGGACAACCATTCAAACCACTGTTACATAATTATGCTTGCTCTCTCTTCAAGGAGGAAATAACACAGTCAGGATGGGAGTTCATAGATTATTTTTTCTGGTCCTCCACACTGTTGAGATCAATGGGATAAGCATCTATGTATCAAAACATATTGAGAGTATTCTATTCTGTCTATTATTCATTCAGTCATCTGTGATTGGAACATAAGCATCGATTGTAATTGTTTAAGCAGAAAGAAAGAAAAATAATAGTGGCCATGTATAAATCTGTCAAAATGTATTTTTATTTTTGAACAAATATTTCAATCAACTGCATTCATAGAGTTGTTTTTATGTCCAAGACATACTATAAAAGACTTTATAGTATATTTTTTTTCAGATATGTTACGATGTTTATGATCTGTCAGTCCAGGTTTCATGGGGTGAAATCCTACCTGTCTTATTGCTATGTCTGTTTTCAGTAATAAGATAAAAACTAGTGAAGCCAGGATTTTGCCTCATTGGCTAGCATGGGAATTTGCTAGCCTCTTAGTAGGTCACTTTACATACTTGGTTCTTGGTACAAACAAATATCACTTGATAGTGATTAATACAGATTTAATTTGGAGAATGTTTACTCACTTGAGTCATCCAAGTGAAAATTCGCTAGCTCAGACCATACATCATTATTGTAGTACTTGAGCGTAGTTGCGTAGAGCTCTGCAGGATCTTTTTACCACAGTGATGATAGTACAGTATATTGTGAAAGTAATTGTAATGTGTAATATATAATTACATGTAATGTATAATTATTTCATAATAGAGAATTGTAGGAAGTATTGCAAAGGTAATTAAAATGTTGTTCACTTTTATATTTTTAAATTCCCCGTTATCACCTTTCTTTGACTTATAAACTAAGAAAACTTAATTGTTCTCTAACATAGTATTAAAATGTAGTCTTACTTTATTCTTAATTTTGTTTTGTTTCCAGGTGGAGGCGTAGCTGTTGGAACCCTTCTTCTTATTGGTTAGTATAGAATATATAGATACTTAAAGCCATATTTTGATGTGTTTTGCTCGTTTTAATGTATTTATCAAATAACCTGCCTTTTCATTGTTTTTTAAACTCAGACTTTAAGAAAGTATAACTCTCAGGCCCCTTCACTTTGGATAGCCTTTGGAGTGGACTGTTGTCTATTTCAAGAATTACTGGAGGTGGATCAGAACCTTACTTTTAGATAGGTTTGAGCCCCCAAGAAGAATACCACAGAATTCTGTTTGAAAGCAGGGTGTTTAGCAAATGTCAGGACTTTCTAGGAAAATTTTCAAATTGTTTAAGATTTTCTAAACTACTTGATTTCCTGTAAGATTCAGTCTGTTTATCATCATGAAGGTGTTGTTGTTTTTTTTAATTTGGCTTTCTGAGGAAGATGTGAAATACAGAATCTTTTAATCTTTTGGTTGCCAGAGTCAACTAAGAGAAAGCTGATGGAAGCCTGCTTTCCATTAGGATGTGGATGAGGCACACTGAGATGATTAAATAGGTTACAACAGAATTCCCTTTGCAGACTACATTGAAACTGGCTGGTACCATGTCTCTATTGCAGCTGAGATGCCCAGCTTTCTTTTCTGTTTAAAGCATAGCAAAGGGGAAGAGGACTGTTGTACACATACATCTTGTCTTCATATCCCCATGGTATGTACTGGACTTAGAGCCAAGAAACATTTCCCAGGACCCTCAGTTTAAGCATAGCAGCCGAAACCACAATTTTGAGGGAAGACTAGCTTCTTACAAGTTAGTCTTGTGTAAGTGCATACAGTTCCAGCATATAAGACGATCATTATTGCAGAAGAGAAATTGAAGGAGATACCATCTGATTTGTCACATCAGTACATTAATCTTGGGCTTCTAAGGATACAGAACTACTTCAAAATGATGTAAGGGCTGAATGATGATAGAAATGTCTTTTTTTTTCCTATTTTAAATGTTTATCAGATTAGTGGTTCTTATGAGAAACTTTCAAGCTTGTTACTTTCCTAGCAAAAAGAACTGATATTACAGGAAAAAAAATGAAAGGTTATTAGAGAAACACCTGTAGTTATGTGGAAAACATCTGCATCTGTAATCTGTGTTCACATCTTAAATAGTATAACAATTTAAATACTGCTTTTTGATACCAAGTTGCTGGAACAGAGAACTAGGAACCTAGGGACAACAGATCTAGCTCTTAGCTTTCCAGTCACTGCAATTTCTCTGAACTGTTGGAGTCTAGAAAGTTGTGTGATTGTTTCTCCCACTAAATAAGGATAAAGTACCTCAGTTTCCTTATTTGTGGGAGTGATGAAAAGACGTATCCCATTGCAAAGCTGTTTGAGCAATGTCTGAGTGCCTACATGTTAAGTGCCAAAAATCCTGCATTAAAGCCTTAAAAATTAATTTATTATTTTAAGTTAAAACAGTGGATTACAGGAAGACAACTGTCAATAGATTTGAAATTGGTAAGTAAAACCTGGAAGGTAAAAGTAAAAAAGGTGTTATTACAGATAAAAAGGCCAGTTTCTCATTGCAGAAGATTGCAAGTGTAGTAAGGCACCATTTTGGCTAAATCCTGAGCTTTTGAACGCTGCACAGGTTGTTAAGGATCAATGCAAAATTGTAAAATGAGAGTGTAGAGACAAAATCTGAAAAACTCACATACAGCATAAGATACAACTAGCAAGAATTATCAAGAGTAATACAGATTTTTCTTAAGTACCTCAGTAGTTAGGAGAAGTCCAAGAGAAGGGCTGGTTTGCTAAATGATGAAGTGGAAAAGCTAGTCATAGTTGTTATTGAGAAAGGGGAAAATTTTAAGAATTTTTGTATTAATCTTTACCCAGAAGAAGCACTGAAATCTCATGATTATCGTAATTCAGAACAGTGACTAGATTTCAGCTTTGCCTAGTGAAAAATTAGACTAGTATATGCCTAGGTGATTTGGGTGGTTTTAAAGAGATTGTGCCTGCAGAGTATTTTAAGAGCTGGCTGATGAAGTGCTAGAATCATTAGTGTTTACTGGTAGAGGACAGTGAAGGAGGGAAAGAACTGGAAGATTAGAAAATACAAATACAGTTTCTGTTTTTCAGTGCTGTTGGAGGAGTTGCTGAATTGCAGGCCTTGAACTATATAGTTCAAAAGAAAACAAGGATTGTGGTGGGTTGACCTTGGCTGGATGCCAGGTTTCCACCAAGCCACTCTATCACTCCCCTTCCTCAGTTGGACAGGGAAGAGAAAAATATAATGAAAGTCTCCTGGGTTGAGATAGGGATAGAGAGAGATCACTCACCAATTACTGTTACGGGTAAACCAGACTTGATTCAGGGAATTAATTTAATTCATTGCTTATCAAATCAGAGTAGGATAGTGAGAAATAAAACCAAATCTTAAAACACCTTCTCCCCACCCCTCCCTTCTTCCCAGCCTCAACTTCACTCCCAATTTCTCTATCTCCTCCCCTGGAGAGGCGCATGGGGACGGGGAATGGGGGTTACGGTCAGTTCATCACACGTTGTCTCTGCCGCTCCTTCCTCCTCGCACTCTTCCGTAGCTCCAGTGTGAGGTCCCTCCCATGGGAGACAGTCCTCCATGAACTTCTCCATCATGAGTCCTTCTCACAGGCTGCAATTCTTCACAAACTGCTCCAGTGTGGGTCCCTCCCATGGGCTGCAGTCCTTCAGGCACAGACTGCTCCAGCATGGGTCTCCCACGGGGTCACAAGTCCTGCCAGCAAACCTGCTCCAGCATGGGCTCCTCTCCATGGGGCCACAGGTCCTGCCAGGAGCCTGCTCCAGCACGGGCTTCCCACAGGGTCACAGCCTCCTTCAGGCATCCCCCTGCTCCAGTGTGGGGTCCTCTGTTCCCCGGGCTGCAGGTGGAGATCTGCTCCCCCGTGGACCTCCCTGGGCTGCAGGGGGACAGCCTGCCTCACCGTGGTCTTCATCACCACGGGCTGCAGGGGAATCTCTGCTCCGGCGCCTGGAGCATCTCCTCCCCTCCTTCTGCACTGACCTGGGGGTCTGCACAGTTCTTTCTTTCACATATTCTCACTCCTCTCTTCAGCTGCAGGTGTGCATTTGGTTTTTTTTTCTCCCCCTTCTTAAATCTGTTCTCCCAGAGGCACTACAACCATCACTGATGGACTCGGCCTTGGCCAGCGGCGGGTCCGTCTTGGAGCCGGCTGGCATTGGCTCTGTCGGACATGGGGGAAGCTTCTAGCAGCTTCTCACAGAAGCCACCCCTGTAGCCCCCCTGCTACCAAAACCTTGCCATGCAAACCCAGTATAAGGATGTAAGTATCAGCCAGTATACTGAACAATCTTTATGAGATAATGAACTTGTGGATAGAGGATAAGCAGGACATGCCATTTATCTTCACTTTAGTAATGCTTCTGACAGTATTTCAAATGACATTCTCATAATCAAAGCTAGGAACCATACTCTGTGTTCATTTCTAATACACATTCTTGGTGTTTATAATGCAAACTAGCTTCTCAACTTAAGAGACTGGCATTGCATCCTTCCCATTATATCCTTCTTGATGTTCTGAAGTAGGCTTTTTACTTCCAAGAAGTTTAGTCTCCTGATCACTTGAAAGTATTTCTAGTAATATTGTTTAGAATTCATTGGCATGAAATTTATGCAAAGACAAAAACATCATGTCTCTAGTGAGAGACACCAGTAGGCTAACAGCTGTTCAGAGTGTGGCTTTTCAGCCTTAAGAAATTTAATTAGTAATATTCAGTCATTTTCTGAAAGGGATCATAGAATCATAGAATTGTTTAGGTTGGAAAAGACCTTTAAGATCATTGAGTCCAACCATCTACTCAACACCACCACGTCCTGAAGTGCCAGGCCTACACGTTTTTTGAACACCTCCAGGGATGGTGACTCCACCACTTCCCTGTTCCAATGCCTGACAACCCTTTCAGTAAAGAAATTTTTTCATATATCCAATCTAAACCTCCCCCGGCGCAACTTGAGGCCATTTCCTCTCATCCTATCACTAGTTACTGGATAGAAGAGACCAGTACCCACCTCACTACAACCCCCTTTCAGGTAGTTGTAGAGAGTGATAAGGTCTCCCCTCAGCCTCCTCTTCTCCAGACTAAACAGCCCCAGTTCCCTCAGCCGCTCCTCATAAGACTTGTGCTCCAGGCCCCTCAACAACTTGGTTGCCCTTCTCTGGACATGCTTCAGCACCTCAAAGTCTTTCCTGTAGTGAGGGGCCCAAAACTGAACACAGGACTCAAGGTGCATCCTCACCAGTGCCGAGTACAGGGGAATAATCAGTTCTCTGCTCCTGCTGGCCACACAGTGTTGTCCCAACATTTTATCTCTGTTTACTTTCTCTGTGGAATGACAGCTGTCACTTGGGAGACTGCATTGGTATCTAGAATTTTGGTTTAATATTTTGAATTGTTGTAATATTTTGAATTAGTCTTAACACTAAAGAACCTAACAGTAAGATCTGGGGAGAGCTTATTTGAAATCTGGTTTAGCCACTATTGGGATCACATCATGTTATCTTTTGTTGGTTTAGGGCTCATGTGAACCTGCACTAAAGGCTGAACAGTATTTTGTGTTTGCCAGAAAGCAAGGTAATTGCTCATATTATGGCTTTTTGTTACTTTAAGGCTATTTTTTTATTTCTCCATTTTATCCATTATTAGAGACAGGTCTTGTTGCCTCACTGAATCTTAGAAAATCTTGATTTTTACATGAAGTGTATAAATTAGCATATGTTGTGGTGCAGATTAAGTAATTTGAATAGTTGCCTGCCAGAATTTACCTAATTCCATATAGGCCACCATTTGTCTAATGGCTACCATTTAAGTTCAGATTTTTTGAGAAAACTGAATTGATACAGCAGTTCACTATTGCTGAAAGAAGTTCTCCAAATCCTTCTCCCCTTTTTTGGCTGCACAATCTTGTTGTTCCTTGAGCTGGCGCTAGTGCTTTTCAACTCTCAGCTCTCCCAAGTTGACAGAAAACTCACTCAGTTAAAGAGTGGGGACTTTTCTGTCTGTTTAGTGACCTGAATCAGCTCACTAACGTGAGAGGAGTACCAGAGCCCGCACAAGGGAGAGAAGGACTGCACAGTGAGGACTAGGAGAGAAAGTAGATGGCCTTTTTCAAGGCAGGAAGTGCCAATTAAGCTTAATTTTCTCATGAAATTTCACCCAAATTTTTGTGAATTCGGGAAGAATGATAGAAGTTTTATCTCTTACTGCATTCAGTGAAGATCTTACTTTTCTCACTCAGTTTGAGAAGAGCTGCAGTCTTGCTATGGACAAAGGAAGAAGAAAAAAAATGTTAGAACCTGTCATATTTTACACAGGTCAGAGATTATGAAAGTAGATGAGTTTTGGTTCGTCTTCCCATTACAACATTCACTGCCCCTTCCAGTAGATGAACTGGGTGGCATCAAATGAACCTACTAGCTGGAAAATTGTCATTAAACAAAAGAAGGTTGTTCCTCGGGTGGTATGCAATTAAGTGGTGGAATACTTCACCATGGGGTGTTGTGGATGTAAAAAAAAAATCACAGTCTCAGTGGGAAACTGGGCAGCTTAATGGAAGAGAAAACCATTTGCATTACTAGGTTAGTGGTTACTAAGTTCAGCTAAGTTCAGCCTTGAGCTACAAATGGTGGAAGGCTGAGCAAGTGCTTGGATGAAGCATCACATTTGCTTGTTCAGTTCTTATTACCTCTTCCTAAGTATCTGCTTTTGGCTACTGTTGAGCATAGGGTTAGCTATCCATTTGACCTGACCTTAATGGCACCAGATGATGTGAGTACAAAGGCAGTGAGCTTTGTGTTCTAATGAAAGAGATGACAAGACTCAATGATTTGAAAATGGTAGGATTTTTACCTGAATTTTTTTCTCCCTTTCTATGAGTGCATAGCTGGCAGTGCTCAGTGGTGGGTTTTACTTATCCCCTGTGTTGGTTGTTTATTTGTGATCTGATATTAAACTTAGCTTCACAGAAACACAAAGGAGAATCTCTTTTAGATTTGAAAGCTAACTTTTTTTCCCAAATAAGACTTACCATGTATTATTTTGAAACATATAATTATATACAAAAAGTCTTAAAGTAAGAACTATATTTATTCGTGACTCATTAGTCTAAAAATTTTTAGACTAATTTTTAAAATTGGTGCACATAGAATTGTAACTGCATTGTTAGAATATCTTGTCAGTATACAAAAAATTCTGTCATGAGATTAGTCTAGGCAAGCTTAATATTATACAGGATTGAAGCTGTCAGTGATAAACCTCCTAGGAAGATCTTTTTGCGTTGTACTCCAAGTGTTATAAAAAGGTTAAATTCTTCCCCCTTCCTTCAACATTCTCTAAGGCAAGAATAAATTGCATTACTTTTAGCTTAGCTCCCTTTGCAAATTAAATGCTCATCTTCATTATTTGACACATTATCTTGGTTAATTTAACCAAATAATAGTAGATTCAGGGTATTAAAATATTTATTTTAACTGTTGTGTTCTGAAGATGTAGTAATGGCACAGGTTACTTGAGAAGACGGTAAAATACTGTTTGAAATATAAGTGCATAATTTTTTTAAACTTAATTCATAATAGAGCATCATGATTTTCAGTTGAACTTAACTCTATAATATATTCTTTTGCCGGTGTTTTATTTGTATGAGAATTAGAGAGTTGAGGCACATGGTAGTCTCATGCAAGATCCTAGCTACTAGAGGAACTTGAAACTTGCTGGGTTTTGTTCATATAGTAAGAATGTTTTGGATTTTAATTAATACTTTAATTTCAAAAGATCTTACTACACTGGGTTTATAAGAAGTGGTAAAACAAGCATTCTGACTGCGTGAAATAAAATTTGAACACTACCAAAACAGTTTGTTCAATATGAATGTGAGACCACTTGTTTGTTGTTTCATCTTAAACTGCTCCAGAAGATTAGCTTTCTAGAAGAATCTCCCCTTTTAAAACAAACAAATAGTATAGCTGTTGATTAAGCACACTGCTCTCCCCCCTCCTCTCTCCAATGTACTTCAACCTGTTGGATGTCTGTTTTCCTAGCCTCAGGAAGAGTTTCCAGGAGGATATTATTTTGGTTTTTAAATAAGCCTTTATATAAAAATATAACACATCCTGCATAGTAAGTTACAGCATACTCAAATAGGTCTCTCCTGGGTACCCTATAAGGACCCATTCTTACATACCTTTAAGATGCTCTAGTTTTGACAAGGTCATTGACAGCTAAATGTTTTAAAGATTATTAGTAGGAAGGTTTTTGTTGGTAGCTGAGGTCAATTATTAAAAGTTAAAGTTGTCTGGTTAAAAGCAGGTCTATACTTGTACATTCTAAGCCTTGAAGCAGTTTCAGCTACTTTAATTAGCTACTATTATTTTTGTTAGACATGCAATTTAACCTGACTGGTAAGAGCTCTCTTCACTTGTCCATATAATTGAATTTATCATCTTTTTAAAGTTGAAAAAGATAATCTCCAGAGAGGTACAAAACAGTGATTTGCTAGATATAATTCTACAAAATACAAGTTACCAGAATTCACCTTCCTGAAGCATGGCCAAATGCCAAATATTGTAACTTACATGTTTGACAACGCGGTTTTGGCATGTGCTAATTAAATGCAAGTGACACAAAGTATATCCCCTCAAGCTTAGTAAATGTGGACATTAGTAAAGTATCTTTTAAATGGAATTTCAGATTATTAAAATAATCGCATCTTATAACCTGCAGCAATTCAGAGAGATGTTTCATAGCTACAGAAAGACACACCTTAGGTCACAGTACTGTACTGTAGAACTATCTGGTGAAAAAATGATCAATACTGATAGGCTATGACAGGCTTTTGGCAGCTTTAGGGCAACCTGTCTAGGCTTTGTACAAGAAGAAAAATAAGCTATCTGTACATTACATTTTTTCAGTCTTATTTTTTCCTCTTCTAGCTCTCATCATTTTAAGCAATTATACTACAAATTATCTCTGGAGTTTTTCAAAGACCTTCATGGTGTTTGATATATTGATGTTTAAAAGTCAGCTGTTGTAAACACGATCTATACATATTTGTTACCTTATGGTGGATTTTGTTCCTGACTTTTTGTTCCTCTTCAAGTTATAGTGCTTATTCTCCATCCCTCTCTTGGAACATGAACACCTCTGTGCAGCGGGAGCAGTTACGGCTAGAGATTTTGTCTTAAGGCCACGTTTACATATCAATTTCTATAATTAGATGAGATTTTTGCCCTTAATTTTTATATAAATTATGTATTTACAGTGGCTCACTCCTATCTGCTCTCTTTGTTTTCTGTGCCCTAGCTAAACTCCAGTGCCTTAAAATTTTGTATCTAATTCATGACCCACTGACTTCTGAGTAGTAGCTACAGAAAGTCCGTGCACAAAGGTGTAGAGAATGTCTCTTATGTGTTCAGTAGCCTATACAGTGTAGGGGTGAAAAGAGCCATAAATAAGAATTGGTCTTTATCCTTAGTTTTCAACATGGTTATATGTTGGAATTCATTGCACTGATACTGACAATTCTGCTTTTTCTTCATGACTATTTTAGCCATGAAAGCATGCTGTTGTGGAAGGAGACCAATGGATAAAGATCACAATAAACTATTTTATTTATGTCCCTATTTGTAGGATCAGAAGAGGTTTTGTCCTGGAGACAATATGCATAACTTCTAGGTAAATAATATCTTTTCCTTGTATAGTTTTACGCTTCACTAGTTACTCACCTGCTACTTAGCTGTAGAACACTCTTTGTTCGAAAAGAATCAGAGAAAGCTGTGGACTGTTGTGTGAATTGCAGTGACTGGACACAGAAAAGAGTCTGCAGCTGCAAGAGTCTTATTTGTTTATGTGCCTTATTAGCTAGAAGTAAAGTTCACAATGAAGGCTGCTGATGGGACAGTTCTTTAGTATGGAGGCTAAGAATAAAGATTTGGACCAGGCTTGTCTTACATATTTGGCTGACTAAGATGCATTTAAGTGTTAGTTCCTACACATACAGAATGGAGGTAGTTCTTTTGGATGTGAGTGTAATTTGGAAAAATAAAGATAACAGTTGAGAATTTCTCTTAGCCATCAAAATAGCAAGTCCAAGCGTTATCAAATATACTTCAAAGTATTTCATTCAATTTATCTATGAAAGTAATCAGTGAGCTACTGAAGTACCTGTGCTAAATGATTTGTTTGTTTATTTACAAGAAGAAAGCTGTACTCCTATGGTTTTGAATAGCAACGTAACTATTGAAGCCAGGGTACAATGGATGCTATCAGAAAAGCCCCATATGGGTGCACTTTAGATCTTTTGAATACCACAAAAGTTTAGTGACCTAGAAATGAATCAATAAAAAGCCATCCTCTATCTGACAAATTGAAGAACTGAGGGATTCTTACAGATGCATTGACTTTAACAATTCAAGATACACTGTTTGTAAAGGCTTTCTGAGAGACATTTAATCCTTAGAGTACTGTAGCAGACTATGAGGTGTTTTATATTTAGATCACTCTCCATAGTTAATTTCCTATTTTTACTGTAAGTTCACTGTTATGAAAATCAATGTAAGAAGACTAAAGGAAAGGCTAATGCTAAAATGATGTGTCCTTACACTGAACGTAAATGTTTTTAATTTGCTAAATTGAAAATTCCTTATTGTTCTGCAAAATATGGTTTGGAAGGGTATGGCAGTGTAAGAACCTCTCTAGTCCTGTTATATTACAAATAAGTCTATCACTCAACAAAGTGAATTATAATCTTGGATAGGTCAGAAAAAAGGTTTATATCCCTGTTCCCCATTGCTTCACTTCTATAGTTTTAACATTTCGGCATTTCAAATAAAATTTGAGTAAAAATTCTTCTTAACCACTACAGCCTTGTTTCCTCTTAATTTAGTTAAATAATCATCAACACACAGTATGATTTCTTATATTTATTCAGGGTTTATGGAGTTTCCGTGTTATGTTTGGCACAAAATTGAGCATGTTGTTTACTTTCTAAGGAATAATTAATATCAGAAATGATGATCCAGAAAGACTCTCTGTATAGTTGCATGCACATACACAAGCCATAAAATACTTGGACTAAATGAAATATTGGCTTATACTTCATTAAATGTCAGTTAAGTCCTGTGCATATGCAATACAACTCAGTGTTTCTGTGCCTCAAATGGTGAAGAAGGTGTACTTCAACCTGTAGATAAAAATTAAGAAATCAAGATTTTGGATTCACCAAGGATAACTTAAATGTTACAGCTGAGGATCCTTCCAGAGCACCCTACTAGAGTTCCTTTTTCTCTTTTGTTCAAAGGGAGGGAGGTCTAACAAAATTGGCTACCTCCACTGACATCTGCTGCAGTGATGTGATTATATGAGAGGCTTGGTGGCTTCTTTCAGGTAGTTCAGACAATTTAAGAAAAAAAAAAAAGTAGATATCATGCTGTCACTTTGACTTCTAGAGGGCTTTGGTTCTTAAATTGAGAGCTTCATAGATGGAGATTACCACATGGAAATCAATATACTGTTAATAATACATTACCAGTTATTGCAGTAAGCAACCAAAGAATAAATAACTAGAGAGAGCCAACATGTAGGGGACAGGAGCTGTATGTGTTCCTAGACTTCAGTTATAAGGGAGAATTACTCTGCATATGGGTTTTATTTATATCTTGTTGAAGCAGTTTAAGATCTAAGCAGGCTCCAAAGACTATATTTACAAAATAAGACTGTAATACTTCTTCAAAACTTTAGATAGTGTCAGTTGTACTTTTTGCTTCCGCACCTGTAGTGCTTCAGTTTTACCTGAATTGAGCCTTGTCTCCACCCAAGTCTTATACATGGATCTACATCCTTAGTCACAGCATAATGTATGGAGCTGAGTTACTCGGAAAACAGTTCTTCAGTAACACTATTAATGGCTTTTTAAGGATGCGAGAGTAAACATAAAATATTTAATTAAGAGCTCCAAACTTTCAAGGAAGTTGCAGTTTGTAATTCTGTAATGCTTTTGGAAATCAGTCCTGCTGAAATTTTAATAAGGAACCCAGCGCTGTCAACAGTAAGCCTTTGTCAGTACTGTACTTTTCACAATACTGATCTGTCCCTATTTTTCACTAAACTTATTTTTAAAAAAGATAAATGTGTTATTAGAAGTACATTAGAAGGCTAATATGGCCTAGTAAGCAGGTTAGCAGTATCAAAGGTAAATTATATTAATACAGTCTGAATTCTTAAATCATCAGACTCTACAATAAACTGGATGTATCAATGGCTAGTACTAGTAGCAACAGTGTTGTAGTTTCTGTATTCCCTTTGGCTTATTTGGATGTCCAGTTTTATGTAATTTCCTGTCTTAGCAACGGTGTTATGAAGCATTTTTCTCTATCTTGAAATGTTGCTTTAGAGTCACTTCGTTTCTTGGGTTTAATGAAAGGGAAACTTTTAAAGAAGTATCCTTAACAACAAAGTAGGTAATCTTGACACTATATCTTTAGGGATTATTCTGATGAAGAAAGAAGAAAGAAGTAAAAGAAATAAATTTTCCACATTTTAAGTGTATACCTTTTACCTTAAAAAAAAAAAAAGTATCCCATTAAAGAGAAATAGAAAAAGCAGGGAATAAATTCTGTTTTGCACAATATCTCATGGAGGATGGGCGATATCTCTGGGAGAACTGTTCCTTTTCCAGTGACTTTGAAAACTTGTGGTTTGAATTTCTTTCTCTTGTTAATCTAACCACTGAAGGTGTCAGTACTTGTGCATGATATTAGGAGTGTAGCAGTGCAACACCATTTTTCTGTGATTTGTTTCTTAAGTTTCCCCATTGCTATTAATATTCTTTCTCCTTTTTGGATATACATGTCCTTTCTTTCTTTCCTTCCTCCTACTTCGCTTCATTGGTTCTTTTTAACTCTTAAGGTCTAAAACATGCTATTCTGGTACATATCAAAGTTACAGTCTTTTTGCTTTCCTTCTTTAGTATTTTTTACAAATTAGATATGAATGACAACTTTCTGATTTTCAGCCTTTGTTATAGGTTTTGTGGTTTTTCTTTTAGTATTTTCATATGTGATTTATAATAATGAGGAAATTGTTTCCAAGTCACACAAAGAATGGATTAAGAGTCTTGTTGGTTCTATATAAAGAAAATATATCTCTCTATTTTTCTGCTACAGCATCCCTGTGTATTATCTTCCAGCAGCCAGATTAAGAGATGAAAAAGTGAAACCTTACAGTGTTGCATTTACTTTTCTTCCACACAAAATATTTCAGATATCTTTCTAAATAAATATCAGAAATATGTTCTTCCAAAGAGCATGATCTAAAATTTTACTGGACAATTAATCAGGTAGTTATATTGTTAGGAATTTTTTTTGCTAGCGTTAACATTGCTATTGTTTATATTTCCTAAAAGTAAAGAAAATCAGAGATGGTTCAAATTTCAATTGTTATTTACTCATTCACTTCCACCATAGTTTTGAGTTATGATAAGTTATAGTTGTATGAAGCTCATTAAGACTTTCTAATTCTGGTAATTTCTGATACTTTACTTGCAGTGAAGAAGCTGAAGGAAATACTAGCCTTTCTAAAGTCAGTGGGAGTTTGTATTTTTATTTTGGTAGGCTAGTATTCACAATGTCTGTTAACAAGTATTGTCTCACTTCTTAAACTATAAATTCATATGTCATTTGAATGTGTTCATGATTTTGCTCTGATTAGCTTTAAAAAACAGCATTGCAAATTGTCTATTTTTTCAGTATATCAATATATAGTTTGGAAAGAAATGCAGATGTAAGAATGTCTCTATAAGAAATGATACCTTTGTGTATATATATATTAAGCATGCCAAATATGACTACATTTGAAAAGCATCAATTAATAGATACTTTAAGCAAGTTGATTAATATTTTAATGATTAAGACTATAAATATTAACACAGTTCTCCTAAATGAACAAAGCCCCTTCGCATTAAACCATGATTTTGGTAATCAGTTGATATTTATGGGAAACCTTGTTAGGGAGATAGCACTATTGCTGTATCCCATCCATATCTTAGAATCAAATACATGATTGAGTGCTATTTCCCTGGCTTGAAAAATTAGGAATACAGTATTATCAAGCATTATTTTTAAAGCTTTGGAATCATATTTTACCTGTTATCTATGTTGTACATTATATACTCTAGGAGATAGACCAAAAGAGAGTTTTTATAGAGTTGTGAAAATACAGGTGGGTGATTTATCTAACAAAAAAGAAAAAATTGCAACCATTCTTGTTTTCACAGAGGAAGATAAGTACGGTCTTTACTCCAATTTGTTGTTCAAGTATTTTCTCGCAGAGGGAGTTGTCTGTGGACATGACTTGTTTGTTGCTTCTGCTAAAGAGCATCCTGACAACATTTTAAAGGTAAAGAAGACTCATAGCTTTTGACAAGTAAAGCTGTAATCTCTTGATGAATTTAAATAGATTTTAAAGTGTATATATTGTGTAGTAAGAAATTAATTAGTCTTGGTGATTCCTAAGAATGTGTTGGGAAGTGCAGGAGTATTTACACTGGCCAGGTTTGGGAATTAAATTTAGTTCACTCGCCTCCCTCTATGGACAATGGAGTAAGATCCTCCCAAGGCCAAATCAGGCTAGGAGTCTGGTTATCCTTTATTTTGATTATGGATGAAAACCAGACAGACTAGTTGGCTTAGTTGAATGGTTTGAGTAAACCCAACTGTTTACAGTTTCCACCTGCCTATCAGGAAGAGTAGTTAAGCTGCTTTGAATATATTGTGGTGGAAACTGTACAATTTGTGTAGATACTTATTGTAGTTTCCTATAGAAAAGAGAAATATCATTTAACATCTTTACAACTTCCTTTACATGTACGTTTCATTCTGACTGTCTTTTTTTGCTAGGAAACATGGTCGGCTTTGGATTAGGTCATATAGAAAGGTTCCTTTCAGACTTCAGTGAACTCCTAATCAAACACTAATAGTTTCCATTATAAGGAAATTATATAAGGGAAAAAGCCTGATCAACACTGCAAAAAATGCTGAAGTGTGAGGATAATCTTACAAAATTTCATTAAATATTTTATGTCTTTCTAAGGCTGCTTTTTTCTAATATCAAAAGTAACATATAATTTACTGATTACTTCTGCATCAAGTAAAGTCTGGCTATTTCCTTAAGAGTCTTCAGAGACTATTTCTGGACAAAATGATTACTTTTCTTTTTTCTCACCTAGTGATGGTAGATTCTATGCCTTATCTGTTCAATATTATCTTCAGTATTCAGGAAAAAATATATTCTTAATGAAATGATATGATTGTGGTTATGTTAAATCTGATAATTTTTTAATGAACTTAAAGAGGGTTCATTTAGGGGTGAAATTTTTATCATTTGTTCTTGTGATTTAGCATATAGCCTAAACAAATAGGTTAGAAATTGATTGTGAAGTATGAATTCCATAAGAACTTGCTATATTTTTAATAATATTTGGTTTTAAATAACTGATAATCAAGCCATTGACTCTCTGACCATACAATACATGATCATTGCAGTTATTTTTCTCATTATTCAAATGAATATTTTTATTGCATTGCATTAAAATTTCTTAAAATGGAGTAGCTAACATACATTTTATTCTTTCATTCACCTTTGAATCTATTGTTCAAAGCATGTCATATTTTTCCTAGCTCCTGTTCTTCAGGCTTTTGCATGTTAATCAACAGACATCGTTATGTACATCTATCCTTCTAGTACCAGTTTGAATTTGTGGTCAGTTAGTGACTTACTGAGTTCTGTTGTCTGATTTGGAGTAAGTTTTCCTTCTTACTTTTCAGGGGTAAACACTACATAATAATACTGCATTCCTCTGTTGTAACTCCATAGTGGTGTTACTATACAAGATTATAAATGGATGGACAATGTTATTACAGGGAAGTTGAGGAAAACATAATTTTGTCTTGTTTTCTTCCTCCATTTGTGTGTTTATATATCCAATAGTACTCTTGTCTATGCTTTTATACTCTTACCTTGAATATTCAACACTTCCTTTGCTTAACAGACAAGGCACAGTAGAGTTGATTTCTCTGATTTGTATTGCTGTCTTGAAATTGGTTCAGTGAAGTAACCCTGTAATATGCTAGGTGTCGATCTAGAAAATTATGTACTTTCACACTTGGAAAGCTTTGGCACTTCTTAAAATTCCAGCGTGCGTTACCTAAAAAACATTATTGCCTCACCTGGAAAAAGTCGATCTAAGACTGGCATTGGCCACAGTTGGGTCTCCATATTACAGAAGTAAAGGAGTTTTCCCTACGATTGCCTCACTTGACTTCTAAAAGAGAGGACCTTCAGGTGCTTCAAGAAGTCCTCTCCTGTCATAAAAATGAGCTGTTTGGGATTTGGATGTCTCCACCAAGTCAAGATTTTAATATAGCATATCTGACCGTTGAATAACATTGCTTTTTATTTAATGAGATTAGTAATTAATTTATTTTCAGTATCTGATTGGACTGTATTCTTTACTGGAAGGGCAACATAGATATGGTACATATCAACTTGAATTATACATTTCATGCTTGGTTTTTATTTTATAAAATTCAAGTACAGATTCAATATATTCTATAGCTAGTATTCTAAATAACTCGTGTTTTACATAAAGGCAGCTCATTAACTGCCCTATGTCCATATTGTGTGGTCAGTCTATTTATACATTCAGTTCTCTGCTGAGATGCCATAATTGCCCTATTCTAATTTTATGATGTGATTGGAAGTTTTTTGAACCTATAACCAAGACAAATATTGCTGGTAGTAGGAAGGGGAAAAGACATTCTTATAGACCATAATTATCTTGAAATTGTGTATAGCTAAGAGACAAGGAGAGGATAAAAAGCCCTGATCAGCTGCCTAAGATATATTATATTACCACCCACCAATTTATCCATCATCCTTTGAAAACATATTCATGCCTTTTGTAGTCAAAGCTCCTTCAGGAAATTGGCATTAAGACATAATGCTGAAAAATTATACATCTCTGGTAAAACCTACAGAACTATATACATGCTGGTTTTTAGAAAGTATTTTAAACATTTAAGAGCATTTCTGTTCAATCTATATTCTTCAACAAAAGGCAACTTTTTACTACAAAGGCATAAATACTGGGAAGGGAATAGTATATAATGTAAGAAATAGTATGGTATACTTTGTGATCGATCATAAAATAAAACTGCACTGGCAAATAGAAAACTAAATCAATATTAAAATGACTGAAGGAAACATTATATCTTAACATTTCATTTTCAGTACGATACTTTATTAAGTTTAGACTACAAATTATGAAAGGCAGTTATGTGCTCAAACTTAAAAACAAAGAGAAACTAATAAAGTAGATGGGTTTTTTCTTGTATCTGTTTCCTTCACTGTGTTTAGTGGCTGTATTTTTTTATATAATTCAGCACTCTGAAGTTAATGCCAGCTGTTTTGAAGTTGCATATAGTGTATGTGTTTGAGAACGGATCATATAAATTTGAGTATATGGTTATATTTATTACAGTGGAAATCTTTAACTTAAACACTGTTATGCTTTTTTGCAAGAAACAGCAAGCAAGGGGGTTGAATATTTCCTTGAACATCACTGTAGCCAAAATTAGAACAGGTTTGCATCCATTCCAAGTTAGGATACCAAACTGACTTCTCGAAGCCATAAAAATAAGTAACTATATAACAGCTTAGTTGTTTATGCCCATTCTCCTTGTTAGTGCCAAGGTATGGTTCCAGTCTTTCAAAAAAAAAAAATCTGTATCTATGGTGGCTACATTTCTATATTTCTCACTTTTCCTACTTCAATTTGGCACTAAAATTCTAGAACTGCCTAAACTGCCTATATAAGAGTTTCTTTGTCTTTTTTTCCTAATTAGTTTATCTAGACCTTGGGGGTGAGCTGATTTTCACAACTTTTAGTGAGGAAAAAATTGGATTATATTTGCAAGTTACAAGTTCATCTTGACAATGAAGAGTGCTTTCTGTTAAGTTGCTTTTACTGTAGAGCCTGTGCAAAGTTTGTCTCAAGAGGAAGACTCACTGGTCATTATACGTGCTGGGAAACAGAAACCAGCATCCCCTGAAGCCCAGCAATTTCCCTGTGGGACCCCGGCCAATGTTACCTCAATGACCATTCCATTGGGAACTTGGAACCCCGAGGTGGAAGAGTGGAAGGTCCAGAACTGCTTTCTAGAGCTGCATCTGTTCATCTCCTGTGGAAAAGTTGAATGCTTTGTGCAATTACTGCATTTTTATGGAATCTCTTTTCAAGCTGGAATCTTATTACAAGATACTTATGGACTCTGTTGAGATTGCCTTTTGGAGGTTCTCTTACAAGAAGAGAGGATAAAGAGCACATCCTTCAAAGAAAAAAAACCATACTTTGACATAATCTGAGCCTGCTGCTTATGGTCAAGGTGCTTTTCCTACCTATGCTATAGAGGATAGCCTTCTTAGAGGGAAAGACATTCTCCAGAATTCTACCCCCAGTCAAGTCCTTCGAGGCTTACCGTACTAAGGCACAAAGCAGTATTTACCTTGTATATCTGGTGTCATTGTACTTCCAAGTTTGAAAATGAACAATGTGCAAACAGTTTGCTCTCTGGAGAACTACGCAGAAGATTCTCTTGAGTAATAAAGCCCTTAGTGTGCCCATGTATCAGATACACAGCTTCATTGTGTTTGCTGGACATATCCTGAAGCCAAGTCAGTCAGGAGAAACCACAGTAGTAGTGTAGGGTACCACAGTGAAAGGGAAAAATGCAGCATTGCTTGGTGAGGAAGCTGGGAGGTGCATGTAGAGAAGTATAATGGTTTATTAAAAAACCAATAGGGACAAGATCAAAAAAGCCTCCAGGAACAAGTTTTTAAAATTTCCTACCAAGCTCAAAAGATCTCTAAAAAAAAAAAGTGAAAGTATATTTTAAATATGGCATTTCGCTTAAGTATGTCATTTGGAAAAGACTGAAAAAATTCCACCTCCAGCAAACTGGTTATACTGAGTAAACCTGAAGAATAGAATGTGGACACTTAACTCTTTTCCCACTGAAAAGATGAATGCAGAAAGAATCCAGCAAAATGTACTTTTGTTATTTCAAGGGTTATTTAAAAAACAACAGCAATAAACAACCCATTGAGCTTCAGTGTTGTATTACTGTGTTTGCAAACAACCTCTTGAAAGAAAGCATAGCTGTCTACATGGACTTTTTTATTCCAGCAAAGTACATTCAACCATGATGCTTACATTTTCCCCTCACAGATATGACTCTAAAACATGGTTGTGTCAAAAGGAAGAGTGCAAACCTAGAAGAAATTATCAGGCTGGTGACAAGGGCTTTCCAAGCTTCCATTTTCAAAGAGCTCTCTTCTAACTCCTTCCTGTCTCTTCACTGTCTAGTGTTGTAAAAGAAGCTGTGTATGAATGCAAGAGGTATTTTTTCTGTCGTCTGACATTTCTACATGCTACATAAAGAAACTAAAAGCATAACAGCTTGAAAGGTAAAAATATATATGCAAGAAGGGCTACAATCCTATTATCCTTTCTTTCCCAATTGTATTTTCAAAATACATGACCTTCTTACAGTGATTCAGCTGCTGCGTGCTGTTAAATGTTATCACTTATTACACAGAAATCCAATTACAGTTACAACACTAGTGAACTTTCCTACCACCTATTCTCTCTCTTTCTGAAGTAAAGATAGCCTTGTGGCACAAAGACTAGGGTTGAAGCTAACCCTGGCAGCTGTCTCAGAGTTTGAAAGTTCCTTTGAAAAATCTATTTTCTTTATCATATAGCTCTTGCTCATCTGCTTACTTTTCTTGCTTGCATGTTGGGTAAATGGAATATCTATTTTACATTTTTCTGTATTAAAATGCAGATAATTTAATTATGTTGTAATACATAATTTTCTGCTTTACAAAACTGTGTTATAAACTTGACAAGAGAAGTTGTATGGGTGTGAAAAAGGATGCTGGAAAAAAAATAATCGCTTCTGTTTAAAAAGAGTGAAATCCTTTTAAGCAGTACCCACGCTGGGAACTCTCTAAAGTGTAAAGCTTGGTCTTTGTCAAAAGTTCAGACCACTCTAATAAAAAGATTTTCCAGAACTAGTGGAAATAAATGATTGGCTTAAATTTCAGGTTTCAATCTAACAATCCTTTGCTGTTTATTAGGAAATTTTCTTTCATGATCTTAGTTATAAAATTATGTTTGTTTTTAAAGACAGATCTTACTTAGCCTGATAAATGTATCATAAAAGCAGTAGCTTAAAAAAACCCAAATGTTTAGGCTTCAGTGTTCACAAATAACTATTTTACAAATCTAGTTGGTAACTTTGTAGAATTGATTTGCTCAAGTAGTGGACTATTGCTTACAGTGCTCATCTCTAAAGGTGTTCATGAATAACGCTGTTATTATTAAATCTGTTTAGGCTAGTGCATTATACACTGCAGCAGAATTTACAGAATTTTGGACAAGGGCACTCTCATTTTATTTAGTTTCTCCACATTACTTTTTTTAGTACGTCATTCTCTTTTTTGTTGTATTTTTCTTAATTAAGCATTCATGAACTGATACAGAAAAAAGATGAAATAAAAAAAAAAAAATCTGATCTTCTCGTATGCATTCCTGGGTTTTAATGTTGTGAAATGGAGCCATAGTGTGAGGAAGTTATAGCAGAGAGTTCTGTGACTTGACTGTAGGGTTTACTTCTGTGTATGTGAAGTAGAGAATATATTCTTATGGGTTAAAAAAAAATACCCCTTAGAGTACTTTCAATTAACCTTTTTTATTTCATAAAACAGAGGAATATTATTTCCCTTTTCTCTTCACACAATTCTTGTTTATCCTGGGTTGACATCCATTTGGTCCTTTTGAATGTCAAAGAAAAATTTCTGTAGAATATCCTTACCTGGAGATGGAAATAAATTGTTGTACAAGGGCCACTGAAAGGAGAAAAATTCTCTATCCAGTCATTTGTGTTCTTTGACAATAGACCTTGTCTTCACAAATGTTTACAATCAAAATAGAATCCTCCCCCCTTTTGGGAGTAGGGCCCTTTAAAATGACATTTATATAATACATTATTGAAAAGAAAATATTTACCCTTCCTGACTTACCATCTGGTGTCCTTTAAATACTAAAAATTAACATAATGAAAAAGAGCTTTAAATTCATGTGAGTTTAAACTAGCTAAATATCATTGCAGTTAGAAATCAACAGTGAATTGTACTCCCTTTAATATTTTTTTATTTCACGTTTCTTTAATCATACCTGTGATGATATTGCATTGCAAAATTGTTGCATAAAACCATGTGAACAACATATCTATTGATACATAAATAGATAATGTTTTAAATTCTTAAGTACTATTAATTATACAGTTATTGAAACCCATAAGGATCAAAGGATTTCATATAAGAGGGATTTCACATACAGCTTGGATTATGTTGCTAAATAATAGCACAGTAGTACTTCTTTAGCATTGTAAAATAGCTTAGAGAGGAGTATGATGCCTATAGTTGGTGTAATGCATTGGTAATTAAGAGGGTGTGAGGTTAAGCTTCATTAACTGCTGTGGGATTGTATCTTGGATTTTATTATCCCCTAGAGAACATAAGAAGTGAGAGAGGTCAAACTGTTAGAATCTGATTTTGCTTCGTGCATCTGCCAAAACAAGGCAGGCAGAGTAATGTGGCAGCAAACACAGAAAGGCCTGGATTGCCAGCAGATACGAGTTGTACACCATTTTCTTACAAAGATAAAAGATTTATTAATAAAAAATAAATTACTTCCTGTTTGCAATAAAACCTTCATAAGCTTGGTTTGTAGGAAACAAAATTATTTTAATTGCATTGTTGTTTAGTGTTAGCACTTTAGAAAACCATTTTTTCCCCACACTAATTTTTTTATTTTAAAAGATAGCAACAAGCTTCCTTTTCTCTTTTTTTCCTTTCTACTACATCTCAGTCTAGACACAGACAAATGCCCCAACCAAACCACACTTAATAACTTTAGCACTTGTCTGCCTTTTTTGTATATTCATGCTGCATAGCAAAGACTTGTATTTTAGTTGACCCCAAGAAGTGCTGTGCATTTTCTTTTTTTTTATTTTAACTAATGCACTGCTACATGCTTTGTTTTTTTATATACCTTATGAGAGATTTGTCTTTTTTTAGCCTGGGAGAATGTAACAGTTCTCAGGAGTTGACACACTGATGCCACAAAATTCTCAGTCCCAAAGCTTTTCAAAGCTATATGATGTGGGAGCTAAGATATTTTTAAGCAGAAATAGGTTAAATAGATATTACAGGCTGATAAATCAACTCTCCTTTTCTTAGTCTTTTGTTTAAATAACACTTTTCTTTCCAAATTCAGGATGAAATTTTGGAAGTAACTTTAAAAAATTTTAAGAGTCTTGTATTCTTCTGAAAATCTGATTTTGATTCTAAGAATATAAACTTATTTAATCCTAAATAGGCTCATAATCCAACATCCTTTTTTAAATTCTGATAATTTCAGCAGCTTTAGGTGCTTTTTATATATGATAGAGAAGTACAGTTCTCAAACATAAATAATGATTTAATAAGACGGCTGGAAACTAGAGTCTTTGTTTCTCAATTTGTAATGAATCTGGGAGAAAGGGAGTTTTACTAAAGCCCTGCTCTTGAATCTCCCATGGGCAGATATTTTGAGGAAAAGCCCAGGCTTAGCCATCTTTAAATGGCACTCATGGAAACCATGCCCTCCACTGCACTCCGTATATGTTCTGCTATATAGTTTTCAGTTCAATTTTTTTATAGCTGTGCCAGAAGGCGTCTGTGTTCTGTGGCTAGTTTGGCTGCTGGTCTGCTTCACCCTTTCCATAGCTTTTCTTTTTCCTTCAATTTTTAAGCACAATCTGAGAACTGATGAATGCTTTATAGTTCTTGGACAGTAATGAAACCTTTCATGACAGTGAAGAGTTGTGAAGTATATATCCAACCAGCCAGCCTTTATCTTTGAGAATATACCTATGTTATGACAACTGGAGACTTTTTCTCACTAAGGCATGATCAGGTTTGGAAGGAGCTAGTTCCTTGAAACAAAGAATAACATTTGATTTGCAGTGTCAGAAGAGCAGGAAACCTTTTATTCCAGTTCTAGTTATCATGAAGATAAAAAGAGGATATGAAGATAAAAAGAAATGTTTGGATCACTTCAATTTCAGTATTTTCAATATTGCCCATAAAGCAGGTTTATATAACTGTGTTCTGTGTCTGTAATTCTCCCTGGTCCCAAGCCTACTAACCAATTTTGAGCTCTCTCCATTTCCAAATGTGCTTATACAAAGATCTAGTTAAAAGATTTTTGAAAATTATGGACTGGGATACATGAATCAGTACATCCCAAGGCAAAACAACATTAATGATCACCTATGTATTGTGTTTAGTCTTTTACCAAGCTAATGAAGGCATGTGTGTTGGCTTCTAGTCAATGTAGACATACCTTCAAACAGGAACTGCACGTTCTGCCTCTCTTTCATACAGTTTAGTGTAAATGGGAGGGAAACAAGGGTAAAGAGGAGCTGGGACGATAGTGATAATGTTAGGATGCAGATCTGGAGGTAAACAATATTTATTAGTTCTGTTAATTAATCTTTATCTAAAATGTGTTCAAATTACAGATGTACTCAGATCATGGATAGGATTGGAATTTTTTTTCCTATTTGTGCTTAAGTGCAACATCCCAGAATATATTTAACCAAGTTAATATACCAGGTGGAGCTCAAGCAATTGATCTTCAAAATACCAGTCAGCTCCACAGGCAGACTACCTTTTCCAGATTGCAGCTGAATTATGTACGAAGCCTACTAAGAGGCCGTAAAATTCACAACCACCACATGCAAGAATATGGTTCAGGATATGTTTGCTTTAGAGCATAGTGTTTGTTGGGGTAGAAAATTATATGGCTGTGAGACCTAGTAGCCCCAGAAACGTCTTAAGTCTCAGTGCATCATGTGAACATGTTTCCTTCATAGGGACAAGAACATGGTACATCTAAGAAATGTATTCTTCAGCTAAGCATGGTAGTTATTAGGTAAATGTATTTCAGAAAAGCAACTGAGGAAATAAGACTTGCTCTTGGTATGAGAGAGTTTTTCAAGTGCTCCTGGTTCCTTCTGTGGGGCAGCAAGGGACAAGACAGCATAAAACAGACCTAAGCTGATGCATATGCTAACTGCCATGGTACTGAGTCATGGATTTTCTCGTGTTGCTTTGTATGAATTTAGTCATGTTTAAACAATCAGTTTATAATGTTAGAAGTTTTTTATTATGTCAGAATAAAATCTCTTTATTATGTCAGAAAAATAAACTATATTGGCAAAAAAGGCTATTTCAGATGGATACTTAGATAGGTTTTCGTCTCTGACAGCCAAAATCTTTATCAGCTTCAGATGAAACCATTTTTCCTTGATCTCTTAATCTGCTTCATTCTTAGCAACAGTTAAGGCATACCACAGTGCCTAATTGTGTTGCACTGATAGTGTGTCTGTCTCTGTTTTGGACTGAGCTTCTTGGGTGTCAACAGCTAGTATTTGTAATGTCTCCCTTCCATATAGTGCCATGTAAGAAGGTTTTGTTCTGTGTTTGACTGCAAGGCAGGAACTTTTTTCAGTGTTACATGAGGGTATTGAAGTAGCTTGTACTTTATCAGTAGTACTTGGAGAACTTCTCACCCCTTATTGTCTTAACCTCTGTTTTATTTTAGGGTAAAATACAGTCTCTGTGTAAAATATACATTATGTGTGATTATATAAAAGCAAATGTATATAGCTAAATGTCCCTGTCTCAAATTTGTCTTTGCCAATTATTATATAATAACCATGAACCAGTAGCGCAAGTGACAGGCATTTGCAGTGATTCCAGAGGAGAAAAATATTAAATAGCTTAAAAGAATATTGGTGCTGGTTTTCTCTTTACCTACAGTAAAGGTGAACAGTAAAGTACACAATTTCCTGGATTTCAGCTTTGTGGATGATGTGATAGCTGCCTGGTGATACAACAGCAGGATGAGGTAGCAGCATGTATCAGTGTTAGGATGCGAAACAGGCAAGCTCAGGGAGTTTGATGAAATGCTTAGGCAGGATTTCATGATATCTTCCAAACTGTGGCTGGCACTTGTTTTCAGAACAACAGAGATTACGCGCCACTATAAAAAGTTCCAGGTAGTACCTGGGAGCCAGTTGATCTTGGTGAGTGAAAGGAAGAGATACCTGGAAATGTTTTGGCCTGCAGATTTATTCATTTACAGAACTCACTTTTTAAATGAAGGTTGATTTTATTTATTTTTTTAATTAGTATAATTGGGCAATATTTTGAGATGATCACATATAATCAGCTCTTCACTAAAAAAGAAAGACCTTTTTGCCTTAGCCAGCTTAAACATATGAATAACTGTATTAGGAAATTAAATCGGCGTAATAGTTTAACTGTTCAGTAATTTGTTTTCAAAATAGCACCTTAATTCGAAAATAAGATTAATTAACTATTTGTTGTGGATATCTGAGTTATAAAATTAAGAATTCAAAATAACATCTTCTTTTTTAGAAAAATCCTTTATATAATTCTCTTAGAAGTAAATGGAAATAATTTGTATCTGCATATGTGTGAAATGCATTGGCTTGCTTGTCAGCTCATGTTTGTATTTATACTTTCTCAGAACCTTTCAGTAGTGTTCTGTTTTCATTTTCTCCTGTCTGTCAGAAATCTTTGTCTTTGGTTTGAAAGTTTGCCTGCTTTCTTTCTGGTTAGACGTAAGGAAACTTTGACAAAAGTAATTTTCTTTTTTTACTGAAACATCTGTTATAAATCTGTAAATTTAATGAAAGCACTAAATACTAACTTAAAATTATAATCTTCATGTAGTTTTCATATCCATAAAGCTTAATTTTTACAACCATAGTAATACGAGTTTATTGTATACAAGCGTATCTTTTAAACAAGCTGTAAGAAATCTGAAAATCTAACTCTGTACATAACCATTCTCATGAATAGTGTTTACCAGGCTTTTGCAGTTCATTTGCAAAAAGAAAGTAAATAAAATAATTTGCTCAAAGGTGTGGCTTGCATCTTCTGCTTAGCTGCTGAAACACATAGGTACAATTGTTCTATTTCTGCAACTTTATTGAAGTAACTACATAAAAGTTTTCATAGCTTCCATTACCTTTTATCTTGGAGGGTGTACTGACCAACCACTGAGAGAGAGACAGAAACAACTGTCCTGAAATTAGAAACATTTGTTCTCAATTTTGTCAATAATTGTAGATATTATGTTAATTTACACTAAAGAAACAAAACTAGTGCGTGTTGTTCACAAGATTACATATTGAACTGTATACAGGTTTTCTCTCCTGGATTCTTTAATACTGAATTAGCGTAATACTAAACCCAAAATGGATTCACTTAAACTTTCATTGACTTCTTTCTATGTGTGTCTGTTTGTATCATGTCTGCCTACATAAATCTGTGAATGTCATTTAGATGTTTATGGTCAGTATCGGTTCTGCCTATGTTCAGTGTTACATGTGTATCCCATACTTAGATCGAGATTCTTCTAAAGTTTTCAAATTTGGTTTTCTTATGTCTTCACACCTAATACCTTGTAACAGAGATACTGGCTAGCTCTGTGTATTTTTAACCCCTGAGACCACATCTCAGTTCTTTCTCAAGAGTCTTTGCTTAATGCAAAGTTAGTTTTCAAATAAGTCTTGATCTATTTTAAGCAGATAAAGAATTCCTGTACCCTCCAGCTTACACAGATGGGTGATAAAGTTGGGTCAGAAAACTTGATTGCACTTCATTCCTTTAGTAGATGTAGAAGCCCAATGCATAAATTCTGAATGCTGTGCTTGATATCTACCCAGTGCTGTTTATATTTTCAGCTATGCAACAAAGAGAGAAAGCAGAAAGTTTGTAATAAAACATTGTTCCTAATCTAGGTCTAAGTCAAAGCTCCAGGTCTGTCTTTGTAGAACAATTAAATCCACCTGTGTGCAATGCTTTTTTTTTTTTTAAGCCAGAAATGTTTGCATTAGAAACTTCTAAAAATTCCAGGATAAAATACTTGCCACTTCCTTTTACTTCCTTGTTTGTGTTCATGAGGTATCCATCATTAGTAGATATCATACCTAATGGTTAGCAGAAGAGAAAATTCAAACCATCCTGCCACAGTTGTTTTCAGCCTGTGTCTGTAGGCTATTGTGGTCTGTTGAATACTTTTGAAAGATTTATGGAAGATAACAAAGAAAAGTGATCTTATTATAAAACAGGCTTATATTCACTATGCAGGGAACTTATCTATTCTCAGAAATAGAATAGTTTAGGAGTTCAACCTTTAAAGAAAGATTTAAAAAAAAAAAGGAATATGGATGCTGCTCAAGATGTGTTGTTTGTGTAAAGCAGAGCATACAATTTGATAATTCCATTCTGCATTCTCTTATATTTGTATAATTCATTTTTCCCATAATAATTACATGGGTTTTTTCATGCTCAGTATTAGTAGGACCCAGTCATTCAGAACAGTTATTTTAATCAAGTTTTGTTGCAGATTTTGCAACTGTCCCATTATATTAAGATAACTGTATTAGCTAACTTTGGGGCGGGGGGGGAGGATGCAAATCTGAACTGCTGTTTCTACTGTAGATAGCTGAAATTCTTTTGCTCTCCACCTGTAGGAACTTCCAGCCCCTTTGCTTGATGATACCTACAGAAATGAACGGGGAGAAGAAGCAACAGCTGTTAAGTCTGAAGATTTTCAGGATTCTATGAAAATAGCCTGGCGCTACCAAAATTTACCAAAAGTGGAGGTAATCAGTATTTCATACTTTTTTCCTCTTGCAGTCGAAAAAAATTTGCAGAGCAAATGCTTTTCAGTAGAATCTAGACAACAGAACTGCTAATGGACACTGTTATAGGATTGCCTCCTGAAGGTTAATTATCATACAGCACTGCATTTTTTATTAGTGAAGATACAGAGAGAAAGGGAATTTGAGAGTTTGCAGAAACTATAAAATTTAATGCAGACAATAACAATTTAAAAGTAAAAAACATTAAAGTTCCATGGGATTTTTCAATTAGCATTATTAAATTGAGACAGCTTTTTATGAAAGTTTGAATAATTTGGTCACTTACAAATTACTTAAGTAGGCTTAATCAACAGTACTTACTAGACCTCTGTAGTGAAAGTACTGTGTCGAAGCAAGCTGTTGACCTGCTTATCCATGTGCATAACAACTAAAGTAAGCACTTGAGATTATATCAGCTTCACTGTCACTAGAAACTAATCACTGTGCAGGGAGAATATAAGAAACAAGCCCAGTGGTCAGTCTTTCAGAGTTTACAGTTGTTAGTGTTTTGTGAATAATGTATCTCCCATGGCTGGTGACTTTCTTATTTAGACCAGTGGCACAATCAACCTTTAATAAAATTGCAGCATTTTTTAATATCCAGAACAAAGACCTTGTTTTCTCTATACATTTTAGCCTACATTAATAAATTCTGGTTTAGATGTAGTCGTAACTGCCTAGTAAGTCCAGTCGTATTCGTAAAAAACATAATTGGAATGTGACAAAATGATCTTACAAGGCTTGGCATGTCTGGTTTTCTGTGAAATTGCACAGACATGGCTATATAGTTGTGTCAGAAAAGACTTATATATGGTGACATGCCAAATCAAACAGCCTCCAGGGTAATCATATAATCTCATCAATTTTATTATTGTGGAGCTTGCTGTGCCACTCTGAACCATCCCCAAAATAATTTGTCTGTTTTAAAATCCAGCAGAATTCCTCGTACATTGATATGGAAAGAATTGCATGTTGTTTAACAAATAGTGTTCTGATGTCCTAACAAAATAGAAAAACATAAATAATCCAGTTAGGTGTGCACTCATCTTCTATACCTTCATAGAAGTAATCAATTCTTCCACTAATATAATATTTCTCTACAATACATAATGTACTTGTCCTCAATTATTTGAAAGTTGATTATGCAAGATAGAATAAAATGGTCATTCTTTTGTGGGTTGTTTCCCTTGTTGTCATTGCTGCTTGCTGAATTGGATGCTGATCATTCTGAATAGTTGAGGTACAATAATTTTTATGTGTATGTTAAATTTATAAAAAAATTAAAACTTGCAAATAAAAGTTAATTCTTAAGCTAGCTATACATCCCTAAAATTCCTCAGGATATTCTAATTAGTGAAGGATAGTTTTGAAATTTATATTTTTCAATATTTTATAATGCACTTATCATAAAATTTTGGTGGTGTGCTAAATTAATTTGATTGGTGAATATACTCCATTGAGGAAAAATCTGATGTTGCTTTGCAGCACCCTGGATGTTTAATACACTTAATACTATCATTTAATGAATGACTTTGGCTGTGATTTATTCTTTAAATTTACTTTTGGCAGAAAAAAAAATAACACTGAATAAAATATCAAGGCATATTTTCCAAACTGATTGAACTAATAAACTAGTGCATTTTCAAAAACTACTGTCAAATAGTTTCAAGCATGAAAGAGAGAAAATAGCTTTGCTTTTAACTAGAACTCTAAACATGTTAGCAGAAAACTTTTCCATCCAGTATCTGGCTTTACATATGAAGTAAGAATGCTGAGTAAAAGCTGTCTTTGATGCTTAATTTAGTTTTTATTTCTAAGTAATAAAAGAGATTTTCATTAATAGTTCAGATATTCCCTTCCCATTTATTAGACCCCCTATATACTAGCTAGATAACTCATTTTTGTTCTTATGCATGGTATTTATATTAGTACTCTTCATAACTATCACAGTTTCTATTTACATATTGCACATACCTTGTATATCGGAAAAAGACAGAAGATTTATGAGAAATCTGTCACAGTAACAGGTCATGTTGTGCTTGATGTGCCTTTGCCAGTTTGTTACTTTCATCTGTATCAGAGGTTAATTTCATTTAAACTTTTGAGTATGTGGATAGCCTATTTTGCAATGCAAGACAGTGTGTTTTTTTCCTTTTTTTTTCTTTTTTTTTTTTTTTTGAATGAACTGCTTATGTTCTTGGGGCAATATATAAACTGTCACAGCATGAAATCAATTTTCTGCCTTGATTCATCCTAAATCTGAGATTTCTAGCACATTAGTATTGCAATTAGAAACATTAACAGCAGACGGTAGCATAAAAGCACACTCTGCTCACTGACAATTTAGTGTATTTCTCCTTGTGCAAAACAGGAATCCAGGAAAGAACAGGCTTGAGCCTCCAATCCACTAATAAATTTATCAGATCAAACTTAAGAGGAATGGAAAGTCTCTGCTTCGCACTCTCCATGGTCATTCTGCTAAGGCAGATTATTCATGCTTACTTGATTCAGGTAGGCTTTTTGCAAGCTTCCCCGCTAAGCCTGGGAATGCAGTACATTGAGGCCTATTCATAGGCTTCTGACATAGACCAAGCTTTTATTGCATGGTGTTTTATTATAGCCAAATCCTAGTCTCCACCCAGTTTGTAGGCACTGTGCTTATTCTTTTGAATCAAGAGAGGTTATCACCTACCTTAATCCATGCAGCAGGGTGGATTAAGGACACCAATGTGCCTCAGGATTCTCAAAGAGGATCCTGGAAACTTCTTGTTTCTTCTTTTTTGCTGTCTTTACTAAACTCTATTGGGCCTCAGTAAGGATTTGCATCTGAAATGGGCAACCTGGAGCTTTTCTCAATGAAGACATCAGATCAAAGTTCAGTTAGTCAAGGCCTTTCTAAAACATTAAGGGGGCTTGGAAGTACACAATAAAAAGATGAGCTCTGGCAGAGATTGCAGTAAAAACATTCTGATCTGTAATCCGGATAAAGAATAGATTATAGGCCAAAGAACAGCCCCTGTTTAAATTGCTTTCAGAATCTTCATTTTAAATAACATTACATTTTACATTAAAAATATTTAGATTTTGATAGATTGTTATGTTTTGTTGGACTTCCTTCTTTAAAAATCATGTGCTGATAAATAAATTGAAACACTGACTTAGAGAATGTGTTTTTCTATCTTTTTTTGTGTAAAACTGATGTGCCTTTTATGACTAGATATACATGAGCAATTTTGTGGGTTTTTTAAATTAAAAACTAATTATTTGTTTTAATGAAAAGTTTGGGTTTAGTTTGGTTATTCTATTGGTTTTGTAGGAAAGATATTGTATTATTGTTACTATTTATATTCTGTGATAACTGACCAGGCCTCACATCCATTAATCAAGTAATTTCAAAATATTTACCCTAAATCAAATTATTGTAATTAATCTTAACAGTTTAATATATTTTTGGTAAGCTGAAGCATGAAAGAAAATTGTGGAAGTACATAGCATGATTGAGTTCAGAAATCTAATTATAAATACATGGCCATGTCTGGCATGTCTGTATTCTTTTTTTTTACTGTTATAGTTCTTATTTTATTAGCAAGACCAAGGTTTATGAAAAGCACAAGCTTTCTGTAATAATTGGAGTGGGAACTTAGTAATTTGTTGCTGAACACACAAAAAATTATTGAGATGTCATTATTGTAATTACTCAGTATACCTATCGTCATTCCTGTATGTAGCAAGAATAGCAGATGTTGAAGTTGGAGCAGAAGTCGTTCCAAAGAATTTTCACTGCATACACACATAACCCTGCTCAACTTTCAGACAGCATATAAAATTTATATATTGGCCTGCTTAAAAGAAAAATCCTTTTACAGAATGTTCTAAGTTGTTACAGAACCTACTGAGAAACTTTTGAAATTATTGGGGGTATTTCTGGTCATTTTTCAAAAGTAATTCCATGTTTTTAAGTACAAAGTAAGTAGCATTTCATTTCACCTACCAATCCAAACTTCTCTTCAGAACGACCTTTAAAAGGCATTCTCTTCCGCAGTGTGAATATGTCTTCAACATCTGTCTTACTTTCAGCTCTTACTTTTTCTGTCTCACCTGTTCTCTTTCACAAGCATTGACATATTTCATTTTATTTTAATACCTTATCATTTAATATGTGAGGTGGCTCTTGGGTCTTATGGGGGGTTCAGCTTAGTGGTAAGTCTTGGAGTTGGGACACAGAAAAATTACTTAAAAGTATTTTTGCACATTCCTGCATTGTACAATGCACACTTCAGATGCAGTCCAGGCTTAGCGTGGTTGTCTTCAAAATAAACTAAAAGGTGATCTTTCTTTTCACCTGCAAAGCTGCTGTTAAAAGTCTAGGATCGAGCACCTTTCTTGGTCAAGGCGTCTTACCAGTTAGAAATACCGTGGTTTTGATTGATACTTGTATTATGAAACTTGTTTGGTCATTCTAAATGACCTTTTTCCTCAAAAGAGTTAGAACAGTCGATGAGAGATAATCTAATCAGGAGCACAGTGGTGTTTGTGCCATAACCTAAAGATCAATTTTAATATTGCTTTGGTAATCTGTTACTCCTTTACAGTGTGTACCTTAAAAAATACTACATAGTGGTTTACATTTGTGCCAAGTGTTTTCCTTCCCTGGAAGAAACTAACTTGCCTCTGAGGTTTACTCTGCTTGACTGTTCTTTCTAGGATAGCACTTTGGTTTTTAATGGGAAGGGCAGAAAAGATGAAGAAAATGGTTTGTTACATGAAGAGCTAAAACTGTTCAATTCCTGTAGCAGACAGCTATTACATACTTGAATACTGCATATTATAACAGTCTAGAGGATTTTTAACATTACATGTGTAATTCAAATAGTGTTGCAGGTTGCATGCTGAATTCCATTTATGTGGAACAAAAATATGCATTCATTTCCTCTGTTTATTTACTAGCAAAACATATTCAAAATGTGTAATTCCTGCTATGGTGTATATTAAATTTGGGAGGTTTATGATGTTTTATATACCCAAAATTGAGAGCTGATAAAAACGTATCTTCATTATAGTAAATGATGGTCATTGTGTGTAATGTCTGTGTAACACTTAACCTGCTATTTTTTTCAAAATTCAAGAAATTTAAAGTAGTTTTTAACTATTTCCTCTTTTTTACAATTTTCTATTAAAATCAGGTATGTGAAGATGCAATGGTATTTTTTATTACTGATCATAAATAAAGTGAAACATTTGCAATGGTATTTTTCTTACTGACCATAAATAAATGAAGTGAAACATTTTCAAAGTCAACTGAAAATGTTTCTGTAGCACCATATAATTCCCAGATACTGAAAAATCAGATAGACGGAACACATCATGGTCTGCACGTTTCATATATCTGGCCTTTTGTAATTTGTGATCATATGTCTAGAACGTAAAAAAATATATTCTCTTAAGTACCTGACTGCACTTGGTGATGCAACTTGGAACGGTAAGGGTTGAATTCTGTGTGAAAAATTCACATTATAGAATGTCAACAGGGGAACCAAAACTTAGTAGTAAATATTATAATGTTGTTCTACTTGAAGCTTATACTTCAGCTGAATGGGAAAAACCCCCGAGATTTCTTTCAAGTGTATAGCTAGTTAATTATTTTCTTTTGACAGATAATAATTTAATATGTTATTGTAATCAGTATTGTTGTTTTCACAGGCTAGCCCAACAACATCTACAAAGTTTGGCCATTATTATGATGTTTCTAAAACAATGTCTCCAGAACTGTTTCAGTCCATAAAATGGCACAGTTTTTACCTTCCTGAAGAATTGTCTTCACAGCCTAAAATGAAAACACGGTAAGTTGTAACACCGCATGCTTCTGTTGTGTGTTCAAATTTTGTCTGCATATTAGTAGTAAAGGATATTTTTGCATCTACACTTGCTGTGAAAAATCTTGTAGCCGCACATGGCTCACAAGCAGTTCAGCTGTGGTTCTCACGTCAGTGCTACATGCCATGACTGGCAGCAAAGCTGCGGTGGCACAGGGACAGCTCAGTATACTGACTCCTCAGCTGCGGGAGGAAGCAAGTTGGCAGGGACAATTAAGGCAGACATTACTAGGACAGCCTAGGACACAGCTGCATGTTCAGTCCAGCCCTACTGACAGCTGAGTGTGGGGACTGGGGAAAACTATCTGTCTGTGAACTACTCCCTGAGCACCATGCCCCATCAGCTTTCAGAGATGTGTGTGTCAGGTGGCTATCAGTCTTAGGAAGATATCCATACAGTTTTTAGGGCTAAGAAGACAGGCCATTCTTGACCTACATAGCTTAGAATGCTATATCAGATTAGTTTATTATGTGACTTTCACTTCTTACATCCTACAGCTTCACCTAAGGAAAATACAAAATACTGTGAATAGAATTACAATCACTAATTATGTCTTACACAACACCCCTAATTCCAGAGAAGATCATAAACTCTTCTCTGAATGAATAACTTATTATTGTTTATGTCTATCAGTAATGAATTAAGGAAGACCAAGAGAAAATGAGTGACAGTAGCAAAGACTCATATTAGCCTGTAGCACACACATCCATTGTATCTTTCTTGGAGACATTTCAAGTCAAGTCAAACATCAAATATGGGCTAGCAATCTCTTTGTTCAGCCCAGTCGCTTAATTTATATAATACCTAGTTTTATAGATCCCACTGTATAGGGCCAGCTCCTGGAAGCAGTAATAGTATGGTATGCTTTATTGTGATTGATTTTCATTACAGTACAGTCAGATATAAAAACTGAGATTTATGAAAGATGTGCAGTATGAAACACCTTTCTTAGAGCTGTAGAAGAGCAAAAGCCAAGTCTCTATGATTTGTTTCTGTGTGACATGATCAAATGGCACTGGTTTGAAAACACCTTCAGGAGAAAGCAGAGAACTTACATTCTATTCTTTCTGTAGTAAATATTTGAACCAACTTTATATATATATTATGTATAATTATTTTTTTTTTAGTAGCAGAGTCATAGAGGATAGACACAAGAGTATCTGACAGATAGGTTGCAAGTGCTTATATTGTTATTGAGCAGTTTAACTCCCTTTCTGTCTTTTCTCTAGCTAACTGGAATGTCTCATGACTGGGCTTAATTCCACTAACTATATGGCTGTCAAGTATTTGTACATTTTACATTAAAATCAAATTAACTCATATGTATAGTATTGGAAACGGACTTTAACTTTTATGCATTTGATTTTATAAGCAGTGCTTAACTCTGATATTTTCCTTGTGTGCTATCCTGATAAAAGTTCATCATTCTTACTATATGAATTCTATTCTTATTTTTAATTTTAATCTAATGGAAATATTGTATTTAGTTAATTTGCTTGGCAAATTGCTAGCGCACAGAGTGATGAGGTGAGGAACTTAATCAAATAAAGATGGATTTTGGAAGGCTTATTCTCCTTTTCTTCTACCTATACCCACAATATGGGTCTCTTTCAGGAAGCCTCTCTTGAGCAAATGAAAGAATTGTGGTGTTGGGAGTAAAGGCAGGTACCAAGGTAATAGACAACCACCACTCTAAACATTGTTTTCTTAGACCACAATGCAATGTGATAAGGGACAGGGAGGAATAAAGAACACATGGGGAATAGTGAACTCAGACAGAAATCTGTGGGAACTGTGAAGATGTGTACATCTGTTTCTTCATTTACAGTAGATCATTTGTCTTCTGACTTTGATTATTGTCTTTCCTGACAACAAACACCACTGCTTTTGGATTCCCTGTATTAAAAAGGTTGCACTAGGTAAAGTTAAGACAAGGTGGGAGGAATATTTCAGAATTACAGCCTCTGAAATAAAGATTATTACTCTGTAGAGAAATGGAAGATTTAAGCTTCCCATAACTACAGTCATTCAATTTTGACACACATTTAAAAAATAAACTGAATTAGAATTTCAACTTCTGTTCATCAGTGTTGTATAAATGGAGTTCTTAAAAAATCATGGAAGTGGAGAAAAGCTGTTTCTCCCATTACACTGATCCCCAAATTGATGTGCACCTAGCACAGTTAATATCAGCAAATTGGACTACCCAATTTACATAAGGAAAGACTGGGTTAGAAAATACATAAATGTTTTCAAGCTGGGACCTAATCAAGTTCATTGGTAAAATGTAAAGAATTGTCAAAATTCCACAAAGTCAAGTGTGGCCAAAGCAATACCTGTCTTTAAGGAGAGGAGAAGGTGAGGACATCTGTGGGATAACACCAGTGCTCCGAAAAGTACCAGAAAAAATAATATAATCTATTTTTAAGCTTCTAGGGTAGTTTCACCCAGTATGTGTTTCTTTTGTTTGCTTGTGGGTATTTAACTGGGATAGAGCCAAAAGGTTCTAAAATAAAATGGGAGATATTCTCCATTGATAAAGTCTGTTATCATGTCAAAGGAGGAACATAGACTGGTTTGACAGTTTTCTTTTTGTCATGTTGATTGTTAAATCCTTATCTTCTAAATAAGCTGTCATTGAGTCACAGTTGAACCTGAGTGAAGTACCTTTATCCCAGTGTTGGGTCTGGTGATAATCTGGTACTAATTTGGCTTGATATGTATCCTGAGCAATGGGTATCTTTCTTGTAGTCATAATGTCAAATTTGGAAAAAAAGTGGAATAATTGCATGCAGATTAGATAATAGAATTAGAATTCAAGAAGATTTAGGTCGATGATCTGGAATGAGCTGTATGGAATTCAATGAAGACATGCCGAATATCATAGTAGTAGGAATAATTAATTGAACAAATAAAATAGTGTAGCAGGTCTCCAGAATATAAAATGTATTCACAGTGTTCTGTGATTAATGCTGCCAAAAAGCATAATTCTTAAGGCATGTAGGTGATAAACTGGAATTTAACGTGGAGGATGTGCAAAGTACTTCTGTTCTGCTCAGCCATAACAAGGCTGTCCGGTTTTTGATAGCATCCTTCAGGAAAACTCTGGGTCAGTTAGAGAAGGCTGTGAAGATGCGTATACATCTAGAACTGGGATATATGGCCCATGACGGAAGAATGGAAGTTCTTAGACAAATCTAAGCAGAGTCTTGAAGCACATTAAAAACTGACATACAGAGGGTAGTAACTGTTGTCTGCTGAAGGTAGGACAAGCAGTAATGAGCTACAGTAAACTGTAGCAGTAGAAGTACAGGCTGGAAATAAGGAGCTATTTTTCTAATGATTAGCACGAGAAGAAGTTGCCTTGCAGACATAGGTTGGGAGTATTGTAGAATCTCCATCATTGAATATTTCTAGGGCCAAGTTAGGTAAATATCTGTCAGAGATGGTTTATATGTAGTTCAACTTGCCTTGGGGCAAGAAGATAGACTACCTGACCTCTTGAGGTCCTTTTCATCCCTATCTTCTGTGATTCTTTAATACACATTAGTCACAGTGTATTAAATCCAATACTAAGTATGAATGTTACCAAGTATTTCACTGCTCTCAAAACGTTTATGCTTTTATAGAAACCCAACAGGCTTGTACTGTATTTTTTACAAATATTGTGATGAGATTCTGAAGGAAGCATTCCTTTCTCAAGGAACAAAAACAAGCTCACAGTCCTGTCAGGATGATTTCATTAAAGAAAGTTTATAAAAGGGGGAGGGAAAGGATATTATTTTGTTGGCATTACTGTTTGGAAAATCAATACAATGCTTCTGGCTTCTAAAGCTAACTTCACTATATCATAGAATAGTAAAAATTTCTGTTCTAGACAATGATTTGAAAGAAAGTAATATGATAGTCACAGTTAACCCTTCCAGTAGAAGTCAACAATTTGTATTAGACCTCATCTTCAATTGCCTGAAGGTCCCACTGAGAGCTTGAGCTAAACTCTTTTACACTGGGTTACAGTGAACTAGGAGCATGGACATGGCTAGTTAGCATGTCTCCACTTAGAGGATATAATTTCTTAAACATAAGGTTCTCAGGCTATGGTCTTAGATGCATGGCCAAAAAACCATCTCATTGTATAATGCTAATTACCTATACAGCATTGTGAAAGCTCTGTCATCTATTAGGCTGGCAGTACCTCAAAAAGAGTACTGATAGACTGGAAGGAACTAAAAAAAAAGTTACAAAAATGACTTGAAATCCAGAAAATCTCTAAAAATATTATTTTTTCAATTTCCTTTATCTAAAGAAGATTGACAGAAAATGTGTTAACACTGAAAGCTGACAAATCCTTAAAAAACAAGGAGGCATTTTTAAGAAAGGGGATAGTTCATTATTGAAATAATTTACATTAATAGGCTATGTATTATGGGATCTTTGCAAAAGATTTCATGACTTTCTAAAGGGTATACTTTGCAAGATATTTATCAATAAAGACATTTCTGAATGAAGTTTTTGCTTCAATCGTGTAGGAGTGCAGACCAAAATCAGTGGGGGGGGTTGATTCTAAGAACGTTTTGCTTTTGTCACTAATACAGAGGTTGAGGAGGAAGTGGAAACTGATAGTTTTGCCTAATATATAATTTTCAGTAAGTAAACGGCATTGTTGTTGATATAGTACCAACAGTATGTTGTTACAGTATCAGAAGTTGCAAAAAATTAGGAATTAGCGAGAAAAAAAAAAAAACCAAAAAACTTCTTCCTCTTCTCAAAGTGTTTCCACATTATTTTAGCTAGCATGATCCATTCTAAATATTTGTAATGTTGCAGAGCACAGCATGGCTTAAGTTCAGGCTGAAATAAATTGTTATAGTCCTGTAACTACAGCCATTGAAGAGCACCTTAAGTTACGTAGTCATCATGGAAAGTGTACCTAACCCAACATACACATTCTACGTTGAGATCATAAGCTATATGTTCTGCAATGACAAGCTAGTAATTGTAAAGAAAGATTTTTAGAAGCTCAGTATATTTTTATTGTAGTTTTTGATTAAATTATCATATGTACTGATGTGAGTAAGGCATTCCCTAAGTGTTGTCCTTTTTGGGTGGGTTTTTTCTCTGATAGAGACCTGCTACTTTTGTATGTAATTAACGTTCCTCAAAGAATGTACTTAATCTGTAACTTGTTAGATGCACCTAGAATTCACCTTGTTGACCAGCCTTACTTTTCCTTTTCTTTTTCAGTTAGAGGGTGACTAGCTTTGGAGGCCTTAGGTTTCATTTTTCCTCCTTGAAATTTGGAACAGTTCTCTTCCTCCCACTTCTTTTCTTTGGGAAGGGATGGGGAACAAGAACAATCCTTTGCTCTCCTTGCCTTTGACCGCTCAGGGATGTAATGACAAAGCACAGATTATGCAGTTAAGGCAGAAAATGTACAAGAAAAGTAATGTACCACATTTTCCTGTACAGGTTATACTCTCCTGACAGAAACAGTGAGTATAGTGAACATATATTTTACAATCCTTGGAAAATCAGTGCTGCATCTTTTAATAAGCAAGGTCCTTTGTCATAATGTTTTGTGGCATAAGAACCATGTATTTGTAAAAAGGACCGAATCATCTTGGTACTTCTAATTCTTTAGCATCACATTAAGAAACCTGTTTTATTTAAACTGTTCTTCAGTGAGAATTTATTTGGGCCAGAAACTCTTGGCCCTTTTTAGAAATCGTGTGTATCTATACATATGTCCCTCTCTTCCCATCCACACAAGCACTTGGCTTCTTTACAGACTTGCAAAGAAAGGAGATTCTTTGACTGATTAGCCAGAACTAAGTTATTGACTGGCCTTTTACTTTGCAATTAAAGATCAGATTTGGAGGTTATATACATCATTTGTTCACCTTAAAGTTTGGATCAATCTTTCTTTTCTTTCCGGTGTTTTTGCACACGTGTGTGTACCTGCTTTTTGACGGAGGGAGATGAGGAGTGCTGTGTTTGCTCTCCTTTCTGCAGTTCTGGTACCTGATGGCTAAATTAGATTACAGGGTCCCCATTTGGATAATCACCCAAGATGGGTAGAAGTTCATTGCCCCATGATAAACATTAATTGAAAAGGGATTGGGAAGTCTGTTCTCCTAAAGGAAGTAGTAAATGGGACTGGGTGTTTGGTGCCAAAAGAAGGCATAAACCTTCTCTTTTTTATCTCATTATTTTTTATGTTAGGGAAAGGCAGTTATGTCCTGGTCCTAATGCTAGGACCAGGTTAACGGGGTTATGCGGCTGACAGCAACTGTTTGTGGCTGTTGTTGCTAGGATATTCTGGTGTCCTTTTTGTTGCATTGCTAAAGCTGGTACTTAACAGGAAGGCGGAAATATCCTCTGTGATAACTGTGCATCACAGAAAAGGCTTACTTTCTACCTGTCTACTTCAGTCCTTGTTGTTCAGTTGCAATAACCAAAAGAGAAAGTTTGATAATCAAGTGAAATAAAATAATTAAGCTGTAGTTTTTCCATAATGCTCATAAATTTTACCTTAAGAATATATGTGCTTTTGAAAAAGAATAAATTTATCTAGAGTCTAGATTTACCAATAAATTTAGATAAAACAGGTGTAACGGTCTTGCCTAATGGGGTGTCTTTATACATAATAAGGCTATTTGTCATATCCTTGATAACCTAACCTTTGTTAACTGCTTAGAAACTATCAACAGAGAAGCCAGAGGCTCCATTGTAACCCGGATACCTTCTAGCCAGCTCCTGCTTTATCCATTACTAAATTGCTAAACAAAAAAAAAAAGAGTAAAGAAGGAATTGTTTAAACTCATTATCAGAATTAAATGGTCTTTAGTAACAAATCCAAAAAAAGACTAGAAATGAAAAAATTAGAAATATCTTATTTCCTTCCTTAAATATTATGACAAACGTTGCCAGAAGGGTAATCTAATTTGTTTTTATAAATAGGGTTTACACAATATTTTTCATGTCTTTATTTACATAGCATGGTTCAAATTCAAGTAAACGGTCAGTATTTCAGCAACAAGTAGAAGAGCACCTATTTTTACATCTTAAAAAAAACTGTACGCAATACATTATTTTCTTTAATTCTTTCCTTGCTGTAAATCTTTTTGTGATTGTCTAACTGAAGATCTCTTTTGTTTGTTTTCATTTTGGAACCTTTTAATTCTGCTAATGCTTTAGGTATTTTATTCCTTTATCCAGTAACTTTTAAAAGCAAGTTAGTAACGAATCAGGAATTGGCAAGTATTGTGATTGCAGTATATTCTCTGGCATCCCTGTAGATAGCGTGGTAATACTCATAAGCAAAATAAGTGATAGATACACAAACTTGAAAATTCTGGTTTGTGGTGACGAAGACCACAGTCATCTTTTCGTATTACACATATTATGTTCCTGGCTGTGGCTATAAGATAGTTGCAAACTCCTTCCTAATGTTGGTGAGCAGCAGTTTCTAACTTTTCCAAAAGGATAAATGAATATCCAAAAGGATACACGAATGCTTCTGGTTATTGTAAAGTGCTGCAGATTCTTGCTGGCTCTGGCAAAACTGGGAAGAAATTGCAGCACTGTGTAAGCAACAAGGTTTGTGTGTACATATGGCAATAATGTGAAGACACGGGGGGAGAAGACATTTTGGCTAGCATTGAGGCTAAAGCCCTCTTCCTCTCCACCTTCCCTGTAAACTGACACCTACAAGACAGTATAGGTATAACGTTTAACAGCCATTCCTTTTGCAACTAAACACTAGGAAAGTAATTGACTTCATAAGCAAAAATTTACTCTTTCTTTTCTGTTTGAGATGCTTTTTTTTTGTATAGCAAGGCAGACTACATGTTAAATGTCGCGCTGAGATTATATATTGCCAGTTATTTTCAGCTGTGAATTTCATAGAGTGTATTAAATTATTAAGATACATCAGTTTAACCAGTAGCCTTCTAGGGTACTAAATCTGAAAACAAATAAGCAGAGTTTAATTTGGAAACTCTCCCTTTTATTTATCTCTGAGAAGGGTCATATCTTAATGTTTTCTGACATTGAGTATTTCAAAACTTGAAATTATTATGACTATATGACTTTTTTGATTGCAGATGTTTATAAAAAATATATCATTGGAGGGTTGGGTTTGGGTTGATACTGGTTTCTTGAATGAAACTCAGAATTCTGAGTTAAAGCAATGGTGTAAAAGACAGATGTTTGCAACTCTTGTGCTTCTCAGAAAAGTTGTCTTCTCTCCTGTGCAAAAGTATGAAAGCAAGTTTATTTGGGTTTATTTAGGTATTCATTACTAAAATACATTTGGATAACATTTTTGGCTCTTACTAAAGTAACAGAAATAGTTTCATTAATGTTTGGACCAGGTGATTTTTCGAGGTCCCTTCCAACCTGGGCTGTTACCAGACACATAAAACGATTGGAGCACGTAAGAATATTTTTAGAGGCAAAATTTTCAAAATAACATGTCATATTTCCCAAGAAGTACACAAAAAAGTTTGAATCCACAACCCTTGATGGTAATCAGTGAGACCAGAAGGAAACGCCAAAGCTAGAAAAGATAGAAGAGCTTGAACTCTCAGCTGCAGTGAGGAACCTACATCAAGTCTGGACACACAAGCCAGTATGCATTATGGGATTTAAGGAAACAGTATGTGTCTTTTAAAAGTGAGCAACTGGCTTGCTTTTTTAAAGTAAAAATTAGGACTTTCTGTCCTTTGTATGTGTTAGCCTGTGGACTGGAGAGCATGGCTGGGATGGACATCTAAAGAAGTGCTTTGGACATGCAGGAACTGGACCTTCTAAGACTTTGATGACATGATTTGCTGAACTTTCATTTGGTTTTAAGTATGCTTAAATACATTTTTAGCCACCAGTTTGCTGCTTTTTTTTTTAATCTTGTACTTTCTAAATAATACATAAAATAGATTCTACCTCACAATTCTGCTGTCATGCAAATAAAGCAGTAATAACACCTGTAGTATATGGATATAAAATGGAACTGTAGCATTAGCAGAATGTATGTTATGCTCTGGTGCTGTATCAGAAAAAAAAATACTAAAAAAAAACCAAAACAAATTAACTACATGAACTTTTTAATTGTGAAAATGTTGTCTCTCTCATTTTTTGTTGGTTTTGATTGTTGTAGCAGTTGTATGTATGAAAGTTTCCAGTAATAGAAGGTCAACTCTATTCATCAGTGTCGTGGTTTAACCCCAGCCAGCAACTAAGCACCACACAGCTGCTCACTCACTCCCCCCCCAGTGGGATGGGGGAGAAAATCGGGAAAAGAAGTAAAACTCCTGGGTTGAGATAAGAACGGTTTAATAGAACAGAAGAGTAGGAGCTAATAATGATAATGATAACACTAATCAAATGACAACAGCAATAATGAAAGGATTGGAATATACAAATGATGCACAGTGCAATTGCTCACTACCCGCCGATCGATGCCCCGTTAGTCCCCGAGCAGCAATTCACCCCGCCTCCACTCCCCCCAGTTCCTATACTAGACGTGACATCCCATGGTATGGAACACTCTGTTGGCCAGTTTGGGTCAGCTGCCCTGGATGTGTCCTGTGCCAACTTCTTGTGCTCCTCCAGCCTTCTTGCTCGCTGGGCATCAGAAGCTGAAAAAACCTCGACTTTAGTCTAAACACTACTTAGCAACAACTGAAAACATCAGTGTTATCAACATTCTTCTCATACCTAGCTCAAAAACATAGCACTATACCAGCTACTAGGAAGACAATTAACTCTATCCCAGCTGAAACCAGGACAATCAGGGCATTGATTAGATATACTTGGAATAACAATTGTGTAGATCTTTGTCAGATATAGAAGATTAGTACTTTGCTGTAATGGTTTCAGCTTTAAGTTGATACATTAAATCATTAATCTTCTAGATGTAAGTGAGCCTGACATAATTAAGTTATCTTAATCCCTAGAGATTTCAGATTTCACTAAATGTCTGAGCACTGAACTGGTTAAGATGAAGCAATCACAACTGCTTATAATGTCAACTTTATTCAGAGAAGTTTGAGCTTTTTCTTTTATGACACTTTTTTCTATATGACACTTGCGGACTGAAAGCTGCATCTGCTTATTTTTAATACAGCTGTTAGAGACATATAGGAGAGTATTAAAATATGTTACTAAACTATTTCTTCTTACCAACAGTAATATGAACAGTGCATACTCAAGGCTGCTTCAGTCCATTCAGAGGATCATTTACCAGGAAGGGTTTGATGGCTCTGATCCCCAGGTACTGAAGACCCTCATACTCTTCTATAATCCTCTAAATAATGTTGTTTTCTGAATTTTCAAGGGTGGCACAAGGAGGCCTTGGACAAAGTAACAAGGAACAAGCTGTTTCTACGCATTGCTAAAGTAAACAAGTGAAGTAAATAGAGAGTGTGGTTCATATTTTAATGTGCATTTGGAGTTTTTGCCTGTTACAGATATGCAGACCATGTGAGAAAGAACTGTAAGCCAACATCAGTAAAATGCATATTCTGTGCAGTTAGCTAATAAACGGATTACCAAATATAATGTAATTAAACAAAACATATTTTCGCCTGCAGTATTTTTTTCAAGCTATTGCTTTAGCAATTATGTGTTCAAAACTCTTGAGACTGAACATTTAATCTTAAACTTTCAGATTTTTTACATCTTGTTTTAACTGGAGTAGAGTGACTTTTTTAATGAATTAAATGGTGTGCATCTTTATGTAGCGAGCATTAAAACACAAGTAAAGAAGTAAGATTGCTATTTCAACTTACAAATCAAAAAACCTTACCAGACTTCTAAAGATCTCTGTACTCTTCATAAATCATACTGTGGGTAATCAAAAATATTTTAAGCATAACAACATAGGCTGAAAGCCCTTTTTTAATCTGAGCAGTGCCCTATCTATTATTCTTTGCCATATTCAGTAATATGTGAGTCTTCTGGAGTTGATGGAAATAATAAATAGTATATATTAATGCTTAATTGATAGGTAATTATTTTTGTGCAATAGAAATGTTACTACAGTAGCAGTTAATTAGTATAGATGCTGGAGAGCCTCAAAGAATATAATACAAGACTGTGTAGTATTACCAGTTGAGTATCTTAGAAATCATTTTTGTTGGGAAGATAATGTTGGAATGGATGTTTTCATGTCTAACAATATGTTTTAGAAACATTACCTGCACACAACACTTGTGTGTAAATTTAGGTTATTTGTGCTCAGTGTTTAGTCTCTGCTGAGATTTATGGGGGAGTTTGCCTTCCCTTTGGTGGCAGCGCCAGTCTGGAGAAGTAAATTGGTCCCTGACAGGCACCTCTCCCCACTCGCTGTGGTAGCCATGGCAACAGACATGTCATCTTACCATACAGCACCATGTGCAGAGATGCTCCTCCTGCACGGTGACAGGTCTTGTGGAAGCCCGAGAGCTTGCCGGCTGCAAAGAGCCGCGCCGAGTGAAACAAGCACCCTGCCAACCTTCAGCCAGCAAAAAACCTCCTACTGAAGAGATTAGGCTGGTGTTTCTTATTTTTCTTTGTGTATTCCTGAACTTTTTTTTACATGTAAAAGAAAATGAAGGCTGGTCAGAGCCAATATTTTGGGGTTCTTTGCTTGCAAGCAGGGAAAAATCAAACATCATGCATGGATAGTTATTTTCTGCACCTGTTGTTCATTGTTTCAAAAAGTCATACTACTGTCAGTAAAGCAAAACTAGAACTTTAACTCAGATGAATTTAAAAGTATACATTTGCTAAATGACGTATTTACATTTCTGAGGTGAAGCTTTAAAAGTTAGAAAAAGAGTCCTTTTTCAGACCAGTTTATCCATCTAGAAAGCCATTAGCACTTGTGTAGTTGTTTCTTTTCCAAGGGAGATGATGCATATGATTTCCTGGAGCAGTTTCTGTTACTTTCTTTTAAGATTCCTCTTTTCGCCATGCATCATCTTTCTTTGTATGCTCAGATTTGTACATTTAGAAGCAGTATATAATACACACTTGTAAAAATATGTCCAGATTTGAATGTAGTAACAGCCCAGAACACGCCTTGGATCTTTTTATCTTGCAAATCTATGAGAAATTCACCTCTCTGCTACTCCATATCCCCTTCTATTTACTGAGCCTTCAGAAGTACTTTTTAAGTAGCCAGATATGAAGATTGTAGTAGAGTAAGGACCAGCCTGTATTCCTCTGGACTTGTGTCCTTTCCTGTATATAATAATAATAATACAATCTTCTGAGAAGTTTGTGCATGTATGCTCTTCCCCTCCAAATAATCCTCTCCCCTTTGGGTGAGTGCTATTGGCAGTGGCTTTCATGAAGTTCGGAGAAAACTGCAAGGGCCAAAATGTAGCAGGGAGATGCTGAACTTTCAAGAGATTTACTTACTGACTTTAAGTAGATCCGTTAATCATTGTCTGTGAATAACAGAAGCTGATGCCGTTAATGCTTCATTTTTTGTACTGTGAAGTATAACCCTTCCAAAATTTCTAGACTATGGAGGCTTGTTGGATCTGGAGTCAAAAAGTTTAACCTGACTGGTAAAACTTTCAGATATTTTTGGCTACTTTAACATCAATATGCCAATGATACTTAGACTTACTACTCCTTTTCACCATTTGAAGAGGAATCTGGAGAAAAGTGAGCAGAATGCGACTCACCCCAGCTGACAGAGGTTTGACATGGTTAGGAAAATCAGTGAAAACTACCATTAGAAGTTTAGTAGACCTCTGATAGAGGTCAGGCATCTCTAGGATGTAGTATGGTTAATTAACATTAGTTTTATAGAACCATCTGCTGATGACCATCATAGACTAATATTTCTTGACTGCCCTGCATGAATTTGTGGGCCTTAGGACAATAATTCCTGTTTGAGGTATTAGGCTACAGAAAAGTTTGGCTGAAGTTCACCAAACAAATTACCTGTTTGTTCACACCAACTGGAACATTTTTGCCAAGATCTATCCAGAAATTGAGGGTCTGAATGACCTACAACCTAGAAATACGAGCATCAGTTTTACATCCTTTCTAAAACCTCCTAGTAACTATTTGCTGATGATCATTAAGTATAAATCCTTTATAAACTGAACATGGTTTTAAGTCATACAGAATAGCACTTGTTTGTTTCAGAATATTTGGGGGGTTTCATGTTTGATAACAGCACTTCCATAGGCAACTATATTTCCTTAACATTCTTTGATATACTTCGGAGCTCAAGTTGGCTGACTTTCAGGGTAATAAAGTTGGGGGGGATTGGGCTTTTGTTTGCTTGGAGCTGGGTTTTTGCTGCCAAAGCAAACATTGTTACAAAAATTACAGGAAAAGGGTAAAAAATAAAAATCCAAACTTCCGAACTAGTGAGAGTATAAAAGATCTAGTGGTATATCTAAAAAAATGTTATCCTACTCTTTACTGCAAGCTTGTTGTTATATAATATTAGACTTATGCTTTTCTTCTATTACAGTTATAGAATAAGCCATTTGTCAGGGCCTTGTGGGCCTGACAGAATTATTCTCGTAGAAATTCTGTTACTGGCCAAAATAAATACATCTGATATTATCTGGTGTTTTAATATCTTTATCTTTTACAACTCTTATGATTTAATGTTGTGAAACAAGCATCTGTAATCCTTTATCCAATAAGAGAACTGATACTCTGATACAGTTTTTCTCTGTTTGTATCTTGTTCTTATGGGTGTTCTTCATAAGAAAAAAATATATTTCCCATTAAAAAAGTTTCTGTAAGTTTTATGTATGTTTGCTCTGAAATGCTGAAATACCAGAACACTTTCTCTGCATGGCCAGTATCCATTATATCTGGATAAAATAGTTTTCTTAAGTGTCTGATTTTGTATTATTGCTTAAACACACATCAAGAAAAGCATGAGTCTGCACTTATTAGAAGTCACTAAAGAATATTAGACTAGCTTCTATTTTTCCTATTCTTTTTAAAACTCTGAACATCTGAGCCTAACGAATATCATACATAGAAGTCAGATTGCATCGTATTATCCTGTGCTATTATCCTTATCTTCATAGTAGTGTAAGAAGTTAACTTTACAGAAGTAAAGCCTAAAAGGCTGCAAAACATATATCGCTTTCACAAAGCTTGTAAGTGAATTGGCAGATTAGCTCACTGTCTAAGCCATGAGAGTTGGATAAATGCAGAGCCATGTGGTACTAACTGTGTTTCACAACTCAGGCTCTGTCTACCCAATATGGAGAAGGAAGTCTTTATAAGAGTAGCCTCTTGTCTTGTCAAAACCTTTCCTCTGGATTTCCAGAGCAGCTGTGCAATGTTTTGTGCTTGATAGTTACTGTTCATTCCAGCTGGTGGAAATGAATATCTACAGTTTATCAAAGCACTTTGCTGTAATGAAAAGTACCTGGAAGCTTTTATTTATCTAAACTAGTGTTTTTTATATATATATATATATATAAAAAATTAAAAAAAAAAAAAAAAAGCTGGCCTTTAAGTATGAACCCTGAACTCTAGGAATGTATCTTCGATCACCTTGTACAGGAAGTCTTTCAACAAGGGTGCTTATTGTCTCTCTCTCAGCTGTTAATAGCAAATATACCTAAAATCCTTCTCAAAGATCACCAGGAAAGGTCACATCAAATAAGCAGAAATGAGATTTGTCATCATGAGACATGACATTTGACTTTATGTAAACAAATTGCAACTCCGGCTTCATAATCTGCTCCTTCAGAAAAGGGGCTTTATCTTAGCCACTGCCTCTGTTGGATGCTTTTCTGCCAGCGTACTGCAGGGCAGCAAACAGTCTTTAGGTAGGTAACACATGAGGCTGCTTAGCATTTTACATGTCAAAACAGCTTAGATTCTAGTAGCCAGTAGCTAACTAAAGCAGATCCAGAAACACTCATGTCAAGGACTTTCAGAAAGGTGTAGTCCTTAAGAGACAATCTACTGATGTCTCCATCAGCCTCTGTTTCTCCCTAGTTGTGGGTAAACCTTCCTTCATTAGTTGGGAGGAGTTGGCAGGAGTGTAGGTGATCCTTAGCAACTTCTACAAGAGTGAAAGGGCCATGCGTTGGTGAGGTAGGCCACCGACCTTGCTCATTTAGAAGTAGCAGAAAAAGTGAAACTGAAGCTAACAATCAGCATAGTCAGGTTATGAGAGTAGCACAGCGGAAAGTTGAAAATAGAGGGAAAAGTTGTGTTTGATTACTGTCAGGCCCCTCCAGCAGACCAGTTTAGAGCTGGTCGTTTGCACATGTTTTAAGGCAGTGATGGTGGAGAGAAAGGACATGAAAAATCATAGTATTGTTGGATTTTGTGTCAGAATATACTTACATTTAGCTGGTTAAAAAATACAGGTTAGTAGTTTTCAGTATTTCCGTGCTGTCTCTTACACTTGTACTTGCTTATCTGGCATAGCTTGATATCTAGTCAGTGAAAAAAATGCCCTTCCGTTTGTAATTTTTATGAGATCACCTGAGATTAAGCTATGATTACGTAAACTATGTCATTATTATGGATATGAATTCTATAAATTGTATTTTTTTAATACATTACATGACATTTTCCTCCTAATGTTTAAAAAATAACAAGTGGCTTTTTTTTCTTTTTTTTCAACAGAAGAAACTAAAGAATATTTTGCGGATAGGAATTCAGAGTCTGGGTTCCATGTTGTGGGGTGATGACATTTGTAGCAGTGATACTCCTGAACATATTCATAGCCTTACAAAATTCCTGTATGTTCTCCGTGGCCTTCTCAGAAAATCTTTGTCAGCCTGCATCATCACAGTGCCCGCTCACCTTATCCAGGTAGGAATACTGTCTTTGCTATATTTCATAGCTGACACATCAGTTAGTTAGCAAAAATCTAAAGTTTGTGGTAAGAAAATAAATGCAATTTTGGACATTTTGAAAACTTTTTTTTTCTCAAAGGGCAAAGATAAAACATAACTTCACTGTTAGTGTTTCTATACTTTCACGGGACAGTCGTGCTGCAAAATCTACAAAGACCTACGCATAAAACCATCTTAGATACAGTTTTGCCTTATATGGGTCTTAGTCTTTTTTGAAAAACTATCAAAATTTCAGAAACTGTAAAAAAGCAAAGAGAATCCTGCTAGTAATCTCTTCCTTAGGTTTTTTTTTTTTTTTACAACATCCCTACACACTTTTCCACTGCTATCAGAATGCTGTTTAGTTTCAATACAAGACATTTCAGTCCACTGTGTTCATCTGTCATACTCATTATGATGATGTGTGATGTTGTTTTTAAAGCCAGGAATTGAAAGATACGGTTTTATACTTTAATTCTAATACCCCCTTGTATTGGGACCGGGAGCAAACTGGTTACGGTATCAGAGTAATTATCCCAGCTGCAATATCAGAAGCTGCTAACAGCACCTTTCCTGAGAGTATATGGAGACTTAAATGTATCTTCTGGAAATGAACTATTTTAGCAAAAGGAAAAACATACATAGTCTTTTTTTCTGCAAGTGGTAATGTAACTTACAAAAGCAAAATTATTATTCACAATGAACAATGAACCTATAATTTTAGATATTAATTTGATTTGACTATAGTAAAAAAGTAGTGGATAAAACCTCATAGTATGCAAAATATTTTCACAGTAGATGAGTTTATCACTAGATAAATCCTATCTTAGGTAAGTACATGACTCTCACTTATGTATTGCATTTTGTAAAGGTGTTTGAATACCTGCAAGTTTTATTTATCTAGATACCTGATGCACTTACTGCTTCAAAAATAAAGAAAGAAATTTAATTTTCTGGTTTTACCATTGCAATCAAAAGTCTATGAATATTCCTCTTGCAGTGCAAGCCTCCATCTACTTACTTAGCTTCTTTTAAATATTAGATGGCAGTTTGCCTTCAAAAAGATTGACAGTAAAATTTAATGCAACGAATAGAATTTGTGGATGTGAAACTAGCATCCTTCTTTTTACTCATTAGAATTACCTGTCCATAATTGGGACACACAATCAGTTTCATTGTATTCTTTTTTATATATTATGTCAATGAAAGGTACAATCATATTTTAGACAAGTCCAGAAAGGTCTCTAAGACACAAACTGAAGGACGAAGTTTTTTGTTTGTTGCAAGCTTATCTGGGAAGTTGATTTAGGTTTTGTGTTTATAAATTCCATATAAATCAATTCCCATGGAGTTAGGTTTGAAATTATATCTCATTTTTTAAATAGCTGATTTTTTAATTTTAACAGAATTGTTTTACAGTAAGTGCTAGAATATTCTGAATAAAAAAGAAACATTATTTCCAGAATCTTTGCATAGCAGCCTTAAACAAATGAGAGCATTAATTTTTTTTTGAATTGTTAAACTTCATGTATCCTTCTTTAAGCACTAAACTCTGGAGAAAACTGTCATTAGGAGGAGCAAAGCTGCTGAGGGTTCCTTATACCCCACATTACTCAGTTCCCAGAGCCCTGCTGTGTAGTTGTTCCACTCTCCAAGAAGCCTGTTAAAGAGCCCCTGAGAGCATGTGTACAGCCCTCCATGTTAATAGTTAATTGGTGAGGATGGCAAGATGAGAGGACAGCCGAACATGTGGTCTCTCAGGCTCAAGCCGTAGACAGACCTTTAGTTATAATAACAGCAGCTGCTCACATTCTCACAACCCAGCTACTCACCATTCTGTTGCTGAGGTTTCTTTCTGGATTAAAAAAGTAAAGAAAATATCTTTTCTTTCCAAAAGAATAAGAGAGAGGGATTTTTTTTTTCCAAGTGCATTTCTGTATATGTATTTAATTTGATCAGAGTAAGTTCTAGCATATGCTTTCTCTGTTGAATCTTAAAGTCAGTACACTGAAGGCATAGAAAATGCGTGCTATTTTTCTGAAGATGTAGTAAATTCCACATTTATTCCCTGAACTACTGTTTCTGTATTTTCTATGTTATCTTTTGCCTCCCAACTGTATTAATTAGGTGGTCTGCAAGTAAATTCTTCACATGAATAATTTCCATGAAGGTAAATATAAGTTCAAAATCACATTTTAATCAAGGTTTTGTCTGCGTAACATATACAGAAAAATAGATTCATTTTTACCTGCTTTGTCTTGAAAAAATAGATTTTTAGTGATGATTCATGCCATATCTTGTCTATATCAGCCCTCAGTACTAGTTGCTCCAGTGAAGAAGAAATAAAACTCACAATTGGTAGTACTGTTTTTAACAGGGACGATGTCTTTCCAACCCAGACTAGTTACATTTTTTTATATGTAGTATATGAATAAGGTATATATATGGAATGTGTATATATATATATATATATAATTTGAGATTGGTTTCTTTTATATATTTTGCCAAATACTTTGCATGTTGTACTGTGACAGGGAGTTCCACAAATTAAATCTACCTGGTTTCTTTCTTTTTCAGAAAGTTTAATTTGGCGTTACTTCTAATAAATTGTATCTTTGGTTTTGGCTGATGAGACAGTAAGATGATGCTCCCTATTTTATCTTTTCTATATTCTGATAGTTTTGTATTTTTTCTCATGCTGCCTCCTTAATCTGTTTTTAAACAGTCACTTTTCTTTTAATCATATTTTACTTTGTTACAGTAACATAATACAATAAAGCTATTATTGTTTGTTCACTTTTCCTACATTCTAATGCCTGCTTTGTCTCTTTGATGACTACTGAACATTAAACAGTGGATTTTTCTTGATGCTTCTCCCTCTGTGGTACACATCCACCAATGTGGCTCTTTCATTATTCCAGATATTCATTGTCTTGGATTTAATAACTTTGAATTGCATTTATCCAAAGATGATGCTCATTCACCCAGTTTGATGGGACACTGAATGTCTTCACAGTCTTCTGTAAGACTATATTTTTGTAAAAGACAAAAAATCTGGCTGTGTACAGTTTTTTCAGAATAATGTAAAGAAATTGTAGTCCACTAAAGAACACTAGATTCTTTGTGTTTTATTGATGAAACTTCTAGTGCAAACAGCGCATGAAGAAAAACGAAAATTCTCTTTTCTCAACCACAAAAATAGGAATACATTATTCTGGAAGAGGTTTTCAAGAAAATGACACTAAAAACTTATCCAATTATGAATTTTATTCAGATGATGTGTGACAAGTTTTACTTGATTGATATTTTCTACCGATTGAACATACTCTTATCTTACACTGTCTGTCAGGTAATAAATATTGAGATACTTACGAGTATGATTAAAATAGTTGATGGAAGGTTATTTTTCAAGTCTTTCTACTGCTTCTTGAAAATGTATTGTGTCTATGAAATCAGATGGTGCATTTGAAAAGGTAAAATTACTTCCATTTTTAAAATCTAGCATTGATCAAGGAGGGCAGACTGAAGAGGAATTTCACTTGTTGTTACACTTTCCAAATTTAAGGAATATTATAAAAAATAGGAAAGACTGTTTTTTATGTTGATAATCTGTGCATTTTAGTACCTAATTTGAAAAAAAAAAAACTTTTTGTGCTACAGAGTGTGACTTAGAGGACTTTAATGTCACTATTTTATACTTGCAAAAGACCTAAATTAGAATTTAAAATATTTTCCTATTGTATTTTCTTCTTTTTCTTTAATTACTAGAAATCACTGGTAAATCCAAAAACATCTTTCCCCCAAAATGCTAAGTAGTGTTCATAATTCTGTTCCTGTTCTTCCCAATTTTGTATCACTTAAGTAATATTTTTTTGAGTAGGTTATTATTTTCACTGGGAGAAAGTGTAATACTTTTATTAAAGCCATCCTTTATTTTGAACTTGAAGCTCTATTACTGGTAAGGACTAACAACCATATTAGTCAGCATGTACCAAGGGAAATTAATTGACTAATGAAAAGTCAGTATGAATAAGTCTTGTTACAGAACCTGTCCTCAGAGTCTGAAGTTCTCTTTAGCAAGGTATTTTCATTATTTCATCCAGTATGTTAAAAAATTAATTTCCTACAATATTAATGTTTTGATGCTTTGAATTCACTGAAGTGCATAAGTCCCTGTATGTAGTTCAGTGTAGAAAAATTCAGAAACAAACCTTTTCACATCCATAGCCTTTTGTGTTCACACTGAGTAATTTAGCAGCTAAACTCGAAGTCAAGCAATAGAGTGCTTTAGAATCCATTGCTAATATAGGATTATAAGATGTGAACTCCTATAGCTTGTGAATTTCTCACAGTTTGAAATCTTTATTCCTATGACAAGAGCTAAGAGTGATTGCCTGCCTTAGAACTCTTAACTTCTGAGAGTTCACAAGTGTAAAATGCTGAATAACCTTCAAATAAATGTATTTGATGAGATAGCCGCTGCACACGAATTTGTATTGAGATCAAATGTCATGTAGTTTCTATATCATAGTTAAGCGAGCTTTCGAAATTCTCTGCAAAATAGAAACTGTGAAGATGAAATGGTCTTTATATTTTTCTATATTGGGGGTTTTTTTACTTGCTTTTTAATGTTGCGTGTTGCTTTTTGTTGTACGTGAGAAACACAGTTTAACAGTCATACAAAAAAATATTGAGAGTCATGATTTTATGACAGGTATTCTTGGGTTATCCACATAGTTTTCAGATATGAATATTCTGGTTTGGATATTCTAGACATTTATAAAAGCACCTTTCAAATTATGATCAAGTAGGAAGCTCAGAGAAGTATACAATTCAAAATTTAAATTGTGGGACAGTAAGTAATTTTGCTTTCAATTTCTATTATTGTTGATAGTATTTGCTATAATAAAGTTGCAGAAGAAATAGAAATATTTTGTTGTTTAATAAAATAAGTTTATGGTTGCCAACAGGCTGTATTCTACCTCTACCATTTCTGATTTGGTAACAACTACCCATTTCAAAAACACATACAATATACATCTGAAGCATGTTTTTGTACCCACATGTTAATTGTCTTTTAACTGACTTAACTATATAATGATGAACAGTCACGTTGTATGTTAAAATTGCATGCCTAAAACAGCCTTCTCATTTTAATAAATTTTACTTTTTAGGACACTATATACGCATCCTTATCACCATTTCGTCAACAGTCTTTTAATCAAAAAAATGACTTTTCCAATATGAATATGTTAAACTTTAAAAGTTAATTAGTATATGCAACATTGCGATTTTATTTTACATTTTATGTATATAATCTGAAAATACACCTATGAAAACTTTAAAAAATTAGGTGAGATTTAGAACTAAATCTTTCAACTGCAATATTAGACCTAAACAGTTAAATATCCCATCACAGTATGGAGATAGTCATCTGTTCAAGCATATGGAATCTTTTGGCTACTGGACTAAGTAGTTAATATAATGCCCAGTGTCCAGACATGGACACAACTGTTATGGAAGCAGAAGGGAAGAGGCTCATGTATTGAGCCCATTTGGACACTGATAAGTAAAGATTAGAAGAGTGACTTTAAATAATGCAGGACAAAGTAGTTATCTGCTTTAAGCAACTAATTCTCTTAGAAAATGGATGGTAGTATTGTTTTTCTGAAGCAAAACTATTTTTTTCACATGAGTAGAAGTACAAGTTCTTGAAAAAAGTGCCCTGTGAATCTAGCATTAAAGATGGGGTTTATCTGTTGTCTCTTACATTTCAAAACAAAGAACAATAATTTTGTGTAAAACTATTTTATATTTAAACTATTGAATATGTATTTCCTATCTTAAATGATTTTCAAATAACTGAATATTGAATTTCTGTGCATTGTTTGCTTAGAAATATTTTTATATGAACTTCTGGTGTTGTTTAAAAACCTTGATATTTCAGAATCTAATTTTATGTCTTTTTGTTTAGACCTGCTCTATTAATTACAATATAATCATAATAAAAAGGAATACTGCATCTTTAATGATGTTTTTGTGCCTGTGTAGTTAAGCTTTAATGCTAGGGAAAAAAAAAAGATTAAATTAGCCTTGTAACCTCTTTCTCTTCCAGACTGATGATGGAAAATAAAAGCTCTTAGCCACAGAATGTAACACTTAGAATTAATATTTAATTAGACCAGCAAATTGTACACCGTGGCTGAAAGCTTCCAAAGAGTTGTTAGTGCCACAATTGACCTACAAGTTTAATAATAACTCACTTCTAGGAGCAAGTGCCAGTTCAGCATAGTGGAGCCACTGTAAGAAAGTCCTGTGAGATTAAAATCAGCAAACCAAATGGCAGGCGAGGATTCCTGGGATGGAGCCTTCTGGAAAGCTGGGAGCTGGAGTAGCTTTTCAGCCAGGATTCAGATGAGAACAGTGGGCAAAAAAAGCTGATCCCTCCTGTTCTGGGAGCTTCTGGTTGTAGGCCAAAATCCTAGAACAGATTTTTTCTAAATGTTCTTACTGCAGCTATTAATTTATATCACAAATCAAGTAATGAATGGCTTATCTTCATCTTTTAATTAAGTTTTAATACAAACATTATCACTGAATTCTCTGGTCATGCATTTTACTCATAGAAGAAGGGCACTTTTTTGGTATGACTTGTGATTTAGTATGTTTGTGTTGCAGAATGTTTCATTTTATAGTATCTTATTGCTACGTAAAAGGGCTCTTGTTATAGTACGATATGAGCAGTTTATCATATTATTGTGAAATACGTAAATTAAATACAAAATGTGCATATACTGTAAAATAGAATATTTTGAAGGTTAAATAGCTTAATCTTGCCGTTCATTTTATGAACAATTAAAATATAAAGCCAGTAACTCTACCATTAGATAGCCATCTGAGCCTTAATTCTGTGGCAAATTATTCTAGTGAAATAGGGCACCATAAGTTCAAAATTGTGCAAACACACAGCAACAGACTGAGGAAGGAACATTCTGCATTATTTATTGGCTAGATCCTAAATAATTAAAGAAATGCCTACTCATTAGTTAAAAATTAAAGCAGGTGAGAACCTTGCCAGCAGAGGGAGCAGTCATGTCTTTCCTTAGGTTCCCATCGTTTCCAGCCTACCCATCATTTCCACCCTACCTCTTCTTATTGCCCAGCCAGTTTCCCATCTGGACCTGCCTTTGCCAGCCTGCTCCTGATGACAGCCTATAATTTTATACTGAATAAGGGATTAGTTTTTTAAATGATTTTATATTTCAGAATCTTGCCACTTGATTACCAACATCAGTTAGATGTTCCTTTTGATATTTGTGTACTGTTAATTGAAATAATAGTGGAGGATCTTTTTGGTTACCTGTGCATAAAATGCGATTCACTGTTTAAAGAATTAAAGTTGCAGCAAGAGTTAGCCTTTCTGAATTGGTAAGCAAACTGCAATGTCATTTTCTTCAGGCAAAATGGCAACAAAAGGAACTCCTAAACCTTTTTCTTATAATGAATAATTCCCAATGGAGTCATAGGATTTTAGATGGTCTCAAATACATTAATTTCAGCATTTTTGTTATGGCTTGTTTGTAATATGACTTTCATTCTGTCAGTCTACTTTTGCAACTGTATTTTATACTGCACTACGTCCAACTTGTAGCATTGAATATTTTATGAGTTTAATTTCGTAAACAATTCTGTTCAAATGGTCATTTCATTTTTGTGATAATTAAAGACAAATAATAACATACAGTTTTCTATATATATGCTTTTATAACAATAAGACAATCTCATTAATAAGGACCAGATAGTGTTCAGGGGAGACACTGGGCTCATCTCAGCCCAGATCTTGTACTAATTTCTTCCCAGCTCCTCACCTGTCACTGGAGAAGGGCTCAATCTGGCTTATTTCACCTATCCACTGCGCAGGTAGATGCATCCCAGAACCGTTCATAGGCACATGCAGCCTGTGCTTTCAGCTACTGAATGCTAAGGAAATAGTCAGAAGAGAAAAGCACTGAAGAGGGATTCAGCTCAAAAAGAGTCACCCTTTAATACCCTGTACATCTGTCACGTCTTTCAGCCAGATAATGACAGGATTTTCAGCACCCAGCTTTCTGGGCTTTGACTCCCACATCATCTTCTTGATACCACCAAATATTTTCCTGGTACCCCAAAGCCATAGATGCAACTTCCTAAACCAAGCCTCAAATAGAGGGGGGTAGACAGGGCTTCAACGAAAGGCTGAGTTCGGTTCCCAGCTCACTGTTGACTGGCTTGTGACTTTGGACAACGCACATGACATCTTTGTGCTTGTTACATGACTTGTAAATGAGGAATGCAGCACTTGCCTGTCTTTTGTAAAGGACTTGGAGATCAACAGATGGACAGTTTGATTTAGACTACATAGTCTTTGTTCTCACTTTCGTTTTTGTAGGCCTCAGCAGCAACTGTTATTGACTTGCTTGTTTTATCTGTATTGAGTCATCACTCATTTCACTGTTGGCCTTCAGGTCTTCCCTCCAATGGCAAAACAGACATACTTTTTATTTTGTAGGGTGCCAAGGTTTGCTGGCATTAGATTCTTTTATAGTTCAAGTAATAGACAAGTCCAGGCCATCCATCTTCAGTGAAGATCCAAAGATTTTTCCTTTAGTGTGTGATATTTAGTTTTTATTTCCTGGCTGATTATTTTTCCTGAAAATTTATCCAGAATTTTGTAATTGGATACTGTGTCGTTCGCCTTCATCTGATATATTTGATAATAACATGGCAGAGTTCCCATAGCAATGATAGTTTTTTAGGCATAAGTTAAGGAAACCATGGCTCAAACGTTTCGAGATTCTAAGAAACAAAAATAGTGGTTCTGACTAGTTTCACAGTTGAAAGACTCTTGAGTTTATATAGACTATCATGAAAAACATTATTAAAAGCAACTTTAAGGGAACAACCAAAATCTGGAATTAATACATTGTGTAACATATTGGCCAACAGATGCTTTGTTACTCCCTTCCCATTTTTACAAGTACATTGCATCTAATTACCTGCTTGTGTCTTCGCTACATGTCCTTTCTTTGCTTCTGTAACTTGTATAAAATTATTCAAAGATACTATTCATTGCTTGAAATTAGTTAATGTAATACGGTGTACGTATAAAGAAATCAACCAAAATTGATGTCTCTGTGATTTCAGCCATACGAACAGATATTTTTACTTAAGTTCTATTATAGTCAGTAAGGTTCTTCAAAGGTAAAAGAAGATGCCTAATCAGTCAGAATCCCTAAATGTGGATTTCTCATCACTGAAGGCATTGTAGTTTGTAGAAAATCCTTGAAGTGTATTTCCAGGATATATGTCTTCCAGCAAAGACATCACGCTTGTATTCAGTTTTCTTGTGATAGTGATACAGATTTCTACATACCAAAATTTGTTCATGTACTGTTGCTTATCTTATATTCCAGTGGTCTGAATGTACATTCATTTTAGAGCCAAAATTCAAAGTTCAGTTAGTAGATTTGGTATGTGCAAGCACTGAGAACAGTGCTAATCAACTTGGAGTCAAAATAAGTATAGAATTTTATACTTTACAGTCTTTGTTAATTACTGATATAATGCTTTTTGGCAGAACAGTTATTAATCTTTTATTTTCAGGATTCGTGAATAATGAAGAAGTAGACAAACTGTATCTCTCTATAAAACTAGTGCAAGGGCCTAATACCTACCTTCTTTTACCAAAATAGAGTGTATGGGTAATTCTGAGCAGTAATTATTAACAAATGGTGATAAATATTTAAGCCATGTTTCTTAACATTAATAATTTATCTTTTCACTTTAAAATCCTTTGGAGATTAAGTAGTAATGACAAGTGGTAAATATTTGTATATTGTGAAGTCATTACCACATCATTGTGTGATAATCTCTAAGAAAATACCAGGAATTATTTCATCTATTGAATATCCAGACGGTGTTTCATTATAGTCCAATGTGGCTGCCTGTGTTGTAGTACTAAGCTTACTTCAGCTTTATGACAGAATGTAACAGAAACAAAAAATGGCACAACCAATTTTTGAACTTTTTTTTGAAAATTCACGCACCAAAATTTGCTTTTAAGTTCATAAGGTTCATATTACATTGCATGGACTTGCTTGCTTGCTGTTTGTTATTGAGACCTTCTTTCAAATGAAGTGTCAGGATTACGGGACTCACCTGTTGGTAACAACACAAATTGTTGCCTACAATTAGAGTTTTACCTAGACTTGGGGAGAGTATCTGAATTCATCTAAATTCTGTGCTGTCATACGGAACATATGCAACTCACCATTTAACCTGGGTTTTGTCTCAGTGCTAGCACTTGTTTGTATTAACTCTTAGTTATATGTTTTAAAATAAAATCAGTGATGGGATTAGATTATCGGAATGTAAAGGTACAAATATAGCCCTCTACCAAAATATAGGCCTAATGTCTCTTTGAAAAGAGACATAGTCTTAAAATACCTTATTTTCAAGTCTATATATAAATCAGTGTTAAAATTATGTTAATGTATTGATCAGAATACAAATGCAATTATAGAAAGCCCATGTGATTCAAAAGCTTAATGTATTTATACAGATGCTAGTTGGATCTCATTGTAGATCTTTTAACATGTCTCTTGTTCTCCTTTTAAATGTTGAGATTGTTTGTATGTACTATGTAGAAAAGTTGAAGCCATTCTAAGAAAATTTTCCATTCTTTGACTTTTCTTTACTTAATGCAGCGCAAGGACAGAGAATTTAAACATTTTTATTATGTAAATTTTGTGAGGTTTTAAATTTCTTTAGAAACTGACAAAATACAAATGGGAGGACATATCCCTGGGTGTTAGAAAAAATTTGACAGGAAATCGGAGGAGAACTAGAAATTAGAGCAGAGTTGAAAAGACAGATTTTTCCTCATACGGAATCCAGATGAACCAAGATTGATTTGATTAATAGTAGTAATGATAAAATTGTGGTACATTAAGAACCTAATCCAGTAGAAACACCCAGTATTAATTTCAGTATGTAAGTTTGAGCATACAGGCTATACATATATTTGTGTTGGTAGAATACCATGCTTTATACTCAGACACAGAAGATTATACTTTTTTAACAGTTTTATTTGTAAATAAGTATTTTTATGCACAAATAATTACTCAAAGCTGTGTAGATTCTGCAAGTAAATTAGTAGGACAAAGCAATCTTTTTTGATAGTTGCCCTTCCCAAAAGCTGGTTAAAAGCGTATGTATGGTTCCCATTTACATATCCAACTAGCTACATGGATTTTCTTGAGACGTTGTTTTGAAAGTACACTTTGGTTGAGCCCAAATATTGCAAGTTTGCGCTTAAAAGAAAATGTCTGTCAAAAACAGTGAGCACAAAGTAAGATATAGAATGGATGCCCAGCCCAGCCTGCACAACAGGGTTGCTACCATGTTGTTAGAATAATTACATTTTGGCTGAACTAACTAATTTAGAAAAACTGCAGTACACCTAGCACAACTGAAAACTTTCCAGGACTGGGTTGGGTTTTTTTTATTTTTTAGTGTAATTTAAAACAATACCTCTTCTAGCTGCCAACAAACTCTTTCCCTGAATCTCCCCATTCCTGGCTTCCCTCCTAACCATGTCCTGGCTCACCTCCAGAGCTGCCAAGTTTGTGCCAGAAGCAGGAGGTAGATTTGTATGGGGCTGGAGGAAGATCTGGAGCTCTGTTAAATTTTCAGGCCCAGATGGGGCAACATGATTTGTGTGTTTATGTCAGTATGCCATACATCACAACTATCTGTGTGCTGACGTCAGCTTTGATTGGACATTAATGTGCTGAACACTGCAAACTAGAAAATACATGATAGATACAGATCTATGGCAACAATGCCACATAAGCAAATGTTTATTTGGTGTGGCAATTCACTGTGCAAAATATTTCCCAAGATACACTGCATTAAGCCAGGAGAATATTTTGACACACTTTAAAAACAAAAACAAAATCAACATGGGCAAAAAGACTACGATTTAAGAAAGCAAACCTGTTCAGAAGAAGAGCTGAAACCAACATATTGAAGTATGCATCATTAGGCAAATATTGAATTGCTATCCCTCACTTTAATCTTTCCAGAATTAAGACCAAATAGGAAGGATGCTATTCTTATGATATGCAGGACTGTTAATGATGAGGATACCTTGCTGATGGTTGAGCATCTTTCTATCCACAGTTTTTGTAACCCATTGTTATCACAACCAGCAAGCAAAAAAAATGGACAGCAAACATTTTCTTGAATGATAGAATATTTTTCCTATACCAAGAGTTTAGGTTAGCTTCCAGAAATCATCAGTGTTTGTTTGTTTATTTATGTAACAATTTTGTGTTTCTTGCTTATACAAATAACATCCAGCAGCCTGCTGAAGAACTGGCAAAATACAGTAATTTCAGGTCTGTGGATTTATAGAGGTCACTGGCTACTTCATATTTATATTTATATGATCTTTCTGTGATTGCCTCTGTAGAACAATGTGACCAAAAGTTTCCATTAAAATACAGTATACTGTCTCTCTCTTCCTAGAAGAGGAAATACTTTGCAAGTCAGCTTTAATGTTTCAGGGGTGGATATAATAACAAAGTTTGGGGATTGATGTGTCGGGAGTGTTCTTTTAGCTCAGATCATTTAAGTTATTCCTTAGAAAGGAAATTCTGTAGTATAACACTATTTTATAATTATCCATCATTAGACTTTGTAGGTAAAATTGAAGTTCCCTGATTCCATAGGGATAGATCATTTTGGCCTGTGCACAAGTAGCGGCTTTGAAAAGAGACCAGTCCCCAGGATTTAATGCCATCTGGCCCATAAGGTGGGGAAGGGAGGGGGTGTAAAGGTACCATGGGATCAGTGGATTTAGGTCTTGTAACCTGAGCAGATTGGGCTGTGCAGGACAGGCCACAAGTTACTTTATGTAGCGGTCAAAAAACAGAATTCAGATTATTATTATTTGATGGGAGTAGGAAATGTTCACCTTTCACGTCTGCTTCGTAGGCTTCTACGTGGCTAGGAAATACGCTGTTATTGAAACGTGTGTTCCTGAAAGCAGTTGGTGTATTGGTCACCATTTTAATAAACCTGTATGTCAGTACAATGCATAGACTTTTCTAACATATCTAGGGATGTTTCCCTTCTCCTAATTACTTTATAAATTGTTATTATCAAATAGTTTATCAGTATTTAAATTGACCTTTCATAATAAGCGTCGGTCATGTAGTTTATGAAAGAAGTGCAGAATGTACAAAATGCTTTAAAATTAATAAAAAATACAAAACTACAATTTGGAGTTACTGAGCTAATTCTTCATACTTGCAATGGGTATTTTGAGGTGATTGATCTTGATACCCCTGAAAGTGTGATGGGTATAGCACCTACAGCCATCAAGAACAAGAGCATACCAGCTGTCCAGGCAGCTTTAAGATAACTACTACTTATCTTAAAGAAATATTTTGCTTTTTAGCACAGATTTGTCTCCTTTTTTTTTTTGCTCATTAAATACTGACATCGTCGAAGCATTTAAGAACATGTTACCCTGAGTTACCTCTGAAGATCTCTGTTGTGACCTTTGAATGTTGCTTTCTGCTATATAAAAGAAAACTCTGCGGAAAACAGCTTATTTAAGGCACACGACAGTACATTGTTGCACAAGACATAGGGCATCACTTATAAATCACAAACATATTGAGAAATGGTAATGCAACTGGAAGGTTTAGATTCATACATTGCGTAGAGAGGAACTTTTAGAAAGAAAAATACTAGAGAAAATGCTTTGGTTTTCCATGTTGTTTGACTGATGACCAAAACGAATAATCACGTGGGTTGTGCTTGCTCCAAATATTAGAGGTTATATGCCTAAGTGTATTAAAACCCAAGATTTTCAGAACACAAACAAAAGCTGGGCATCTGACTCATAGTAGAAGTCAACAAGAGGTGCTTACCTGCCACGTAGCTTGTAAATATCTCTGATGTGAGCACATGCTTATGGTATGAAGATTAGGAAAATATTAATTTAGTGCTGAGTTAGCCCTTTTATGGTTTCTCCTTGTCAAATACATGTTTTCTTTAGAGAGAAATTTCAAGTCTTTTTTTTTAAATGAAAAAAGCCCTCTAACGTAATTTCTAAGTATTGATGACCTATTTTTTTCCCCACAGTTTGTCATTGAGAAGACCAAGGCTTACTCTATGAACATTAATTACCTTTTTCATCTCAGGATGTGTATTTTGTTTCCATGTCTTACAGAATAAAGCAATTATGGAACGTGTAACAAACTTGTCAGATATGGTAGTTGGTCTTGAATCATTTATTGGCTCTGAGAGAGAAACCAATCCGTTATACAAGGATTACCACGGTAAGTTCCATCTTTAGCAACGCAGAAAGTCTGCCCTGAGTGTTTCTAGGGCACTTAGCGGCTTACCCTCCAATTGGGTATCTGCTATAAAGTAGCATTTGATTTCATTTTAGAATATACCCCTTAAATGTTTCTCCTTGCTAACCAGTCTTGAGTTAGGAAAATTTTCAGTAAAGTGCATTAAGGCTGCAAAGGAAACATGGCAACTCCTTGCATGTTGTCAAGCCGTATTACTGAGGCATGGCTCAATCAGATGTACATCTCAACAGGCAGGCTTTGGGGAATTCACATGCAGAGGAGGCTTGGCAATCATCTGACCAGTGAGCTGAACTTGTCATGAAATCAATACTTTTGATCTGCCAAGTTTTAAATAGAGAACATGGAAAAACATATATTATATTAAGGTGAATAAACTGCTAAATGATATGCTATATAAACGTTATCTAAAAATAATGTTCTATTTTTCAGCTTTAAGTTACGGCACATGTATTTAAGGAAATGAATATGGATATGTGTGGCATGTAAAATATGAAACTAATTTTGGTAAAAAGTCATGTAGCCTTTCAAGTGATTTATCTTCAAAATGTGTAATGGTGTTTAATCTTGCATTTTGTTTCCCAAAGATTTTGTTAGCAGTTGCAGCAGAACTATTTAAATTTTAAAAGATTAGATTAGAAGTTATGCATAGCCAAAGCAGTGAATAACAAACAGTTTTAGCTAATCTGGAGCGGTGCTCTGAGTGTGCATAAATTACAGCTATTATTATTGTGATACTACTGTAGTTCCATGGAAACCTTTAGTTGAAAGTAAACTGCTTATCCGAAACCTGCTGTAAACATGTGAGTATGTGGCAGTGTTTTCCATAGCAGAATGTGTAGAAAAAGAAGCAAAGATGGTGTTGAGACACCACTGTGTGTATGCAGGCTGTAATTAATAAATCAGAGAAAAATCTTTTTGGCTATGAAAATAGTGCACATTTCATTATCTGAAGAAAGGTGAATGAAAAAGAAACCATGAACAAAAGCTAGAATAATTTGCCTAATTATTTTTCCAACTGTATAATCGTGATGTGGCATTTGTTTATGCTAACATAATTCTGTCAATTCGATACTCCTTTTCTCAGTACTGAAGAGATCCTTTAAGACAATGTGTGTTTTAGCAGTTACTTCCTGGTTTCCTGTAAAAATGTATAATAAATCATTTTTGTACTATGTAATAAAAATTATAGGCCAATATACGTAGCTTTTGATTTTTAGGCCACCTTAATTTAACATTCTAAAAGTAGGTATTTTTTAACGGTTTTAACTTTGTGGATTCTTTTTGCTTAAGAATATATTTTAAGATGATGTGTTTACTGCAGATGATGGAAGATTTTGACATTACTCAGGAGAAGTTTGATTAAATTATTGCATTATTTAATGAATCCTGCATTAATAATTTTATTAAGCTGCCTGCAAATTTAAATGGTTGAAAAGTCAACAAAATAACAAAAGAATTATATAGATGATCATTAAGTAAAATTTTTAGAATACTGTATATAAGCAACCCTGTGTTATACCTGCTGTCCCTGTATATAATAATTAGATTTTGAACTCAAAAGCCAAACAAATAATTCTTATATGTCACCGGACTGGAGGCAGGGATAGAAGGTTTCAAAGCGTAAAAATATTTTTGTAATATTATTGAGAATTTTTGTAATTAGTACCCATAAAAATTATGCTTTTTAAAGTATTTCAGTTTTAGGAAACTTTCTTCCCTTATTCTTCCTTTTAAAAAAAATAAAGAAAACCCCGAAAAAATACTTGCCTTATTTTAAATTAGGGGTTTAGTGTTTGGGGGTTTTCTCACAGCTGCCGTTTTCAAGTAAGATGTCTTTTCTAAATGTTCAGTATTTCCATTTAGATGCTGGCTTTATGAATAGCAAAAATAGGCCAGTAATTGAGAAGCCCTGTAGAATTTTCCTGGTTTTCAGATGTAGAAAATCACCCTTAGGTTGTTCAGAAACTATATTAGGCTGCACAAAAACCATCCAGCGTCCTTGTCAGAAAAAATCAGCTTGAGTTGCAGCTGACAGAATGCAGAGCTTGCAGTGCACCTAGTACTGTTAAAAACATCTGAACAGCTATATAAGCTTCCTGCATGAAGAAAACGTATTTCTCCTAGGATGGCATGGGGGTTAAAATTTATCGAAAAGCATGATCTAAACCAGCATTTTCCAGGAACTTTTTTAAAGTCGTTTTCAGGGCGCAAAATGAAGTACTTCTCATTAGAGCTTCAGTGGTTATCAGTAACCCATAAGCCTTGTTTTGCTGGCTGCTTACTGGTGCATTTAATAAAATAAAGATCACTCAGTGGTGCCGTGGGCAGCATGCAAGGTGATAGCCATATTTGCTTACTGTAAATACAAGAGAAAATCACACACAAACCGGCTGTAGTTTTGACAAGTATTAAGATCCCTCTTTACATCTGTACTTCTGTACCAAAGTGCAATTAGTTTTCCTCGCACAAGGATCTCTGTTTATCTTATTCTGCTTGATTACTTGAGTATAATCGCACCGTTTGCTTCATTGCTCCTGGTAGTAAGCGCCAGTTTAAAAAGGGGAGGATGAGTGTGTGTAAATATACAGAATTCTGCTGTAAGACTCTAATTTATGCATCTGGATGACAGCATTTTCTTAATTTTTTTCCCTCCTTTACTCTTTCTTTCCACAAGGTTTGGTTCACGTACAGCAGATTCCTCGGCTTAATAGCTTGATCTGTGATGTGTCAGACACGAAGGACCTTGCTTTTAGATTAAAAAGGAAGCTGTTCACCATTGAGGTAAGAGAAACAGTTTTGTTTCACTATTTAGAACCCAAAAGGTGGAGCTAATCCCATCTCTTATGTTTCGTTTTGTGAAATACATAAAATATGCATCAGATGTTGTAAATTCATTTCGTTCTGGTTTTGCTGTTCAGAATGGTTTTATAAAATATTGTAATATGCCTCCTGATTAAAAATGTCTCATTTGCTGCACCAAATTGGTCCGTTATAAATAGTTTATTTTGGTTTAAAATGTACATAGAAAGTAGGCCACAACCTTCAATAACAAAGCGTGACATGTTCCTGAGGATGTCAGGAGCATATTTAATTAAATGTTAATGACTTGCTCTTACTTGTGTTAGTGGGTGGGAAAGTAGCTACATGTTATTACCCCAGTAGAGGGATTTTAATGTATAATGCTGCCTAAAATTGTGTGTGGTATGAGGGATAAGTGTCCTTATCAGCATTCAGAAACCATTTTCTTTGCATTACTGAAATCACCTTTCGCTCTTTTATGTCATTTTAAACACAGTATCATTTACACTAATGTCCTTAAGTAAATTTCCTACTAAATTTAAACTTTTTTCTGTGACCTTTATGCAGACAGTCCTGATAGAAGGCAGTAATACAAAAGATGTATTTCATTTTAATCTTGCTAAAGAGCAAATGAACATAGCACTATTAAGCAATTAGAGCTGATGTATTTATTAACCAAGTAATGCTTAGAGATGGAAGATGGCTTTCGGGGTGATGTGATAGTCATCGGTACAGTCTGGGCAAATTTTTTTTAACAAAGACATAAAACAGCCAAGCATCCCTGACAAACCATTTTGTTTAATCTCTTTTCAAATGAAAAGCTCTTAAGCAGACCACTTGTCTTAACTGCTTGAAACCATAAAAAGAGAGAATTGCCACCAATAAATTAGCATATTTTTTACTCCATCACCAAATGATGGTCAATGTGGCTTGGCACTGCTTTGGTGTTTGGGACTTCACCCTTAAGTGACCACTTTGGCCCTTATTTGACCCTCTGCCCTTTTTAGCTGGCCACTTGATAAGGTAACTTAAGGGTTCTCTCTCTTCACTGCCTCCTCCCCTTCACAATTGCAAGTAGCCCTAACCTATAAATCATTGAAAGGGCCCTATCAAGTGACAAATTAAGGTGCCCTCCTCCTAATTAATGGTCATCAATGTCTTTAATTATCTAATCCTATTGAGAGTAGTTAATAGTTAATCAGGCAGCCAGTTCTTCATGCAGGTCATCTCTGCATGAGTGCTAGAAGTTTCTCAACTAGAGGTATCCTCTTCAGAAGCCACTTAAAGGCAAATACGTAAAGGAGGGCTTTTTTCCTAAAGACATTCCTTTATAATGTTTCTCACTTTCCAGAGAATGCGGTTAGTGAAACCAGGCATTGTGAGGTATTAAACCATTTTAACGACTGCTTTTGAGCAGTACATTAGAAACAAAAACCTTAATAGTCTGTGTTTGGTTTTAAAATACAAACGTTCTTACTGTTTTCAGAAGTGCAAAGAAGCGTGCACCCTCGTTTCACAGCACAGTAAATTCTCATTTATTATAGCTATGAATTAACATATTTGGGTTTTTTTTTCCTCACTGTGAATCCTGACTCAGAATATAATTTTTTCAGTCATCTGAATTTGGGATTCTAATTTGTAATGTAAATTGGAAGCAAAAAAAAAAAACCTTAGCAGGAGGCTCTGTAAAAAGAATTGAATTAGCCATAGGGCAGAAGCGTTGGGAACAGGGGTGTAGTGGAACTCTTGAAACAACCTGTTGCCCTAGACATGCGTAGATGACCCACTTGTACAACTTCTCCCTTCATTGCTGAGCTGCAGCCCCTTTTGAATAACTTCAGGTTTGGTTAGAGATATGCTTTCTATAAGCTGAACTGACACAAACTAGCCCTTTTTGAACATGTTATATCACTGTCCTACTGTGATCTTCCTGTACACATTTCACTGATCCATAATACATATGTTTTTCTTCCTCATACTGTTAGGGGAGGCAGACTACAGCTAGGCAGACTACAGCAATGAGGTCAATAAGAAAATGGGAGCAAGGGAAAATTGAATTAAGAAGGGATGTGAATACAGTCTTCTAGAATGGGTTTCTGCAGTTAGAATGTGATGAGTCAGCAGTCAGGTTTGGTTCTGGTGGTAAAAACATAAAGCAGCACAACAGTGTGCGTTACAAGCAACAGTGTGATTTATACAAAGTACAACTAAGTTTATGACTTCTTTAGTATGTAGCTTAAATGTGAAATGAAAATATATTTTGAGTACGTTACAGTTTTTGGAAAGCTTCTGCTTAGTTATATATACAATTTAGGGTAAAAATACTGACCTCTACTTGAAATGCCACTTTAAAATCATAAGAAGCATAAAAACATAAGAAAAGTTAGAAATATACAACCTCTGATTTATGATAAAACTTCTCCAAAAAGGATTTTCATCACTAGACCATTCTTTTTTTACAGTTTAAAATAAGAGCATGGGACACAGATTTTCTTATCTCTGGATTGCTCACCAGTTAAATAACTCTTTATGGTTTGGCCCTCATCAGTAAAAAACCTTAAATGTCAAATCTGTTTTATTAGATTGCAGTTTTGTGGGAGGGACTCCGCCTCTTTAGAGTCTGCAGAATCATTTAACTGTTTCAGTTTTTCTTGTATCTTCTTCATCAAAATAAGATTGACTGAAATGTATTCTAAAGGGATTTTTTTTAAATTCAGGATGAAAATGGTTTTTAATGAATATTTATGAGTGTTCATTTTCCATTTGTAAATTATGAGGTCGACCCTTTCCAGGAAAACTTAGACGTTTATGGTAAAAGGTGCAGTAGCCGTATCAAGCTTTCCCAAATCTTCATGTTAGTTACTAGCAATATATTATTATATGCAATATTATTAGAGATCTGTCTTATGTGCATACCACTTTAAAGGACACAATTTTGAAGTTAGCCTGTCTAATCCTATTTCTTCCCACTTTGGAATCTTAATTAGAAGGAGATAAAAACCATCATTTGACTAAATTATTGTCTTGAATCTGTAGCAAAAGGTATAATCCGCAATTGGGCCAATTAGTGTACCCCATAGTTAGCTATGCTGAGGCAGGAAACTTGATTAGATCTGACACCAGCCTAGTTCCCACTGTTGTTTTGCCAGGTATGATGGTCAGACTTCAAAGGGCTTGAGGCATCAGCAGGGCAAGGTTTGGAGGCCAGCTTAGGTCCGGTCGTTAATCTCTCTGCTAAAACCACAGCAGCCCTCGCACAAAACAAGCTTACACGACACAATCATGCGGTATTAAAGTTTGGGTTGAGTCATGCCAATTTGCCTTTGATTTTCTGATGATTGACTAAAAGATGGCTACATGACTAGACACTTACTGAAAGTTTACTGATTAGGTAAGTTCCCCAAATATTTGAAATATTTTTTGATTTCTCAGTTAAATGATATGACAACTCGTTCATCTTAATGAAACTTTTCAGCAGAATTGTTCTTGAAGTACTTTTTGCTTTGTTTGTAGCGCTGAATGTAACTTTTATCAACATTTGATAAAGTTTGTAGGAACATTATGTTCATAGTTTTATTTGATAGAACTTTATCTTTGTTGTTCCAAAGCCTTCTGTATCAAAACTAAAGGAATCTGTGCCTAAATTTGATTTTTTCACTCCTCGAAATTTCTAAGGAAACGTTGTTTGTTATTTAGGTATATTTACAATCGCACGCAAAAAGGGTATTTCCTGTTAATTATTTTCCACCTCACCATTGCGTAAAGCGCTGTTCCACGGCTGCGATTACATAAGTGTTCCTTTCTTTTGCAGTCTGATTTGTTGAAATATTGCAGTAACAGTGACATGTTTCCATTCTGAGAGAAGCCTAAGGCTGCTTTAGTATTATTCCAAATGATTGAAATTGCCATCTTGCTGACTTTCCCTTGGGCAGTTTAAGGCCTGTTTACTTTTGTATTTGTTTCACATGTTCCCTCTGAGTTTGGCTGGCAGGACATCATTACCTGGTTTGACAAGACAGTTGGAGAAGATTCATATTTGATTAACTCCCTTTGTTACTGTCTGGTCAACATAAACCTCTGAAATTATGTATTTAGAGTTAAAATTTTTGATAAATTCAGTATGTTTGCAAATAGGAAGGTTTGTGAGGGGTTTTTTTTAATTCCCTAGTTTTGCTTTACTGCAGATTTTTTAAGTCTTCAGGTAACAGTCAATTGTTAATAGTATAGAGAATAAGCTTTTTCCTACAAGTTGTGTAATATAGTTTGTCTAATAAATAGTTGTTGTGAATTATTTTTTCTGATTTGATCAATACACAAGAGCCAGCTAATGTGATTTTCTTTTTAATGGCTATGTAACACCTGTGCAAACCAGAATAAAAGTCCTTAAAAGACAGCTCAGTTTGAAGCCAAGTGTCACGTACTACATAAAGAATTGCCACACAGCAAAAATAAGTAAGTTTCCAGGAGATTCTTTTCTGAGAGGTGTTTCCTAACAGGAGGAGAAGAAAGTCAGAATTAGAGGAGTCCTGTGGCAGGGAAGTTGCTGGTTTCTCAGTGGCAGGCAGATACAATATGGTACTATGGAGCACTCTGCAGTGCATTTTTCCTGGTGGTAATTGCCAGAGTAAAAGGTTATGTCTTTGGAAGGAAACATAATCACAAAACCCAGCAATTGAGTCTATATAGGATTAAAAATAAATATATGATTCCAAAGGCATTAAAATAATGTCCTTTCTTCATCTGTCAATAAAGGACTATCAGAAAATTAGTGTTTGCCAAAATAAGCAAGATTTAATTGCAACTCCAGATATTCACGCGTATGCTATGTGTCCAGCATTGGTATTTGGAAGAAGACTTAAAACTCTTTTCTTTAAAGATGATGAATCTGGCAATTAAAAACAGGAAATACATCGTAGGTAGCTTCCATCTGAAATCTCTGTGGTTTTGGGGTTTTTTTTCATTCTATCCCTTTTCATTGCTTATTTTATGCAGACTATACTGTGGTAAACTTCTTATTTGCAAAGGAGAAGCGCAGTTAGCCACTGCTATAGATTATTTACCAAAACAGGTGGGTAAAACGAAGTCAGAACTGATGTCTGTGGTGCTTCAGTGTGGTATTAGCATAGCACGAGTTTGGTCCTAAGTGACTCAGGAGATGGTGATGTCACCAAGTGCCAGAACTGTGCTCCCAGAAACATTTTGTAATTATTCATTAAACACATCAAGAACAGGTATGGACATAATGGTTTAGGGTTATTCATGAGCTATTTCTTCTGGAGGAACAAATCAACCTTGTCACCAGTACATATGGGATCAGCATATATTTAAAATACACACAGGTGCCTTACCAACCTCTGTATCAGTGAGAATTAGAAAGTGTTCCCTGTACCTCTAATAGCATCACTTCTTATAGGCTTCTTCCAAGAAAATTTGAATCAGCCTTCATTAATGACTCACCCTAATCCTGATCATATTTCACTGATGTTTATAAAGTTGAGTAATTTTGTAAATAAACAAACATTTGAATTAATGAACTATTTTAGGCAGTATTTTAACAAAAAGAATCTGTGAGCCTGAGAGCTGACAAAAGGCAAAACATTGGTTTATTAGAAATTTAAGTGCGGTGGTAGTTCTATAGCAATCAGTCCGTAAAATACGGAAATGAATTCTTGTTCGCTGAGATAAAGTTCACACAATGTTACACCAAAGCTAATATATGCTACACGATACATGTTGTAATACTGGGAGCTTAGTCAATATGCCTTCATATATAGATAAAAGCAACTCTGTATTTTAAGATCATGCACTGGGGGCATTACAAGACTTGACCCCATGTTAGGGCCTTACAACCTCCGAACGGAACCTGCTTTTACCAAGGCAGAGGCTAACACAGGTGGGACCGCCTGGCTGCCCAGTGCCTGGAGCGTGGATGAAACTTTACAGGTATTCCTGGTTCAAAGGTGAAACAGAACTTTTCTGAAATGTTACAGAAAGTGTATTTCTTTAATTTTCTAATGTAATAAAATCGTTGGGGCCTCTTGTGCCCATGTATCTGAGAATACAAGTCCCCTTGGGGCTTACGTGGAAAACGTCTCTTTCTCCTCAGCCTGCCTTGAGCAGATAGCATCATACCTGGCAAACTCTAGTACTAGATGTTCCACTTCAGCTCAGGGACTCAAATGCAGGGAACTCTGCATATAAAACTAAACTTTCTGACAGAGAGAGGCAAAGCATTGTAATAAAATTCAGCTGAAATTTATGCCAGTCAAACCGCAGTTGCATTGATTATTCCTGTCCATCTTCCCTGTTATATTAATAACGACATTTCCACTGGCTTATTTAAACATAATTCAAAGGATAGTAATTATAACACCATAACATTTTCTTAATCTGAAATTAATAATACTGCAAAAAGATTCTCCCGCAAAACTAATTCTGTCATAATTCCAAGCTCCATTTTGCATTATTTCATCTAGTAGCCAGTTCAGGTTCTCTTTACCTGGTATGGTGTACTTCACTGAATTGTTTTGTCAGATGCTGTCAAGCCAACCTACCATTGTTAAAGAAAATCAAACTAAATCATTTTGGCATGAGCCTTCCAGGAATAAGGCACAGAATATGAAGGGTTTGATGAAATCAAGGATTTGATTTCAATATTGTAAAAGACTGCCTGTCAAAAATGTATTACATTCTTTCAAACAATTTTGAATAAATAAATGTGTTTAAAATTGTGACAGTACAATTTAGATAAAGTTTTGGGAGATTATTTTTAAATTATAATAACTTGAGGTAAAACAATACTTGGAGTGCTCCTATTTAAAAAGAAAAACCCTCTGAATGCTAATGGTACATTGAACTGAAATCAAGTAATAAGTTTTATGTGGTATATGGAATTTCAGAACACTTGTATCTTATGAACATGTGGAAAAATTTAATTTGAAAATATCACCTTCTTATGTAAAACTGAATAATGTAAATTAAAACATTTCGATATTCTGAAGATGAATACAGGAAGGTACTGTTAACTTTCAGATTGCGTATGAAGATTTGTAATATCCGGAAATTTATTTCATAATCAGTTTTGTTTTATGGGTTGTTTGACATTATGCAAGTATAACGTGAGGGCTCCATTCAATTTTTCAAAACTTTAACACTTATAATACAGTGCATCTGCAGTTCCTTGTTAGTAAACAGAACTCATATATATTTTTATTTAAGCAAATAATTATGTTGTTTAGAAATATTTATACCATAATTGTGTTGTCGCAATGGAAGAACATGCAACAAAGCTATTAATGCAATTAAAGGTCACTTGTACATATTGTAATGGACTGCTCATGCACAGGATCTGTGTTAAGGGTCAGTGCTGCAGCATGAAATAGATTGGCCTTGTTCAGTCTGTAAATAAATGGGTCAACTTATCTTGTATTTGCCAGACAAATAAAGTAGTTGACATATTCCCACTTTCTTAGTATTAGAAGACAGGTAGGCTAAAGAGGTCTTTCGTAAAAATATTCATTGGTAAAGATTAAAAAACTCTTTATCTACCAGCAGCATATTTTCCACTAAAGCGGTAGTGGAAAATTTTTTTAGACAAAGGTCTGTGGGTCTAAGTTAGAAAGATATTGATGGTGAGTGTTTAAGAAGCAAAAAGAGTTAAGCACCATATTCATAGTAGTTCTCAGCAGGACTGAGTGCCACCTCCATTAAATGCTCTTTTAAAATACCATCAAGTTTTAATAACAGTATGATATTTCGTAGTTGTATAATGTTCTCACTTTACAAAAAATAATGAATTCAATCATTTCTTTACACAGTAAAACAGACCTCCGAATTTTATATATCTCTGTAAATGCAGGAAAATAAAAATTAAAGCTTATAGGAAGTCACATTTTCTCAACCACAGGTCTACATCATACCTGAACCTTATTGAAATGCATTGAAGTAGGAGTTCAGGGCTGTTACTGAAAAGAATGAGAATAGGATGATTTTACATCTCCACATGGAAGATGTGCACCCATCTGGATCTTCTTGTCTCAGTACTGTTTGTTATTGATCTTTGCGTAGAAAGTGATTCAAAGTACTCTGTAAACCAGGAAACTCTAAGATAGCCCTATCTAAAACTTGGAAAAGGTTAAAATGTCATTTTGTAGGGAAACAGAGCAATGTTTGCTATGACTAGTAACATGCTTAATCAAAGAAATTCCAAAATGTTTGATTGTAACTGTGCATATTCAAGGTTAAGGGATAACATTTCCAGTCTCATGAAAATATTAGTGATTTTGGATGAACATAAATCTGTAAGGAAACCACAAATTGATGGTTTCTTTAAATTTTTCACCTCTACAAAAACTGTTCCATACCATTTTGCAGATTTATTTATTTTACTGATTCACAAAGAATATTACCTTTTACTGAACTGTTAACATACAGGAACATTTTTTTTATTTTTATTGAGAGCACACTAGTCATTATTCTTAATCTGAAAGACCTAACAAAAGCGCCAAAAGGAGACAGGAGTTAAAAAATATACAGAGACTGGAAAGTACTGTAGGTGAAGAAAAAATGTTCTATAACTGTTGTGCAAATACTACTTTCTGCTTTGGCCAAATTATGGGGTATTATTTGTGACTGAATTCCAGAGTACATTTTATTTTTATATTCCTGGCCAAGAGGATTGTGCGAAAAGTAGATTGTCATAAGCAAAATGGCTGAGGACTACGATGCCTAAGGCATAAATAAACTTAAGATTTTGGTCATGCCATCTTTATTGCTCTCTTTCTCACAGTTGTTTTAGTTGCATGGTTTTGATTTTTTTTTAAATTTGCTTTTTCTTGGTTGTATTACATACGGTTTTCAAAAGATTCTGTTATCATGCATAATGCAATTTAAAATTTCTCATTGCATGTTAAAACCAATGGCTTTTGAAATATCAAGTGAGACTGTTTCCAAGGAGAAAAATTATTTATTGCCGTTAAAGGGGTATTTCTGGCCAGCTTAACATTAACACAGTATTCACCCCCTTCAGAATAATAGCTTGAATTTGAATGGCATTACTAAGTAACAGTTCAGCTCCCTTTTTTCCTCATTCCTTCCTTCTGAAGAAAGTGAGCAGTAACTGTATAGTGTACAATAACCAAAGCTTTGTATTGGATGTCCATAAATACATAAATAAATAAAGTGAATTTGGGTGCCAACGTGTACCAGCCATAGGCTGCTTGACTTTCAGAAAACAACTGGTAGTACTTGCTGAAAATAATTCACTTTAAGTGCCTCATTTCAGATATTTAAGGTTTGAGAAACCTGTGGGGTTTAGCTTATGAAAATAATGTCTATGGGCTCTTCATCGTCTTTTGTCCTACTTCAAGACTGTTATAGCAAAAATTACTGAAGAATTTTCACTCTGACGTTCATAAAATTCATGTGTTACCATACATACCATACAGTTACCAAATGGACTTACCTTTTTCTAATATTAAACCACTAATCTTTGAGCAGTGTGTCAGCTTGAGTCATGTTTAAAAGTAAAAGCAGAAAACAAAAACAAAAAGCAGTTTGTCACTTTTAAGTGGGAGGATGTGAGTATTACTGTGCAAGAGAAATCAATTTCACCTTGCATCCAAAACAGTGCTTGCTATTCTTAAAATAATCTGATTTCTTAAAGTTTTAAGATCTTTAGTAATCTATGCTAAGGAGCTGTACATTCACTTGTTCTGAAAAAGATAGATAGGCTTTGTGTGACCGGCATACGAACAGTTGAGATGGATGACTTGGCCATGATGGCTGAGTCTTGAGGAAACTTCTGAAGTCTCCGTGGTATACCCAGAATATCTACTGGGGGTTTGAATAGAATCTTAATGGTGTATTTGTAAGCAAAACATTTCACATGACTGGATAATAGCTACACAGTGACCTGCCTTGTCGTTGGGTTGGCTCTAGGCTCTCCAGCTGGAGGAGTTAAGAACTGTGCAGTTGGTAGATAGGCTTGGGGTCTGCGAGTGGCAGAAGAACTTTAACAGCGGCAGTCACATTCCACTGTTCTCAGTCAAGGATTATAGTGTTCCAGTGTAGTTTTCAGACATGCACCCTGACTTGCTTTTATTTGTGAGCCAACACACAATTAGGTGAACAAGGGGAAAAGTTTTGGTTGTGTACTCTCACTGTTACTTCTTGCTTTTAAGGGCTTCTACACGCAACCTGAAGTTTGGATGGTTACCTGCGTATTGGCAGAAAGTATAGCAGAATATGATGATTTAATACAATATTCATCACTTTTTATTTTCAATCTCATGTATCATATGAAGTGGAAAAGAGTAAACTAAGGAAGACCTTGTTCTGGGGTATTTTTGGAGTTAAAGACGTAGTGTCCTGAATTCGTAGTGCTCACTTGCAGATGGAGAGTAGGAACTAAGTAGGGTATGGTGAAGCTACACTCTCGGGACTGACCAAAGGAAGTCTGCTTGTAGATAGAGCCACAGCTTGTACCCATCTTGATATATAGTATGTGTGATGTACAGAATAAACACATCCCTCAGCCACTTGAGCTGCCATATTTTACTAACTGAGAAGCATTTTGTTTTCAGCTTTTTATTATGTAGTGTTATCCACTGATTGCATCTCTTCTCTCATTGATTTATTAGGGATTTTATAATGTGTTGCTTAATCAATAAACACTGTAGTCTCTTAAGTCAGTTATGTCTCAGGTCTGCAATCTAAAGCCCCTGAGGCAACACCATATACTTCTTAATCGGCAGTTCTCACCTTTTGGTATAAGGCTTTGTAATGCTGGGCAGATTACAGGTTTCCTGTGCTGCCTCAAATGCCCTTTTACAAACCTTTTGCTACCAGAGAGTAGTGTGACAGGAGTTATATGAGCTTTTGTTGCTCTAATATAGGGAAAAATGGTTGTCCTTCGAGGATGAGTATTTATTAAGAGATATGAACCAGTACTTAATTTGTAATTCTTGTTGTGTTAAAATAAGGAATGAATAAGAAGTAAATCTAATATTTGTATTTAGATCTGATCCTCAATAGTAGCATAGCCATGGGCTGTTTGTGCTTGGTCTACATCATCTAGACTAAAAATAGCCTTCCTGTCATTTTATTGGCAGCGTTTTAGCTACTCCTTTAATTCTGTTTAAAAATGGATAGAGAGAAAGATAGCATAAATATTGAATGTGTGCAGATATTCCAGTAAGTAACTAAAAGGAGATTCCTGATGCTTTGAAGAGCTGTATAGTTAAATGGAATTCACATTTTGCTTAAGTAAAGAAGCATTTTGTAAATTATTATCATCTTAAATGTATTAGGTTAATTTTTATTTTTGTATTTGTATCTAATGAAAGTAGTTACTTTTAAATATCTAGGCATTAACATATATTTGCTTTATTTTATTAGTGTCCTGGTTAGGTTTTGTTGGCTTCAGGTTTCCTTTACATTTTGATAAGAAGTTACTGATGAGGTATTTTATTTCTCATCAGTTAAATAAAAAGCCACATTATTTCTAATTTTTCTTTTAATAAAGTAAGGTTTTGCAGAATAAGAAGACAAATCACTGCTGCCTGCTAAAATCTTGAGCAATAGTCTGAAAATTTCTGGTTTGTTATGTTTTGGTTTTTGAAAACCTGTGGAAACAGTGAAGGAAGAACTGGCTTGTTCTTGTTCTGTCTGTCCTAAGAAAACATGGGCTACTTTAGGAACTTCCAGGACCACAGTTACAATATGGAAAGGACACAGTTTTGAGGTGGACTTGCATCTGTTGTTTTTTTCCTGATCTGAAAAGGGCATTCTGGCTTTAAAAAAGCCATGAGAATTAGATTCAGGTTACTGAAACGCCCCTAAACCTACAAAGGAAAATTTTTCTTTGTTTGTAGAGTAAGGCTCTAAGGTAGAAGGGTTACACTGAAACGATGCTGTCAGTGGATTACTTATATCCTTATATAAGAAGCACTTCTTCCTCTTGTAGTCTGAAGTAAAAATTATACGTGTACTATGGTCTTTTCTACTTTTGCTTCTCCTTGTTCATCCACACCATGGTGTGTATCTGCATCCTTTAGGACAATATTATTCTGCACATTCAGTGTAGGAGTTGTCTGTGCTCACACAAGTAAGAATATCTGGAATACTTTCTTGCAGCATTTATTTGTTTTTCGTTATTTTTTGTTTCTCAGGTTTGTGTTTTGAAATTATATCATTACTTTACAAATTGATCCAAAAGATTAGGATTTATTGAATGTGCAGTAAGAGAAGACATGTTTGAAAGTAAGTTATGTTAACTGCTGCTTTTATGGAAGGTTGGTGGTGGTGTTACGAATGAGATTATGAAAAGAGAAGCAATGAGCATTGCACTTTTTACATTAGAGCATCCAAAGTAAACTGCATAGTTGCATTCCATCTGTTGCAAGTGCATAGCATTGTCATAGGAGGGTATCAGTTTTCAGAACTCATAATCAAAACGGAATATTTACTGGTGAAAATTAGGCATAACTAGAGTATTGTTATATGTACAATCTAGGCACCTGGTGGAAATATCTATAAATAAAGTGGAATTTGTACAAAGCCAGGAATGGTCCATTAGAGATCATTTTTATTGAGAGAAGTATCATCATCTATATGATGTGTTTGGTTAATGAATATTCAAACTATTTTATGAGTATTAGTTAAGCTTTTTTTTTCCCTGAACGAGGAAGTATGGTTCTGTACAAAATTGCATTCCTAAAAGATTTACTGTTCTCAGCATAATAAAAATACTGTAAAATTACTTCCTATCTTGAAAAATCAAGCCAGCTATTCTTGTTTCAAATTTCATCTAATATATTGTTCCGTATGGTTGTATGATAAACACATTATTCCTTGAACAGGAATTAAGAGTAAAGCTGCCAGGAAGGGGTTTTGTTGTCAGAGTAGTTCCCGCCTCATGTTTTGTAAGAGATTTCATGGTCCCATTGTAAAGAGTGGATGATTTAAAACGTGTTCCCAAGATAAACTTTCCCATTGTCATTAATGAGGATGGATAATACTGAGTGACAAGTGCATTAGGAATGACACAGAAAGAGCTGTTAGATTTGTCAGAGCATATCACTTCAGGCAATGAAACTTGAGGACATTCTCTTTTAGCAATTTTTTGCTATTTATTAAAGAACCAAAGATTGTGATTGCTCACACAGGTGGATTTCACTGTTTTGTTCATTAAATATTTAGGTACCTTTGAAAAGGTAAAGGTGACAAATATGACCATTGTACTCCACTGAGAGGGGTGCCAATGGTTGCTTTGCCTACAAATAATTCATCAAAACTAATATACCTTTTACTTGTTTCAAAAATGTTTATTTGGTGGATAATTTTTAATTTGCGATATTTTTACTGAATAGGAAAATTTAAAGTTATATAATAAGAAGTGCTCTGACCTGTCATAGTGAAACTTCTGGGATAAAGAAGCTTAAAATTAGGACACTATACATGTAATTTACATTGACTTAAAAAATTGTATTTCTCCACAGAGAAAGACTTTTTAAATATTTATCTCTGAATAATTAATAATGTATGACTTTTTCTGGTGTTTAAAATCTTTCCAAACTACAACATGCCTATCAATTTCCATTTTGAACATGCAATTGGTCACTTTTTCGCCTTGATTCATCTTGCCTGGCTGCCAACCAAATTTTGCCTCCGTGTACCTTCTTGACACTAATAATGACTGAGTTTCTGTTCGTTTGCGTGCAAGATTTCCCAAGCGGCAGTTTGGGGCTGGGATAAACTATCTATCATGATTGCGTACAACTAATCTGCCTCAACCAAACCACCCAATGATTGAAATTGCATTTGACAATTCACCTCTCCTTGGCGTGCCTGAGGTGAACATAGCTACAGACCATCCCCTGAAGGGCATAGCAACTCCTCCATATGTTGGGGAGGATCCTTTTATTTGTGTCAAGAGACTTTTAGCAAAGCATGTATAGGCAGGGATTATTTTTTTTCTTAGACTTCCTTGTTTTCAGATGCATGGCTGCCGCTTTCTCCTAACCAGAGCATTTTGGGGTTGTGAAGCATTTCCTAATTTTTAATTCATTCAAACTGTTAAACTCTTTCTCTGAGATAAACTAGTGTGATATTGGATGTATAGGAGATAAAAAATTCAAGAGGTATTTAAAACGTCATGTATTATTTGTTAGAACGTTATGCTATTAATATACCAGTAGTGCTAGTCAAACATCAGACAAGATGCCTGTTACTGTGTTGACCTTTACCAAAGCTTGCACCTGCTTGCAGCATTTTGATAATACAGAACCTAAAAAAGAATGACAAAGCAAAATCTGTATCTGTCATAGGAGAAATCTTTTAATTGTTTTCCAAATTGTAAATTTATTCATAGTGTGTATACTTACTGGTTTGAAAAGCTGTCTGTGCAAATATTATCTGATAAAACAGACCCTTTATTTCTGGGTGAGATTACTCAAATAATCTTCAGAGTAAAAAGCTTTCTAGGATTGCTTTTTGCTAAGTACTGTCCTTTTTGTATGAAGTCACTTTTATCATAATAGTTTAAGTGATAGCCTATGTCATCAGGAGTGCTACTTTTCATTAGTGATGTGTATGATTAGCTCCATCAGATATAACTAATTTGTTCAAATACAAAGTTTCTGAATAGTTAGGGTAATAAAATTCAGTTTCTAGGGAGATAATTTCTTTGTAGTTTTCTGCTATAGTTCCAATATATTGAGTTAAAAGATACACTGTTTTGATACATGAGTCCCTTCCAACTCGAGATGTTCTATGGTTCCATGATTCTGTGATAATCCGGATAGAAAATACTGAAGAATTGCATTCTGGAATATGTTTTGATTTCTCACTCTTTTGTGTACCAGCGTGTTTTGCTGTATTTGTGTATTTCAACAGAAGCATAAAGATCCGCAGCCAAATTGTCCCTCCTGTTGCTGAAAAGGGGAGTTTCAGTGGTGCACTCATAAAGGCATGACTATCAGCCTGATTTTCTTTCTGACACATCAAGTCGTACTTCTCTTGTTTCTTAAAACTGAAATACATTTTTTCAAGCACTTTCATTCAGCAGATTAAGGTCAAGCTGAATTAATAATCTTTTTTAAGTGCTTGACAGCTGAATATAGTATATGTATCTATTTTTGTTGTGGGGAGGAAGCTAAGTAATATGGGTATCATGCTTTCCGTAGCATTTCCAGCCAGCCAAGTCCAGAAGAGTCAGGACCCTTTCGAATATAGAAATCATTAATCTTAGTAACCAGCTGCTCTGAAGGCAGGGAAGAATAATTCAGCCACACAGCCATGCTCAGTTCACTTGTTACAGTAGCAGCGTACTAAATCTACCCATAATTTATGTCCTGCTTTCCATATTTGTTCATTTATTTATTATAATTAATTTTGTTCTCAACCTTTTTTCTTTGAGTGTATCTCTGTGGTACAACACAGTGCCCTGTGTAGATGCTGCTATCTCTAAACCAGCTCTCATGGGTACAAAAAGCAATATTGCCATGTTAGACCTGGTAGCCCAAGCAGAGCACCCACTTAACCACAGCTGTTTGCATCTTATTGCCTCGACGTGTTCTTTGTAGTAACTATTTGGTTTGTAGATGATTCCAGAACTCTTTTTTTTTTTTCCCCTTGGTATTAACCATGACTTCTTCACAAATAACTTCTCAAATTTTTAGTCTGGATTTGAGATTTTCTTGTGTATTCCTTCCTGTGTGACATCAAAGCTTTATGCTAATGACTTGGGATAATGACCTTCCTCATATATAATAGTTCTTGTCCACATCAGAAGAAACAGTTGTCATAAAAAAAAATGAGATCTTTTTCAGGCCTCTGCTATTACATATTAAATAGCTGTACTGTTTTTATGGTCTATAAAACAATAGTAGAAGGGTTTGGAGGTGGTGGAGAAGTTCTATCCTGTTACCACTGCAGCACCAAAGAAATTAAGGGAGGGTTATTTGGATCGCTGGGGTCTGCAAATTCATCAACAGTCTGAAAAATTAAAGGTTCACGTCCTGCTATTCATATTAAAGTAAGGACTGATGCTGGTTAGAGAGTTTTTCTTTAATCTTGCATAAAAGGATTATAATGCTGGCTTATCAATAGATTCCTAAAATGAAGTATCACGATTCCAGTTACTTAGTTTCAGTTTTTATGTAAAGGCTTACACATCTGACATTATAAGTGACTACGGGTTTTAAAATAATTTAAAAACAAAGAGCATAGCAGTCTGGGATATTTTTATGATATATCTACATCATGAAACCCTGGTGAACTGCTGATTCTTGAACACATTGTCTATAAAAAAAGATTATTTTGCTTATGAAGACTTACGAGTATATATCTGCTTGTCTTGATCAATTGCTCTGTGTTCGTCTGAGGCCTTTAGTCACTTCTCAGTGCTTAGATTTTCTTTTTTGGTTTCAATATTCCAATTCTGATTTCTTCAATAGTTTCTGCGACAGTTCCTTGTCTACCTGGAAGCATATGTGACAGCTCCTATCTGGGAGTACTGAGTGGCAGTGACTGAAAAGGCAGATCCTGCTTTTATAACCTGCAGTACTGTAGTACTATGATTTTGACTTCTGGTGTATTCAGCCATATTAATTACCCAAGAATGGTTTGTGACTTATGACTTAAATGAAAACATAAGATTAGTAATATATTAAATACATGGTAACTTGACCAACTACACTTTTGGGACTAAGTTTGTTGACCACTTCCTAATTCTTAACAAATAGCCTTAAAATGAAGATTTTTATATATATATATAAAAAATCTCTGTATTAAAGTGATTGAGATACTTTGTTACTGGCACCAGTTTTGTTAGCAAATTGGTCATAGTGTCCTGGTATGTGCTGATCACTTAGCCTGGTGTATTCACCAAAGATCTGAGTTTGAAACTATGGAATAAATTAGTTTGGTAGCATTGTAAGCGTGATTTCCTGTCAGTTATTACTTCCTATCGCTTAGGTATATCTTTCAGTTTTACATAGTTTGTTAAACATAATTATGTAGTATGGTTATTTCATGTATCATATTAGATATTCAAGAAAGATGTGCATTGTAAAGAAAAGGTGAAGCTGCCCAAAATGAGAAAAATAAATGTATTATCTTTTTTTTAAAATAAGCAGCAGGCTTTAAAAAAAGATCTGAGGTATATTTTTTTAAATAATGTTATCAACTTTAATTGTACACTTAAATTTATTCCATTTGTCTTCTAACCCCCAGTTATGCCCTCATCAGCAACTAGTTCTGGCCTTGGGATCTCTAAATGTACTTATGTGCAATTATAGGAGCCATTGAACATTGCATTTCAAGATGAAAATGCAGTTATTTGTAATTTCTTCCAAGCAACTTCTCTATATTAATCTGAATAAGATCATCAGATGGCCTTGTGTAAAGTATTCACAGGCAAAAAGAAGTTCTTTTAGTAAAAAAAGGATTTCCATGTATTTCTTCAGGTTGAATGATGCATATTGATACAGTTTTTATAATTCATGTATTTCAGCCATTGCTGACATAGGCTTTAAGTGCTTGCACATTCAAATATAGCATACAATATGGCATGTGTAAATGGTGTCATATCTTACTAGGTCTTTCTACTGGAAGTCAGTAGTGCCCAAAGTAGATCATAAAACTTGTCTGTCCTCTTGAATGTCACTTGTGCATGGCATTTTAGGCTTTAAAAGTGCAGTACCTATCTTTGAAACATTTTAAATCAATATCAGACAAGACTGTTGGGATACAATGAATGTTTTTATATAGGAAAAAGAACTATTTCCTGTTCTGAAAAATTGAATGAAAGTTACACTGGAAAGTTGCAACCTAAATAAATTTATAAAATAGATAACTATTATAGTAGCCTTCTAAAGTATCAAGATGCAACAAACAGCAGGAATCACAGATTCTTATGTGGTCTCTTCAATTAGGATGAGACTGTTTTGTGTAAGACCAACATATGAAAGTTTCCCAAGTTCACATTAAATACTACCTGAACATTTTTTTTAATATACTTAAATATCTATGTTCTTATAAAGTGGAAGGTTGAATTATAAACTTATTTATCATAATCGGGCTCTGATCATACTTTAATGGATTTGGGATTGCTAGGTCCTGTGGGTATTCATGCACTGTAAGTAACTACAGCAGTTGTGACAGCAATGAAGCTACTGGTAAGAAGTCTTTACGACACTTAAACATCAAAACCAGCAGATAAAGTTGATGCAAATCTAGTCTGTAATTCAGGGAAGGCTTCCCCATCAATTTCCATATCTACACACACTGCGGTGATTCATAACAGCTTTGTTATTGTAGAAGCAAGAAGAGATCAGTACAATGCCTTTGTATTACAGTAGCATAATTTTAAAATCCACTCAAAATTAAATTATTGCTTTCGGAGACTGAAAATAGACGATTTTTAAAATTCAACTTCAAAAAAATAGTAATTTTTATAAAACTGAATATGTAATTCTCTCTGCTGTGTTGATAAAACTTCACATATTATCGATCCCTTGAAAAATACTTCATAGACCACACATAATTGCGATTCCTGAGATAGGACAGATGTTGGGAAAGTGTCAAGTCAGACTTTCCGTTGACTAAAGACCTTATGTAAAAATGTGCAAAAAACTCATTTAGGGTTTGGGGGGGGGTTTTGCAAGTAATGAGAGCTATTTACACAAAACTGTACTGCAGAGACTGCTGATTTGTGAAACTGAGCAGACCCAGTATGTGTTTGTGCAAATGGAATCAATAGAAAGCTGCATGAGCATCCGGTTGATATGTCTATAAAACTCATTATTTAGAAAAAATCAGATAGTCTGAAAGTAAAATAATAGCAGAGGCATCATTTGCCCTTTCAGAGAGTTGGATGAATCTTAGGGGCTTGGATTACAATTACAATTAAAAATAAGAATACTTTGGCATGTCTAAAGTCGACTCCAGGAATTCGGCTGATATTCTTTTTCAATTTTTTCATACCAAAGAGGCATAAAAGTAAATGATCACGATGTGTAAAACGTACTGGGTCTTTTTAGAGTATGAAAGAAAGGGCATGAATATATCTAGAGAGAGACATTTTGGGGGCAAGGGATTTAGTGGATTCAGCAAGTGTTTACGTACTAGTTTAAGAAAGACCTGATCATTGTTCAGGTTATTTAGCTTAAAATACTAATAGTATATGCTAAATGCATATATGATAAGACTGTGCTGTCAGTTCAAAATAAAGTTAAGGCACAAGGCTGAGTGAACATACGGAACTTTGAATGAATCTTAGGTTTCATCAGGTATGATCTGTGGCAGAGCAAACAATTCTGATTACAGGAGTGTTCCTCATAATGACTGATATATACCAAAGTTTTGAAAAAACTATAACAGCTAGCAGACGATAGCATGCAAAAAAAAGGTGTTGCATCTAATAGAACAGAAAAACATGATAAAAATTATAGCATCCCCTCTTGAAACTGAACAGTGATTTTTCCATCAAAGCAGTCTGTCAATACATTGTGGTATTGTGATATGTTGCCGTGTTTGTGTTTCAAAACTAATTTTGGGAAGCCATTAATCTTTAAAAACAATGTCTTAACATTTTATAGATGTTGAACAACTTTCCAACGTTTTCTACTGAATTTGCAACACTGCCATACAGCAAGAGAGCTATTGAAAAATAATTAATTAGCAACATTTGTACTGTAAGTTTTAATGTTGGGATGGACTTCATATGTAGTTGCAAACTCTGTAAAAATGAAGTAAATAGAACTAGATGTAAAGTGATAAATCAGGCCACATAGACAGCAATTGTGATGTATACTCTTTACATAATGCTGTTTATATCTTTGACCTGTGGTCACTGTTTTTTGGCTGATGTTCCTGTTCATCCTGTATTCCTCTTCTTCTGCCCACCTTCCTCGTCTTTGTTTTAAGAATCATGATAGGAAAATCCAGGTAATCTTGCTCTTCTTGGAGGCTGGACTAGATGATCTTTAAAGGTCCCTTGCAACCCAAACTATTCTATGATCCTATGATTCAGACAAAGACCCCAAATATTGGAATGCCTTTAGCAGCTGGATTAATGCCTTAACTTCATTACTGCTACACTCGATTAGCAACCAAACTCTTGGCTTGCTATGAATATGAACTCATTAACAAAAGCAAGCCAGATAGTCAGTCTTATGTCCTAGAGATTCAAAGGAGGATTCTGTGTCCTCTGGGATGGAAGTTCAACTGACAATCAGAACTTCAAACCAAGCTGCTTCGAATGCTGTGGGCACTGCCACTGTTTTCTGAACTCCTTAGCAACATAGAGTCCTTGTGACTTAATAGTGTTGATTTGCCAAAAGAAATGTGATCTCTGGTGGAAAACTACTGTTTGATGAATTGTTTCATTCAGCTCCACAATCGATGAAAGTTCTACATAATATTAAAAATTCTAGGCTTATCCTTAGATGTCTTTGCTTCTTCCCAGAGCCCATGAAGACAAAGACAGAAAAAAGTGTTTTGCACAGACTGAAGCCTGTTCTTCATGAATATTCAAAGACTGGCTTCAATCACAAAGAAAAGAAAAGCGTAACAATCCAACCACTTTCATTGATACAGGGCTACTGATTCAGGTGTTTCATCACACCGCCTTTCCTCCTCTCAGCGGAAACCTATGAACCATTTCCCTTTTTTGGATTTTTCACCTTCAGTCTTCTGCTGCCTTAGCACTTTTTTGGAGGTAAGCCTACTTAGTACCATCAATCTTGTTGCAGATTATGTAAGACAGATTAGTTATGGACAGTCACCATTGCTTATTCAGTTCATTTTGTCTTTCTGCTGTTAGGCAGTTTCCATGTCCTGTAATGTTTAGGGACCCTGGTTACATAAATCTGCTTCAAAAGAAGACAAACCCACTGTCAGTGGGAGTCACGAAATGCCTAAAAGACAAGGATTCTTGCTGTAAAGTGTTTCTCTGTGCACAAGAGAAAGAAGTATGTTGGGCCACCTTGAACTTACACTTCATTTGCAAGTTCAGATCCAGGATGATGATTCTAGCATTTATATCCTTATTCGTAAAGAGGATTTTTGCTGTCTTTTGATGTACAGGACACCTGCTTCTGTTTGCTTGTTAGTGTGTCATCAGAAATACATTCATTTTATAGTGAGTCAAGACTATTGTCATCGGACTTGTCATAGTTCCAAAAGTTTTTAACAACGTACTAGCAATTGTTAATTGTTCATTTGAATTAGCATGCCTCCTTTTCAGGATGTAGATGACTGATTGACAAGGAACAGTCAAGATACTGCCTGTCATGCTGCAACTGGGACTGTGCAGTAGAGTCTACACCTAAGGGTAAACAGTCAAGGTATCCTCTCCCTGATGTTTAGGCTCTCAAATTTATTAGGGCAAGGAGGGACAAAGTAGTCATAAGACCATACTTCGACCAAGATAGATTTCAGATTGGGTGGGTTAAGGTACTGGGTTTTCATTCTATCATCATTCTATCAAAACATACAAGGCAATGTCTTGTAAATGACAAGAAGTACAAGGTGTGCAAACCTGGCTACAGCTGATGTACTCAGTTCTCATTCTAAAAGCAATTATTGCTGTTTCTGAAGCTATGTCGTTCAGACAGTGGTAGGTATCACCCACCCACCCCCACCCCCATGGTATATACAATGCATTTCTATTTAATGTGAAGCAGTTGACCTTTGGACTGGGACACTGAGAGTTAAAGTGGTAGTCTGCTAAATGCTATATTCTGCTGGACCTGGACTGGGAAATTCCATCAAATTAGCTGAACAGAGGTCACAAGCAAAACATCTGTTTGCCAGATTTCTGTTCCCATTTCTCCCATCTTTCTTGCAGAAAGCTTTAGGGGTTTGGTGTCCTAACCATGCCAGGCTCCACACAACAGCACAGATGATGAGTAGATCTCACTGTTAAAGTACACTTCTTTCTCCCTTGCAAGGAAGTTCTTTCTCAACAGCTGGAAGGATGATGTGTTGCTTTGCTGAGTGAACCAGATTCATTTGTTCTCCTGAGTCTGTAATCAAAACATAGATCTCAGTCCTGTCATTCTGGACTAATGTTTAAGGCTAAAGGAGTCTCCGTGGTCCCATTTCTTAGCTGGACAAAAGCTTGCTCCCGGTCTAACTCTCCTGGTTTCTCTCTCTCCCTCTCTTGTAAAATGCCATTTTCCTAAGACTACCTCCTTCTCCAGCAGCCCCTCAGGAACCTTCAACTTTTTTTCCCTATATGGTTGCTGCCTTTATCTTTGCCAAGCCCTGCAGCAATCAAAAACTTCCTCTGCAACTGAGATGTACAGGAAGAGGAAAAACCTTGCATTTCCTCCTATCTTTTTTTGCAAAGGGAAGGGAAGAAGGAAAAGAAAGGCAACGTCAGGAGAGAAGGCTGGAGAAGCATTCTGCCAGTCATGGCTTTTGACCCTGTTTGCCACTACAGGTGAGACTGTGCAACGAAAATTAATTGTACTGCGGAGAGAGCTACACATACACACACACCCTGACCCTGTCTCTAATCCTTTGGCTGCAGCAAGAATAGTGTTTTACAACTCTGTTAGGATGAGGCTGGGAGAGCTGTTCAGGCTAACAGTGCCAGTCCTTATCTTTTTAAGCAAAGGCAGAAGTCAGTAACTTGTTGTGTTAGGATTTCATCAACATAGCCTAAGTCTTAAATTAGTTCAGCATGTAAGTTCTATGAGAGAAGAGGTTTTCATAGAAGGGGAATTTTTTGAGGAATTGTTGAAGGAGTGCAATGAGACATTTTGTGGATTTTCATATGCAGAGCATCCCAAACATAAGAAGAGAAAGCATGAAATAGATTTCACAAATAAAAAGTAAGTATGCTGCTGTTTAAGAGGTGATATTTAAAGTGACATTAAATTGCAAGGATCTTGAAAATTAAGAGATATGGTTGGTGTTTGCTTCAGTAGTAAAAAATGGGATAATAGAAGGGCAGAGGGAGGTTGCTGTTCCTGACCAAAGCACTGGGCTAGGAGAATAATCTTTGCAATAATGTTTAAAATATGTTTGGATTTATCAAGACGATAAAGAAAGAGGCTGCAGAGAAATAATTCAGGTCTTGACAAGGGAAATATAAAATATATGGACTGAGGAGAAAAGTTACCTACTAGGAGTGTTCTAAGGGAAGAAGTATTGCTTTTTTCTTAATTTTTATGATGCTATTTAACTTTTGAGAAATGAACTGTCACAATCTGAGTTTGCAGTGTCTAAGTGCTAGTGTTACACTATTATGAGCTATCATATTATCTCTTTAATTAAATCTCCTTGTATCCATTATCATAGCCAATATTATGAAAGTCATGGATCTGTTGAGGGGATTTTAATACTTCTTCTGCTTCTTGTTTTGGTTCCTTGGTTCGATTATCAGCTTTCAGCTGCTGAGTTCTGTGCAAGAATACTGCAACTACCCTGACTGTTAATGTAAATTTGATTGAGGTCTCATCTGATTTAGAAGTACAGTTTTCATGAAGAACGTTTTCACAAACACACAACAACCAATGTCAGCTAGATCTATGTGTCCTGGTAGGCATAACATAAATGAGTCATAAAAAGCAAGTGACATAAACAAGCAATGTAGTTGATTTGCTTCTTGATTGGACTATAAATAATACTTGAAGTGTATGATTTCAGAGCCCTGTGGAGCAAATGATGTAAGAACTAGTAGGAGTATCAGACTTAGCCCTGAAGAATTCCAGTGATATATATACTGCTGCCTTTACCAAATGGCAGAGGATAGCATTATCAGGCTGACGTCCATCATGGGCATAGACTCTAAGGTATTCTAGTTTGACATTGTGAATCAGCCCTTTCTTCTGGATTTCTGCCTTTAGAGGAGCTGTGTTTTGGCTTTAGGCAGTTTCCATATAGTCGTTCACTCTCTTTGGTAGTCTGTGTGAATGCTTCCACGCTCAGCTTTGTCTGAAACTCAGATGAAGCCAGAAAGTTGTCTAGAGTGTGAATCAGTTGTGCCATTGCATGGTGCAGTGGGTGGGAGCAGATAAATGACTACAGGTTCTTTTGGGTGCAAAGGTTTCTGTACTCTATACGAGTTTTTCCTCTAATCTGTAAAGCATAAATGTAGCGAGAGGAAACAATAGAGTTGGAAAATACAAGGATCTGAGATGACGTGGCTAAACACTCGTTGGGATATAGAAGAAAAGAAAAGGAAAAAAATAAGGGGTTCAGTGATTTATAGTTAAGAGGTAGGACAGAAGAAAACACTACACAGAGGAAGGAAGTGGGAACATAGGGAACAACCAGTTCAAGGCTTCAGTTAAGATGATTAACTATATAACAGGTTTTTAATTCATTCTTTTATACCGGTTTCAAGGACAGGTTTTAGGTCACCCTTGCCTAGCAGAAAGGTAGCGATTGTAATTCACTGAAGACAAGATGGGTAGTATTTTTAACCACAATGCCAAACAGCCATAATGTTTGAGAACAGTTGTTCTGCTCAGATGTCTTGGTTTGTCTAGTAAATTTGTCTAGATTTGTCAGATCTTTAGAAAAAACAAAGTGCTGTCTCAGTGGTTTTAAATTAATTTGTTCTTGCAACTGGGATTTAACAGTTCCTTTGAAGCAATTATTATTTTAGTACAAGTGTATATGAGATGCTACCTGTCAATGAGTACTTAGGGAATCCTCAGTATGCAGATCACTGACCTGATAAACTGTAACAGCTCCATGGGAGTTGTTATGGTCTGTCGCATCAATGAGTATTTAGGGACTCTTTAATATGTGGATTATTAGGACAGTAAAAACGTCTGCAGCCCATTGTGTCAGTGCAGCTGTTCCACATGAGTGTTAAGATATTACACAGCCTTACAGAACGTTGTAGAAAAGTAGTTGACTAAGGTTATGTAGTAGCCCTGATTTTACATTAAAGGAGTGGTCTTTTTTAACATTTTCCCAAAATAAGAAATTTAGGCACAAATCCTCATACTAAATTCATTGAGTTTTGAGATTACGTTTATAAAAATTCCCATTTCTCAATTACACATACAGTGAACAAAAAATTCCCAGATTGAATTCTGTTCTGATTCCTTCCCTACTTTTTTGACTGCAGTTTAGGAAGTAAACAACAAAAGTAACAGAAATTCTCCTATCCAGAAATGTCTATCCAAAGAATAGACCAGGAATAAATTATCACATAAATAATCAATTTTTTTTAGTAGTACATGCCCTAAAACTGCTGAAAAGCTGTCTGGTTTGTAGTGGGCCCTTTACTAATCCATGTCTGTCACAGGGGAAATTGTGGAAACGTGAGGAGTACACATTCACGCTCGTACTGTTAGAAGAAACCCACTATAAACATCTTCAAGGAGTCTGTAAATCTTTCCCCAGTGTTCAAAACACATCTTAAGCTTAATGTTTTAAGTGAACAAGAGAGAGAGAAAAATAATGTGTCTTACTTCGAATGCTTTTAAAAACTGATTCCTTCTCTTGTCATTCTTTGTACAGTCATCCAGAATACTTCAGCCTATTTTCCAGTTAGATTTAACACCAAAGTACTTCTGCAACTGCAGGTTTAGCTTTATAACTGACAACAGTGGCTGGATTTGTGAGCTTTTTTCCCAGTTCGCTAATAAATTAAATTTGAATTTTGCCCTTTCTGAATTCAAATTTAAGAAGCTGAAGGTGTAGCAGTATCATTTTAAGGACTGAATGCTGATTTCTGCCTTTAAACTGAGGAAAGCTGTGAAAAGCAAAGACTTATTAGGAGGAGTTGTCAACATAAGTTTACACCTCTGATATACACTGAGGTTCTCAAGGTTTCTGAAATTACTTTTCTTATTTGAAAAAATATTCCATTATATCTATTACTAATACTCCTAGAAAAATAACATATCATGGTAACAGTATGCCAAATCAAAGAAATAGATGGAAAGTAAGAACAATAAAATATTAATAAAATTAACAAGTTGCTGTGACTGCTAGAATGATATGAAATGATCACATTAAGCAAATTATCAGGATAAAAAATTAACAATCTCTGTAGAAAAATTATTAATTTCTTTAAGCACTCCCGATTCAGAACTTTTCCGGAGTCAGTTTATGATTAGAAGTTTGTGATGGACTTGATATTTAAATTAAAATGACTTATGTTTGTATTGTTATCTCAATGCCAGTTATAACATAGGATAGGTTAATCGATAATCACAATGAAATTAGTACAAAAATACATTTCTAAAATGTACATAAGGCCTGCATCCTCTTATTGCAGAGGTACAAAGTTATAAATTGAAAGAAATATAGAGATGGCTTCACAACCTACTGCTTTCATGGGTGGTTGTTAATCTACGTATTCTCTTATGCATGATCTGAAGAAGCACTTACTGAAGAAATTGCTGAGAAATTCTGAATGATGGCTTTCATGATCTGTTCAAAAACTGGGAAAATAATAAGTGTGTTAAACCAACTATACACTTGCAACATGTATGTTACATATGCATACACATATATATACATATGTATATAGATGTAACACACACTCAGCTCCTTTTTAAGAAAGCAGGAAAAACGCCTGTAAAGTTTATTGTGATAATGCAGAGGGAAAAGGTGTGGGTTTATGAGGGTTTTTTAATTCTCTTTCTTCCCTTTAGGCTCTCCATTTTCCTTCTAGACTGTTTTCCTTACCACCTTTAAAATCCTTTGTCTTTCATTCCCACTTCCCATTTTTGTATACTTTCTCTCCTGTCCTTATGAGGTTTTTGTTCTTAACTTTTCTTTTCTCTTACATGAAAATATGTAGTAAAATTTGAATTAATATGTACAACTGTACTGCCTGCAAAAAAAATTGCCTTGCTTTAAGGAAAGTACAAAAATGAAAATAAAACTTTTAAAAGAAATGTGCTATAACATCATGAATAAGCATATGTTCAATTCAGTGGAACAGAAAACCTCAACTTTCTTTTTTATTTTTTTTTGTAGTTTCCTATCTTTTTAAAAAGATTTAAGAAGTAGTTTTGTTTATAATTTGAATTACTTATTTCATTTTAGTAATTTGGGCCTCAGTTTCAATGTTTCATCAAAAAACAAGCATACAGATCCCACAAATATCGAATTACAGCCAGAACCTGTAAATTCAAAGTTTGAAAGTTCATTCTATGAAAATTTATCTGTTGCAAAATGGAAAATAACAGTTAAGAAAACAAGTTCATATGTGGCATATAGGAGGTGTTAATAAATTATTTTATATGTGATTATCCATTAAAGCGTACTGATTCTGTGAATGTGGCACAAAAGATTGTTTGTTTTTACTTGGATCATTTTATAATCAAAATACGGAGTAAAAACAGATGTATGAAGTCATTATTTGTAACAGCACCAAAACCAGCAAATGTTTCAGGATATACATGCAAGTTATTTTGTCGATATTATAGCACATATGAATAATTCATTACTGAAATTCTGCTATTATTTATAAATAAATAGCCATCTGCAGTATCATACTTGATATTCCATAACCCTACAAATACTGACACCAATGAGGAATGTTTTACATGTCACTAACTCAGCAGGACTGTTCTCACGTTAAAGAATAATAGTTCTAATTTAGAAAGCTTTCGGAGGCTAATCAACAACTTCTTCAGGTCTGAATTCAGGATATTCAGAGTAAAAGTAACATCAGTTGGTTATATCTGCCAGGTGCCAATGATTACTGTCACTTGTTTTACCCAAGAAACTAGAAAGAATGAGGACATTTTCCATCAGTGGAGATGTTAAAATAGCGTATTTACATTTGCGATCACTTCTATTTTGATTTTCAGTCTTTGAGATGTTAGAGTTCTTTGGGGTTTTATCAAAATATTAGAGGTAAATTTTAGTAAGAAGATACATGATCAGAGTTTTACTGTGATTAAAAAAAGGTACAAAATAGTTAAGCAGAAGTGTCTTATTGCCATGAGGGCTATAGAAATACCTACCTATTTGACCAATTTGTTCATATGTTGATAGCAGTTATGGTCAGGTTGCTTTCCGGTAAAATCAGCTTCTAAAAATGCAAAACTGACTTACCTTTCTATACCCTGCCCTAAGATTTGTCAGCTTTGTCTTTCTTCTGACTCCAGCCAGTCTTCAAGACCCAAAGCAATAGACAGTGATGGGTAAGAGCGTAATTCGAGCTGTGTAGCCATGGACCAGTCTTGCACTCAGGTTGCCTAGCTAAAGTGGACTGAAGGTGCATGGTACACTTGCCTTAGCAAGTAATGGTGAGAGCGTTGTTTCGGTTGATGCTGTTAGATGGCCATTCCCTGTCGTGTTTAGTGCCTTACATAATCTAGCTTACAGGTAACCAGGCCATGGCTAGGTATTGATCCAAAAGAAAAGGCAGAAATATCCTGGCCACCTGCCATGGAAAATGCTATTGTGGATACTGCTGTCACAAGAAAGTCTGGCAGGATTGCATAGATGAATATAGCCAGTTTTCGATGAGAGCACTGATAGCTTTATTTGGGGTTGAAGTGACAATATTTTCCAGTTCAAATGAGTTTTCTCTTTAAATATAATCACTTTGTTACTTTTCTGTCGGACTTTTAATTAGGCTGTACCCAGAATCTGGACCATGTGAGAGACTGTACTAGTACTCATAGAGACTGAGATTTATGGCTCTGTACACATTCATGATGCTGTGGCTGTTATGTCATGTGGTCTCACGTAAATGCAGAGCTGCAACATGGAGTTGCAACTTCATGTATTATCACAAGTGCCAAGCAAATTTGCAGAACTTTATCTCATGAGCTCACTACTGTTGTTTGGCCTTTGCCCTCGGAAAGGAGGAAGAAGTATTCACTGCAACTGAAGATGGTCTTCCGCTCACTTCAGTAGTCAGGAGAATAGCATATACAGGCATGGTCATTATCTTACCCTCCCTTTCCTTACGTTTCCTTTAACCCAAGTAAGGATTTTGACTTCTGATGCCCATGATGAAATGGTCATTTTGCACGTTGCAAATTTCAAAAACAGATAGATCAGTTCTAGTGAATTTGCATAGTGTCAATTACTACTGAAAGATTTCTTCATTGTGTGTTCCAGATACTCACCCACTTTGCCTTAATTTAGCTTTCATGCTGATTTATCATTAGGTGGTTATCACAAAACAGATCTTTCAATTAACTTTCCAGTATTTAAGATTTGTATCTGACAAATGATCATGATGATAACACATTGTCAGTCAACTTACTTAATACGCATACTATTTCAGAATAATGAGCACAAATAACATCAGTAAAAGTGCTCCTCTGACTGGTTTTGATTATGTGCATTCAAGCTATATGGGCTGACAGTTGATATCCATAGGCTGTTTGTCTGTAGCATAATTCAGAAATGCATGTGTGAGCCCTCCCTTCTCCAAATACTGTGCACACTTTCATAGAAAGGGATGTATATATCCTTTCTGTACTTCCTATGTACCACATAGCTGAGACAGAGAGACAGCTCTTTCTGTAAATATCTTCCACGTTAACCTGCTTTCTTCTGGTGGCAGCTTTTTCCATTGCCTCAGAGATCTGTGAGAATTTTCCTCCTCTTCCTTCTCATCCATCTTCTTTCTACCTTAGCTTTGATCACTGGGTACTTTTTCCCTAGAAAGTCCAGGGGATCTTCTTTTCAGACCACAAGATAGCTTCTTTCTGTCGAGTAGTGAGCAAGCTTTATGGTAACAATGAAGCCAATTCCTGTCCAACAAGGGACTCTTGGACCCTCCTCTAAATTAATGATATTTTGTAAGAAATACTGCTCAAAGCCCTCATAATGCAAGGGTTCATAGGGACGGGAATTCAAAGGAGAAGAAGAAGCTCCTTACACTGTGTGGTGGGTTGACCCTGGCTGGACGCCAGGTGCCCACCAAAGCTGCTCTATCACTCCCCTCCTCAGCTGGACGGGGGAGAGAAAATATAATGAAAGGCTCGTGGGTTGAGATAGGGACAGGGGGAGATCACTCACCAATTACTGTCATGGGCAAAACAGACTCGACTTGGGGAAAATTAGTTTAATTTGTTACTAATCAAATCAGAGTAGGGTAGTGAGAAGTAAAACCAAATCTTAAAACACCTTGCCCCCTACCCCTCCTTTCTTCCCGGGCACAGCTTCACTCCCAGATTCTCTACTTAACCCCCACCTCAGCAGTGCAGGGGAACAGGGAATGGGGGTTGGGGTCAGTTCATCGCACGTTGTCTCTGCCGCTCCTTCCTCCTCAGGGGCAGGACTCCTCACACTCTTCCCCTGCTCCAGCGTGGGGTCCCTCCCACAGGAGACAGTCCTCCACGAACTTCTCCATCGTGAGTCCTTCCCATGGGCTGCTGTTCTTTATGAACTGCTCCAGTGTGGGTCCCTCCCACGGGCTGCAGTCCTTCAGACACAGCCTGCTCCAGCGTGGGTCCCCCACGGGGTCACAAGTCCTGCCAGCAAACCTGCTCCAGCCTGGGCTCCTCTCTCCACGGGGCCGCAGGTCCTGCCAGGAGCCTGCTCCAGCGTGGGCTTCCCACGGGGTCACAGCCTCCTTCGGGCATCCCCCTGCTCCGGCGTGGGGTCCTCCCCGGGCTGCAGGTGGAGATCTGCTCCCCCGTGGACCTCCCTGGGCTGCAGGGGGACAGCCTGCCTCACCGTGGTCTTCATCACCACGGGCTGCAGGGGAATCTCTGCTCCGGCGCCTGGAGCACCTCCTCCCCTCCTTCTGCACTGACCTGGGGGTCTGCACAGTTCTTCCTCTCACATATTCTCACTCCTCTCTTCAGCTGCAGTTTCTGTTGCACAGGGTTTTCCCCCCCCCTTCTTAAATCCGTTCTCCCAGTGGCACTACAACCATCACTGATGGGCTCGGCCTTGGCCAGCGGCGGGTCCGTCTTGGAGCCGGCTGGCGTTGGCTCTGTCGGACACGGGGGAAGCTTCCAGCAGCTTCTCACAGAAGCCACCTCTGTAGCCCCCCTGCTACCAAACCCTTGCCATGCAAACCCAGTACACACCGTAACTGTTTCTCAGGTTTTATTGTGAAATATACATTCACATTTTCAGGGATTCTGGAGTTGAGAGAAATTAAAAGGATAGGGTACCGCTTTTATGGCTTCTGCATGGCATGCAGTGACACCAGCATTTATATATGGTGTTATGACTAAGGGTAAAATCTCTCTAGATAACATTTGTCTAGGTTATCATAGAGTGAAGTATGATAGATAACACACCTTGATGAATAAACCATTATAGGTAGTTAATCTTTCTTTCTTCTATTTGCCGAACGCTCAGCAACATAACTTTTAAGAACATTGAGAGACGTTTCTACTGAGAAATGAAAACTGTTAAAACAGATTATGAGCTAGGTGACAAATTTGTCATCCTCGCACAGATACTTAATACAGATGTTATTCTGTATAACAGCAAAACTACCATTTATGCAAATAAGGTGAAACAGCCTTTACATGAGTTGAAGTTGCAGATCAGAGGTCTTGGAGTCATTTGTGATTTCATCTATATGAAAGCCTTAACATTTGAAATGAAGTCCAAATATGAACCTATTATTTGATCACTGTACTTCACCATCGAGTGTTGCTCTAGTAAAGCAAGATGGCAAAATATCTAAATAATGTGTGCATTTCAAGATGCCTTCATTTCTGTTTATGTATGTACAAAACCATATTTGTGTTAATGTGTAATAAGGATTTTAATAAATGCTTGAAAATGGATTTCTTAATATGCTCATTATGTTTCTAAGCCTGCTAATTCTTTAAGGAAATGAAGAAAAAATAATGAAATGATGTTACACAGGTACTTAATTTTTTTTATCTCTGATACTACTCTGGTAATTAATGTCTGGTTTATGCAAACTAGACGATATCTCTTACTGGACACATTACTGTCAAGAAAATATTACTTGCCTTAATTATCAGTAATGAAGCAGGGATAAGCTGCTCACTTAGATATAATATATCTAATGACCTTTTCAGCTAGAGGTTGTGATGAAAGGTATCAGTTTCACAAATTATGCCTCATTCAGTTTCTGGCCTTTGTCTAGATTAATGTTTTGAGGATGAGTTTTAAAGTCAGACATAAATTGTGTTTGGTGTTTAAAATTGATTTAGTGTCTTGCTTTTAGTACATCATTTTCTCTCTTATAAATTACACCAAGCCTCATTTTTATCTTCATGTTTTATTATGAAAGTCAATAGTTAAGTCTAGTCTTGTCTTATTAACTACTGCTGTATATTTTGACAATAGTAACTGGCAGAGGAAAGCTTAAATAAGCATTTTAATGTGAACGTGTATCATGTTTTTTAAAAAGCTTGTCTTCAGTTCTATTTATTTTTAAAAACTTATTGATCAAAGTTTTTCTTTCCTAATTCTTAACATATAAACCAGTTTAAAAAACATAATCTTTCCTAACTGTTATTCTAGTTAGTATCATTAGGACTGAAATAGGTAAAGTTAACCGCTTTCTACTTTTTCCTTAATCTGTGCTCTACAATATGATCTACTTCAAAGTATCTGATTAATTGTATAACTGTGATAGTGTTTATGTACAGTGAATATGTACAGGAAGTGTTTCTCCATGTCCTGAATGACTCGGGTCCAAATGGACTTCCACTGATGTAGTCTATTTGGTGAGCAGTTTGAGTCCATGACCTAGATGTGATTCAGATTTTTTTGGCTGATTCAGCAGTGACATCAAGAATGAATCTAACAGTCCCTTTACTTTGAAGGATGAAACAGTGCAGTGATATTTAGTAAATTTTAAAATTCCAATGTACATCAGTACCTTTTAGAAAATAAGTTCTATTTTCTTCTCTTCTTGTGACTTATTCTGTAGGAATTCAATCATATTGTGGTGCTTGTACATCCAGCATACTTGGTTTCAGGCATTTGGAGGTAATTTAGGAAAAAGTCCGTAATAAAGGATCAGTTATATCTGTACTGATATACAAAAGGAAGATGTAGCATGGTCATATATCAGCTCGATGCGCTACATATTTACCATTTAGAATTGTGGTTGATCTGCACATAATAAGCAATATGTCCATGGATCAATTTAAGCAGTAAGCATCAACCTTTCATTCCTATAGCCAGCATTTTAGTTGGTTCCAGTATAGTCTATTGAGCTCTCATAAATAACTAAACCCATGATAGTAGTTAGGATGGATGTTCCTTAGGTCTCAGCTCAGGTTTGAAACCAATCTTCAGTCTTCTGACATACAGGAATGTAGGTGACAGTCTTTAAAGACTTCAGATTTCTAATTCCCTTGGAGGAGTTCAAATTCTAGCCTGTGTCTGTGTTGAACAGGATGTTGAGACAACTACGTCTTACCTTCCTCATGGTAAAACTCTCACACTGTCTGTTCTCAGCCTGCCTCTGTGTCCTTAATACATTGGCTTTTATCAGAACTCTCTGCAGTTTGACTTGACAGAAATAAACCTATCAATAATACAAGTGATTGCTCAGATCCACAGTGTGATTTTGAACAAAATAAACCCCATAGACCTCAGGCTAAACTGAGAGGAAGGAGGACAAAGCAAATTGTTCTTTCGAAAGCCTCAGAGATATTAAATTAATTGGTGGAGCAGGAATTAATCAGCTGATCCTGATTCTACTTGCCTCAACCAGAGGAAAGATTAAGGGCCTGATGCAGAAGGAAGCAGCCCTGTTCTTGCCACAAATGCATTTTTTAAGGTAGCTCATTCCCCGGCCTGGACTGAGTGCAATCTCCTGCTATTTAGTCGAGATGCCACTGCTCTTCAGTGTGGAGAAAAGAAATATTTCCACATTTCATAGTGCGGATTCCACAGGTTTTGACAAACTGTTTGCCATCCTTTTCACAGGAAAAAGGGAATACGTTGAGTGCTCAGCCAAGGAATATGCTACGCTTTTTTCCTTTCATAATAGTATAATGTAAGTGTGACTGCTTTAAAAACTGGCATTTTTGAAATTTATTTTAAAAATTTTAAATGGTCACTTGGGGAGGGTACCATTTTAATATGCCTCACTTTTCGAAAATGTTTAGTCTAGTATGAGAACAACAAACTGTGCTCGATTCACACTTTGAACTGTTTGATACAGTCTTATATTAGACACAACCTGGATGTAAGATACACTGACAAACTTCTCTTTATTAGAAATACCACCCTTTGGACCATGACATTTCTTGAAATGAGGTTAAGTAATTAAACAGTAAGTGGGACCGTAACAGTGTTTTTATTAGGAAGACAGCAGCAGTAAATGTAAATTAAATCATATTCTTCTCTGTTAAACAATGTTTTATTGTGTTAACAAACAATGAAGAGAGAAATTAAAGTATAGCTACAACAAATTTAAGTGCTATCAATAATGTGTCAAAATGAGTTGAAATCATTCATTTGAACTAAAAGAGCACTTAAATATATTCGAAAGCAAATCCAATATTGTAGAAGACTGTAAACAGAGTGGGAAGAAGCAGACATAAGCCAAAAAAAACCCAAACAAAAAAACCAAACAAAACCAAAACTTACCAAGTGGAATAAACTGAAAAATTCTTGTAGACACTGGATAAACTAAAAAATTAATTTTAAAAGTGGTCATTTAATTATTAAGTATTTATATGCTTAGTGTGAGAGTGTAGAAATATCAAATACATCAAATAATTTGAAATAATGTAAATAAGTAAAATGAATCACCTCTAATAATATAGTTAAGCCATTTCTCTCAGTTCCTTCCACTGCTTCACTAATATCTACTTCATTCAACTGTTTTTCAACTTCTTACATCAGCTGCTGTGCGTTTTTACTCCTTATAATCTCTTCGTAAACTGTATCACAGCCAAAATGGACAAAAAGGTCATTAATAAATTCAGTGATCATTATTTAAGGTAGGTGGCATGAACTTTCACTGGCAAGGGAGTAAATATCCTAGTGTGTTTGTGGATCTAAAAAACTCTTACATGTGTAATCTCTCTCCCAATCTCTATGGAGGATTCATATTATTAGTCTTTTTTTTTTCCTAGATATCTGTAATATAAATAAATATTTTGCATTTTATGTTCTCAGTTCCTTGTACTAGGGTTTCAGTAGAATATGGGATTGATTGGCTTGGACCAGTGCTTGAAAAGATGTATGAAGATATTCTGATCCCTGCTGCAAATTAAAGCCTAATTAATTGATCACCATTTGGATTTACAAACCAAAGTCCATTAGGCTGGTCTCTGAATCACTCCCTGAAAAATCCCTGCAAAACATTTTCCATTTGAGTTTTTGGTTAACTGAACAACAAATCTTTTCCCCCTGATCAGTTCTGTATTCCTGGTACAATATATGTCTCTTACTCATAATGCCTCTGATTAAAAACAGTCAAAATACACAGAGATAGTGAGGAGGTATTCATGCTGCAATCCTTCCTTCAGCATGAATTGCAGAAAATTCATACGGCTGTACCTGTAAGTCTTACATGGAAATGGCTCTTGGACTTTTCTCAAGATTAACCTCATGGAAACTTGTCTGCCAGCTGGGGCTCTTTGCTAGGCACAAGTGTAAACTTCATGAAACTCTTTCTCTGCAAAACATTTGCTATGCCTTCCTTCAGTCCTGATTCACCTGCCAGCTACAAAAGGCAACTGCAGACCAGACCAGAGAAACACTGAAAACCTTCACTGTATTAAAAACTTGAAGGAACCTCTGCTGCTCTTGTAGTTACATGGAGTGACTGTTTTATCCACTCCAGCTCCAGCATATTGGCTGGAGTGCAGGTTAAATAGCCAACACCAATAACTAAATTAGATATTCTCAACAAAACCTGACCTTAAGGTAAAAGTCCCAGGGGTTCACTCTCAGCTGGCCTCAATCTACCCCCCTGCCTGTGCACCCAGAATTAACCACAGAACTCCTGCTGATGTTAAAGTTAATTTAAATGTAAATCTAGATTAATCCCAGATTTAATCCCATGCTCAAAATGTTGCACATTACATACAGTCTGGTTTTATAATACCAACCTGAGACCTAAGTCTATGATCTTACTCCAGAAAAATTTATTTGCAAGATTAGTGGACTACTTGGTAGTCCATAGAACTATATAAGTAAAAAATTCAGACTTTTACTGTTGAATAATAACTTTACAAGGCATTTTTTTATCTGTCATTTTTGTTGACTTTAAACCAGAAAAAATGGAGGAGTAATAGTAAGAGTATGCACCCCAAAGAAGAAAACATGAAAATAAAATATCACATTAGAAAGGAACATATGTAATAATGAGATTGAACTTGTGGGTGTATTTTAACCTCTATAATATTACTTTGAAACCCTTGAAGTGTGATTACATTGTGGCAAAAATGATGGCTGTGTTAAGTGATTGCTTTATGAACCAGAGCTGCAGTAATAGGTTATGTTCGCATGTGTTTTAATAGCATAAAGACACATGGAAAACAAAAATCATAACATTTTGAAAATCACTTCAATATTAGTAGATTTAATATAATGTGGAAGTCCTTAGTCATTGTAGTTGAAAAAATGTACATACATTTCTGATTTTCTTCTGTTTTCTGATACTTATGTATATTAATATGTTTTCAAGTCTATCTTCTAAATATTTTAAACAATAGTACAGCACTGATTAAAATATACCCAAAGGTGTTTGGTTAGATGCTTTCCAAAGTATAAAATAAATTATATTGTGAAACTCAGTACATTTTTTTATTTCATGATTACTTCACAATAATAAAATAGTAACGTTTTGGAATATTGCATTTCACTAGGTACCTTTATTGGATTTTAACCTATTTTTTTATTGTAAAGCACTATCTTGCATACTCAGATCATTAGTTAACTTACATATATGATAGTAAAATTTCATGTTTTAAAAATTTGCTATTATAGTAACCGTAGGTAGAAACAGGGCAAAGATCTGCTTGTTGTAATACTGCTAAGAAAAAAAGGCTGGTAGTGATGAATCATGAAATTACAAAATACATGTAGGATGGAATTTTAAAAGATGGTTAAGTAACAGAAGTGGGTTCAGTAGGGGCTTCATATTCTACTTCATTTCAGAAAAGGAACGATTAAAATAATCTGATACTGGCTGTATATTCAGGTTGATTTCAGGATCAGTGAAGCATTGCTACAATACAGCGTTAGTAAAAACAACTTAGTTTCAAGATTTAAATGGAATACAGTGATTTATTTTTAGCAAGGGAATGATACTCAAAATTTGAAATTGAATGACAAAATACAATATATGATGTGTGTAATACTAGGTGAAGTTAGTGGAAAGTGATGGCTTTCAGTAAAAAAATGACCCTTTAATCTAGAAGAAGGTATTGGAAACAAATTAGAATTATGCAAGTAAAGCAGTTGTATAAATGAAAATAGTGGTCTAAATTATACCAGAAGATAATACTGATAATTTTGTCAGGTATCTTTCCATTGCTAGTAATATGTTATGTGATATTACTTCAAAATACTAACAAATGTTGGGGAAAGACATTGTTTTGGTTGCTTGTGTAGGGGTTTGTATTTCTCAACAGTTCAAAAAAGGAATAAAAAATTTCATCAAAGACCGATTAAGGTCTCCAGCAGAAATTTTACATTAGTCCTTTGGCTTCATTGAGCTGTAGTTTTCAGAAAACTCTGCCACAGAGTAAAAAAGTCTGATCTGCTTTACCTCTCAAGATGTATGCTGTGAAATTTTTATTTAGGCTTGTCTTCAAAAGTTAGGTAAGTATGGATTTTCCAGGATCTCTTTTCCTCTCTTAACCATAAAGATCAAGAGAAGCCAAAATTTTCAGTATATCTTTGAGATGTATTATGTTCCTGATTGTACAGGAGGATGAATAATTCACGTTCTGCTGCTCTTGTTTTCATAATCGTATCTTTTTAATACTTAGTGGTGGTGTCACATAAATTTGATCTGTAATCAGAGGAAAGCCATAAATGCTGACTGATGCTTAGCCTGAACCAGTAAGCCAAAAAAACCCACTCCTTTGCATGCTTTGACTCTCCATGCCACATTCTGAGGGACTGGGTTTGAAAAGAAGTTATATGCAGGTCAGCAGAAGTTGCCTTCACTAACAAATGCACGGCAAGTCTACCTATTCTGTTATTTGCTACAGATAGTGATGGACTTGGCAAATCTTTGTTGGAAAACTGGTCCTTTCCATTTATCCAGCTGAATGCTTTGTATTTCATCAGCACGTTGGGGATTCAAACATTCTGCCGGTATGTTTGTCTATCTCAGGATGTGAGTCTTTCTGGCTGGTGCCAACTCATTTAACCCACGTGGTGGGAAATGAACTAAATTGTTTCAGTAATTTCTACCTAGTTTTCCAAGTTGATGGAAGATTCCAAGTTGGGGGTTTTTTATTTGTTGTTGTAATAGAAGATACGTGAAAATACACATTTCCAGAGTTCAAAGGAAGAGCAAGTATGGTGAAAGATCTTGCATCCTAAATCAGTACTCTCTATGGAAGCGTCCACTGAATTGAACATTGCATAGTTCGTAGCAGTAGAATTATCTTGCTCCAAAGATATTCCATTCTGAATGGACATAGAGCTGAGAGAGACATCTTACAAATGTGGAGACACAAAATAGTAGTGAGACAATTTTTTTTTCCAGAGTTAGTTTTTGCAGGGCTGGGAACTAAACCAGGAACTTCTCAGGCCATGTCTAATTTCTTCATAGGAATTAAAAAAAGTCTTTAGTTCCTGCTGCACTCTTGTATGCTTAAAGTTCCCCAACAGCAGTTGTATATTATATATTGACATCAAAACTTTTGAAATTGTGCAAGAGCCAAAAAAATTACATTTAGACTGAATAGTAAGCCATGATTTCATAAGTCTAAAAATGCTTCTGAAAGCAGCTGTATATTCCCTGGCCGGACTCATCCTTTAGAACTTGCATCTAAAACATTTCAATTTGGCCTCAATTAAAAGTGTATTTACACATGAGTTACAAAATGATCCCATTTAATTGATTTTTCCTTAGGTATTGTATAACAACATGGAGAAGTATCTGTGGAACTGTTTTGTTAATAAAAAAATTCCCAAATACTTTTTTCCCCCAATATTACACTGTGTTAGTTGAAGCCTAAAAGGAAAGCGTGCTTCATTGCTGCCATATTAATGATACCTTTATGACTACATATACTTAAAAATATGTTAGAAAGGGTATTGGTTAAATATTTTAAATAAGTCTTTATAATATCGTTCGAGAAATGTCAAATAGAATTTTTATTTTAAAAGATTTTGTTGGAATTTAGTCTTTGAAAATATTAATAACAGCTTACAGCAGGTAGGCTATAAAATAACACTGTATGCTGTCTATTTAGTTTCTGGTTGAAAAAGCACAGCAGTACTTTAGTTCATTACCTTTGAAAAAAACAGTAACAAGATAATACAGCTGCCTCTGATTAAGATGTAAATTCTTTCTAATTAGAATGTAAATTCTTACATTTAAATGAAGACATCAATTGTCAGGATGCCATATGATATCTTATTCCACCTTGCCTGAATGAAGCCCTCACTGTTCATCTATGGCACTAAAATAGTTTTGCAATCCCTTTGTTCTCTGATTCTTGTAATATTCTCTCTTCATGTTCCCTTTACACATTGCTTTTGTTTGTTTTCCCCTTGCATCTGATATTGTTGTGTCTTGGGATTTTACAGAAATTTGGAATGAAAATTGAGTTCAGTCAGTGCCAGTATTTGCTTGTGCCTCAATTACTTCTGCTGAATTTTCTTCAATGCAAATCAGGCAGGTTGCATAAAGTGGTGCATGTATTTGAAATAATTAATTTTCCGTAAAATGATGGATCAAGTCCAATCAACCTTCATGAAATCTAAATAAAAGAATAGAGAATTAGAAATTAATTAACATTTTGTGTTGCTAATACTTTATTATGCAGTCTAAACTATAAATAATAAGTTTTATTTTTGAGCATAACTTTTTATTATGAACTGTTGATGATAACCTTTGACATAATTATCTTGTTAAAATATATCAGTATAAGTATGTTAACCTAAATTTAATGTCATGGAAGGCATTGTAAATTAATAACATTTTGAAGTAGAAAATTACAAGATACAGAGAGTTTAAGAATTGACCCATTAATTATTTTTGCACGTAAAACTCTTCCACAGAGTTAGGGCAATATGTGTCTACCAGTTGATTTTAAAGTGTTTAATTTCATTGTTTTATTAAACCAGGCCGTAATACTAAGTCTTGTTGACTGAGAACATAACTGGATTTTTTTGTTGGCAGCCTGGTTTTAATCAAATACCTGTGTAGGAAAAGTTTCCATTCTTCTTACAAGCACATGCCTTCTGTTGCTACTCCAAATCATTCTTCTTTTCCCCATTTATGAGCTATATTAATTTTTAGTATGTATTTTTTACGGAGCATTTCATGCCAATAAGATTCACCACATACCAGACTTGGTCATAGGTAGTGACACTGGTTTTGGTAAAATGACACAAATCTTAATATGAATGGCAAAAGATATTTTGATCTAACATAATTAGATATGTATGTGTTGTTTAAATATTATTCATAATGCCTTTATGTACAGAAAGATGTAATTATGACCAAATTGTTAGTAGTAATAACAGTTTATGTGACGATTCCAGTTCAACTGATATTCCTGTATCACAGATTTACTTCAAATATTAAATATAAAGATCAGGAAAAGTTGAGTGCAGTTTTAAAAAGTTAGAAAACCTTCTCATAACAATAGTTAACATTGGTGTTAGCATCATTTATAGTTTAACAGTGCTTGCCATAAGATCTTTCATTAAGAGTATTGCCCTGGTTTTTTCCAACTGAATTGTAGCAGGTGTCGCTTTATTAACAAACACAAAGACTGCACTTGTTTGTTAGGAGAGAGTCATAAGAGAGACTTAACGTTGGATTTTTTTACGTTGTCACAAGCAGAAGGGCTCAATATGTTAGAAAGATGTGACTTAGTGAACACGAATACGTTATCCGCTTTTCTCATTTTAGACCTCAATATAAAATTTTCTTATATAAGTCCCATTTTAATACACCTATAACAATCTTATCAAAACAGGAAGTTGAATATGGTCTTCCAAATCCTTTTTACTCAGTTAGGAACTATAAAAAAATCATTATAACTTCAAATTATAAGTTATATGCCACTTCTACCCCTGAGAACTGCAAAATAAGCACAAAAAGCAATTATTCCTGTGAAACCTCCAGTTATGTAAATGGTTGATCAATTTGCACAGAAGTAGCTTTGTGTCAGTGAGGAACTAAACTGTGCATTAAATTATTTGTAGGATGAGGCCTTATTACTCATGCATATAACTTTTACAATTCACAAGAGTTAGAGTATCTTATGCATAGTATTAGGTGGTCAGATATTCTCAAGTACAGTATTAATAAATTTGCATGTCTCAAGTGATTCCGACAGTTTCAGCAAAAGAGATACTCAAAAACAGAGTTTATAAGTAACATCAAAATAGGCTGCATAATGTGTTGTCCAGTGATGATCTCAGCACTGTCATTGAGAGTGTTGCAGAAGAGAATTTCTCATTAAGAGAAATGCAGAAGTATTTTACATGGAGAACTTACTCTGAAATTCTGGAGGACTTTTGTCATCCTCATGTCTACTTCAGAAGAAAATTGTAATAAACATGAACCTCTCCTGTTATGAAGCTTTATATAAATATATCTATTTCTTTAAAAAATGTTTACTGGTACTGAAAACTGATGCATTTTGTTAAAGGGAGGAACATGCCGTGATCTTGAAGAAGCTCAGTTATTTCAGTTGGGGCTAATCAATACCAGCTAAGTATTAAGAAATTACCCTGTATTCACTGTGTCGCAGAGAAAACAGATACATTATTCTGTCTTTTAGGGTGAGTATATTTCAGTGTGTGTGTATATATATTTTTTTTTTCTAGGATGCTTTGGATGCTATATTAATATTTATACTATACCAAACAGATAATAGATTAGTGTCATGTTTCATAATACAGTTAATAATTCTCTTAGTGGGTGAAGAAGAAATAACTCTGATCAGTTTGGCGTAGATATTGAAAGTGGTAGGAAGTAAGATAATTCATCCAATTAGACTAACATCCAAGAAACATGATATAGATAACACAGTAATAAAAATAAATCTATGTACTCAAACATTTTCATATGTAAAATGAGCTGAAAGACTAGAAACTGAGCAGATTCTAGCCTTTGAGGGGATTTGTTAGAGAAATAACAAATAGCATCATTTACAAAAATTTTCCTCCTGTTGCTTTCTTTCCCCAAAATACCCTGTGGTGTACCTACAAAACAAAGAATTTTACAAATCGTCTTCACACTTGCTTCTTTAATATTATTTTAAGTATTTTTTCTGAATGAGAGGAGCAGACAGTAAAAAACAGGTCTAATAAACAAATTATTCACTTTCAGATTTTCTTTATCACTTGATCAGTACCCAGCTCCCCTAATACTTTTGGTCTGGATTACACGATAAGGTGATGGTGGTGTACTTCCTTTTCTGCAACACAGTGATTTGTCCTCTATCTCTTCCTCCTTGAATTTATATTTGGTGCCTTTGTTGTCTTTTACATCATTCTGTATTTCACTCAGATATTATTTTTCTCTAGCAAAAAAAATAATTGCTTCCCATTCACAGTTCATTCTATTCATCAGTCTGACCAATTTGGCAATTTCTCATTCATCATAGACATTGTAAATCACATCTCTGGAGCTTTCTTTGCAGTCCAAGTCTCTGTTAGTTCTTTTTCTGTGAAGGGAATCCTAGACCCTCCTTTTTCCTGAGAGTCTACTGCCGCATCAACAGGACTGTTTAAAGTGTGAGCTTACTAAGTTTGTGGAAGTAATCTTATTTATATCCTGCCATTAACTAATTTAGTTTTCACCTTCAGTAAGTTCTAGAATTGATCTACCTTTTGTGGCTAGCCTATAGTTTCTATTTTTATATGCTGATATGTTAAATTTTCTCATGAATCGAATCTCAGCTGTAATTACAGTCTTCACTGAATACCTCAGTAGGATGTGTCAGCAGAGAAGGTGAATTACGTTCTGAATCATACCAGGCTCATATCTCTCCCTCTCTAACAGTGTCTCTCACAGACGTATCTTTCTCAGTTCTGCCAGAAATTTTCATCAGTTATTGTCTTTTCTTGCTTTGGGCATTTCCTCTTCATGTGATATTTTTAACTATTCCTAACATTGGGAGAGTGTAGGTCTGTAACAATAGCTGTGTAGCTAAGTTTGATATGGTCCCCTTGCCAAGGGAGAGTATCTCTTCTTTCCCCTCCTGGTTTTTTTTTTATTTTATTATATTACATTAGTAGGGCCATCTTGAGGGCTCTGTTCCAAAGGCATAAATATCTTTTACATGACTCAGCACCATCAAGGTCAGCTTCTTCACATTTTAACACTGTCTATATTAAACCCTGACGTATTTCTACAGAAGTCCAGCAAGCTATTTCAATTTTATATGTACATCAAATTAGATTTGTTTTGCCTCCTGGTGTTATTTTGCCACTGCTTAAATTGGTAAGAGAACTGTGTAGAGCGGAAGTGTCATTGCAATCAATTTTTAGAACACAAGCTAAACTTTGGGTTGAATCTCAGTCTATCTACAGATAATTTCATAGGTTCGAGGGGGGTGTTCTGAATTTTGAAATATTTAAACACTCCACAAAACAGTTTTACTTGTCTCCACCAAGTAACTGCGAGGCAAACTGCCAGAGTTTGTTGTACTAATCATTTGTCTCTACAGTTGGTGAGGAAACAAAGACATTCTGCCATATTAATGGGGAAACATCTGCCCTTCAAAAGAGAGAAGTCTGATTAAATAAAAGAGAATAACTTATATTGTCAGTATAACTTATATTGTCAGTATAAGAAAGAGTGTGGAATAATTAGTGGGGAATTATAGGTCAGGTGTAGGGGCTTTGTGATATTTTTGGTCCCTTTTATTAAACCTGCCAGTTTTTGCCAAAATGTAGGCATAGATAAGAACTTCAGTTTAAACTCTCAGTATTAGCTAGACCTGCCAAAGGCATCTGAAAGAGTCAAAACTAAACAATTAAAGAATTCATTTACTATGATCTTTGTAGCAGGATTCCTATTACAAAATGATGGAGTAATACCTTTTCTTCCTCCACAGTCACAAGAGAAAAACCTTTCCCCTCGCATACTGTATTGCATAAGACAAAATGAAGTAGTACATGTTTATGATGATTGTGTTATTCATTTTACTTAGAAGTGGAGAGGTGATGGAATGAGAAACAAATATTTTGGATAGATGTTTTTGTAGAGTAAATGAAAGCAGTGCTGAGTATATGAATAAGTCATGGTAAAAGCAGTTCAGACAGTTATTTTTGGCGTACATAGCATTATTTTGCCTAATATGAATATTAGGTATGGCTTTTGCATATATTATGCCCTGAATATATCGTCAAAAGCCATCTTCTGAATAAACTTGTTTAAATTACAGATACAAGGACCCAGCATATTTTAAAATATCCCTTAAAAAGTATGCAGAGTAGAAGTGACATTGAAATTCTTTCCATGCATCTATTCATTTCATTTGCTTTATTAATTTTTAAAAGTTGAGAGATGGCTTCAAAATTGTGTATAATGTTCAGTATTAAGCAGTAAAATAGGCAGAGGCTATGTTTTTCACTTTGTTGGTGGTTTTTCATTTTTATCTTAAAAGAGGGAGCCACTTTAGTAATGCAGCTTCTAGAAATGTGGATATCCATTACTAACTACCCCACTACCATCAGCCAGACTGAGCCCATCAGCCTGCATTATTACTACAAAAAAGAAGTTGCAGCTTTAGGCATTGAAAATAGTGAGTTTTCTCACTGAATGCTGACGTATGTGCAAATACGTGTGGCCTGATTTGAAGACCGCTTAGGTAGAGAACTGTATGCCTACATTACTTTGTGAACTTTAATATGAACCATGTTTTTAACAATGTAGTTGTAATAATTCAAAAGTCTGCAAAACCCAAGGATAAAAGCGCTTCTCAGCAGGTTGATAGTACTGAGTAGTGCAAATAGGACAAATACACAGATGTTGAGTATTTGGTATGTACAAAATAAATCATTTTGTACAAAGGGGTTATGGGTGGCACCTTGAAATAAAAGTAGACCTGTCTAAAATTATAGTTCCAAGTAGTTTATACATACAAGTTTTTAGCATTCAGATATGCAGATGCTTGATTCCTAACATTCACTAAAAAGGCGATTGAGATACATAAGTGATTGGTTTAAAAAGATATAAAGCAATAGAAATACACAACAAAGTGGTTGCATTATAGTAACTTTGACTATAAATCACTTATTCACATTCACTTATAATTTGCAGTCATCCAGATCTGGATGACATTCAGAAAATTATGTCCAATGATTTTCAAGGTCCAAGTGAAAAAGGTGGTTCCCTACACCTCCTTCTGTCTCCTCATCCTGTGGGGTTATCAGTTGACTGTTTTCCTGTTGAAGTGGATGCCAGTCTTCCTGCTCAAATGAATAACCAATGCACCCTTCTACACAGCTGTCCCCTCAAGCTTGTACCTTATAGTATATGAGGCTTGAAGCATTTCTTAGATATTACATGTCTTCACACCAAATTTCACAGTTCTGTATTTAAAATTCAAATCCATTCTACTGCTCTAGCTGATAAACCTTTATTCATTCAACAGATTTCTCACAACTGGTTTTATCTTTGACATAAAATAATGGTATGATAAAATGACTTAAAAGCAATCTGGGCCGTTAAGCTTTAGCAGTTTCCATTGATGCATTATAGATACAGACTGCATTTGTTTTATTTTTAATTCTTCGTCACATTATTGGTGTTTCATATAAGCATGTGTTGGTAGTAATTTTTTATAAAGCTTGTATAAGTATGTAAAAGAAACTAATAAAAACTTGACAAAAGCCTAATCCAATGTTATATCTAAATAAATCATTCCTGGCCCAATACTATGTATACAATTCTTCTATGCATTTTTGTGTTTATACTATCCATTAAATTAGAATTCTAGTCTCTCATTTCCATAGCAGTCTGAGATTTTTTTTTAACTGCTTTACTTGAATTGTTCTATTTGGGTTCTCCACTGCTCTGACCATTAAATAAGTCCAGCACTGTTTGTGTATAATCTTACATAGAAGAAAAGCAGAGGAGTAAAATGTCTTTTTTACTAATTCAGAGATCAGTCAAAACAGAGTGAGATTAGTGAAATACCTTTTCCACAATCATCTGTTACAAATTCAGATAAATAAGTATGAGCACCTACATCCCTGTGAACGTGCATGCTAGGGAGATACTTAATTGGCCAACAGCATGTTGTGTCCGTTTGTATGTGAAACACAGTATGTGTGTGTATATATATACATATGTATAGGTATATATACTGCTGAAGGAGCTTAGATAGTGTTAATTATATATACAAAATAAAATTAAAATTTCTTTCACATAAATGTTTTGTGTTTTGATTCTGGGTGAGTCTTAACACAAATAGAGGTGATCACGCAGATAGACATAGTCAAATTTTAAAAGTTGACAGAATGGTTCATGCATGTATGAGTTACCATATAATATAGAAATCTTTACTAAACTCTATTTTTTATGACCTACCTATGTATGCTGAATTACTGATGTGTAATCATTTTGCTGTTCCACAATAAATTGCTACCATAGCAACCTCATAGTACTGTGGAACAGCATCCTCCCAGATGTAAGCCAACAACATGTATTCAGTTACAAGCCAATGAAGATAATTTAATAAAAAGTTTGTAAATTCAGTAAAGTTCATCCATTTTTTAATTCACTTAGAAGTTGTCCTTACTGACTATTGCAGTACTAAAATTATATGTTGGTAAATTATGTTATGCCCTGTAGCTGTCTTTGTTCTTAGTATTTATTTAACATATAGAAGGCATTAATTATAATCCAGAAGTCCAGCTGAGAGCATCCCACTATGCAGGAAAAGGGAGATGCCATTTTTGGAACTGAGCAACAGTAATCTGAGAAGTGCTAAAAGGTATGGTTTTAGCATATCGGTTAAATATTGTTTTCTCACCTTCCCATATGCATTGTATTTCAGTTGTCAGTTTATTACCTTGCTGTGGATGTCTGTTAGAGTAAGAATTGAAGTCCGTGATTGTTCTTGAAAATGAAGCTTTCTCCATTCATGGAAGCTATTTTTTTCTCAAAAAATTGAGACTGGTGGTGGCAGACACCTTAGGCACAGCCACTTGAGCCATAATGCTGATCCAGAATATTTTTCATAGATGCCACAGACACTCTTCATGAATCTATAATTTGTCTACTTTTCAATTGCTTGACTACTCTGAGATCAGCATCTAATATGGAATGTGTGATACTTTTTGAAGAGAAAATACTTCTTTCACTGTCTTTTGGAAGAGACCCTAGGAGAAGGAGGTGGGATATTTTGAAACAGTTTTCTTGAAATGATTTGCATCTACAAATTTTACCAAATTTTCAATGAGTTCAGCTGCCATTTGTACAGACCTAAAGGAACTGGCTGTATTTACAAGTACTCAGTAACTCTTAAAAGCAATGAAATATGATGGCTACTTCATATTGCCACTTTCCAGTATCTTTATCAGAAAAGTTGAATAATGATCTCCCATAGGAGATGGTGATTCTAACACTCTGATTAACAGTTGAATTTAAAAATTTTACATAATTTACAGTATGTGCAACCATTGAAGATGCTCTAAATAAACAGTAACTATGTTAACATGTACGTTCCTGAATATTTTATACACAATATTTGAAAATCCATTACAAAATCGGTTATTTCTTCTAGGAGCATGTAGGTGTCCCTCTTAACGTAGGCATACAGCTTATCAAAATAAAGACCAAAATATACTCTGTATATTGAACTCTTAATGAGTTTGCCTTGTCTCTAACTTGGAGTCGAAATACAATTGTAGGATTCTTTAAAAAATATGTTCACTTCTACTTTGAATCTGTTGTGGTAAGGAAAATACAGATATAAACTTTTCTCATTCTTGTCTGATTTTATGCAAGTTACTCCTTCAATTTCCTTAAAATTGCAGGTACTTCAGACAAACTATGCTCATAACTTTTGATATCATATCCACACAAAGCAATCTTTTCACTTTGTATGTGAGATGTGACATGAGCAGGTCTCTAGAAGGATGAAGTTACAGAACAATACTAGTCAAATTAAGTAATCTTTCATTTCCATGGGTGTGATATAGGTGAGTGGGTGTTCCCTTGTGCTTCTCATGTTTCCTTCTGTTTATGAATTCTACTGTACATATGCTTGTCATTGCTCACAGGTTATTAATACCAAACCTATTTAGATGGTCTTTCCCACACATCCAATACCGAACTGAGATACCTCTATTTTTATTCTATGAAAATAAAGTCAGCAGAAAAATGTTCAGTGGTTACTAAACTGGCTGTGCCAAAATAATTGTAATCTTGTCAACACTTGTAATAATTTTCTACAAGCACTCCATTGTAATGCAGATAATGACATTATTTTTAAAATAACCATAATGGAGGTTGAAGGAGAAATGGCAAAATTTGGCATTATGCCATATATTCTTACACCTGTGTGCACTACACCTTGTGCCTGCTCTCCTAATTAGTTTGTCTTTATTTTCAAGTGTTTGTGGGAAGAGAGAAGTGAGGGTACATCTGCTAGAGGAACAGTAGGCTCAGAGTGGGAGTTATCATGCCCACACATACTGCTGCTGATCCTACTTCATCCCACTAACTGCTGTATTTTCATTATAAGCTTGGATTCTGTTTCCCTCTTTATTACAAGGATGTTACAGTTCTTTATTCTTTCCTGACAGCTGGCAACAGGTAATGCTGGCTGTTATTTTGTTCACTCTAGTCAAGCACATTCATTTCCAAGTATAACCATGTTTTGTTTGCTGTATTTTGTTCTTGGTGTGGTTGAATGCCATCCTTGGAAAGATGTGCATTGAGCTAGTATTGAATAAGTGGCTTGCCTTCGGCATTCATGAGTAAATTCTGTAGTTTTTGTTTCAAGCCTTTGACATGTCATCAAGTGTAAATCTATTCTAATGCCAAAATCCCTCTTGATGTCTGATGCCAATCAGTAGCTTTTCATCTTGAAAAAGGTAGTGAATAATTTGCCCTGTGGATATTACACAGATACCATATATGGCAAGAAGCAAAGAGAGGGGAATCCCATACCCATTTTTTAAATTCAAATAATCATGTTCAATCAGTTTGCTTTCCTAAATACCATTGGTAGTCTGGTACATTTTCTCGCTTTCAAGTGAATATTGAATACTTGTCTAATTTGCATATTTTCGATGTGTAGAAACAATATGCTCTTTCTGCTGCAGTATTTTATTTCATGAGCAGTAGCCAACATGCTGAAATATGTGAATTATATTACATTTGTTATTTTAATAGGAAGCTCAAATCTTTTCCCTCCTTCAGCTTCATTAGTGTTTTTTTTATTAAAAAAAAGAACGAAAAGGCATTTGCTATATAGGAAGGTCAACATTTTCTTTGTGAACACAGTTTGCACCCATGATTTTGAATTTCAATGAACTGTAAGCCCTAAGAGTGTTGAATTAAAGGCATAAAACACTGTAGTTCACTCAAGAGCTCAAAAGTATGTAATTTCTTTCCTTAGAAAGGAGGCCTACTGAAAACCTAATGAATGTATTTATATAGTTGAATGGCACTCATATAGTTTATACTCAGAAGAAAGAAGCAAGTAGAGCTTTGTATTTAACTCCTTTTCAGTCTGAAATATTACAAGATTTTAGGGTGTACGGGGACTATTGTGATTATTTAATCTGACCTCCTGTGTAATACAGGTCATAGTACTTTGCACAGTAATTCCTGCATCAGGGCAGATAAATTCTTCAGCTGTAGTGAACGTTTTGTACTGAGTTTGATTGGTTTAGGCTGCCACCTTATCCTAGATCTCGTATTAGTAATATTAGTAATACCAATACTGTGAGGTGTTTTCCTTATAATTTGTAATAATCTTGAACCTTTCACCCAAAGTTACTCAAAACAGCTTGCATGCTTTAAGTAAACTTTAAGATAACATTATTTTAAAATGACAAGTCATGTATATAATTTCCAATGTAGTTAAGCAGGAATAGAATTTGAACTCGTAATCTTTTGTTTTAACTAATAAATTGTAAAAACACTCATTAGCTGATTCACTAACCAGTGATGATTTTAGGCTGAAAAGGCTAATCATAATTATAGTAAGTTAATTTTGTCAGATTTAAGAATTACTTAAAATTACAGTGAACCCAAACTGATATTTAAAGATATTTGCTACGTCAGTATTGGGGCTCAAGTTCTCTTTCTAAAATCTTCAGGCATGCAGCATTACATACTGCTGTGCATGTACAGACTGCCTTCATGCATAAGAGATCCCAAAGAACTTTAACAATCATCCATGTATTATTTAATTGCAGCATTGTTTCGGGAATGAAATGCAATAGCTGTCCAAGCCCTTAACTAAAAGTTTATTTTCAAAAAATGTAAAAATTATTTTATCCACCTGTTAGCATTAAAGTAGGCAAAGATTAATTATTTATCAAGGGTAGGATTTTGCTAGATTAGGATTAATAGCTGACCTCTTCAAAAATGGACTCTAATACGCCTTGACAGCTGAACTTTAAATCTTCTATCTCATCTAAAAGATCCAATAGTAGGACAGATAATCTGACACCTAACTACTAAAAAGTAGCCAAATAACAATATTCCATTTTCCATTCAGTTTTCTTCCCTGTGGTAAATTGGTCACCTGCTTTCAGTTAATGTCAGGATATTGTCAGTGTTACAGTTTTGCTGTCTATAGAGACAAACTGAGATGGATTTAGCAATGGGGCAATGGCTATAGCATAAATGAAAAATACTGTGTTCTAAATCTGGTCTCTCCGGTAATAATTCAATGCTATAGTTTTATAGGAGGCAGTATGTAACACCTCTATTCACTGAAATATTTCACCATAATAGTATTTTTTAATGTTTGTAATGGTAGTTATAATGGTATAGTCAAGTAGGGACCAATGAGCCATAGAGACCTGTAAGTATACAAATACAGCAAGCAGATGTTCTTTGCTCTATCCAGACAGACACCTGGCAGAGAATAAACACATAACATGCAAGTAAAAAAAAATAAAGAAATTGACACCACCAAATGTCATATCAATGCCATTATTAATATTCTGCTGGAGGGAGAAATATTTATTTGGAGGGAGAGAAACTTAAAGGATAAGCTGAATTTAGACAAAACCAGGAAAAAAGCATTGAGCACAAGAAGATGATGGCAGTGGGACAACAGGGAAGATAACATAGACGTTAAGGGAAAATGAGGTAGGGACTAAGAAAGGGAGAAGGTTGGAACAAACTGCACAAGGCAGAGAAATACTGGCCAAACCTACAGGAAGTTTTCTTATTGTCTGAATCTCCCAACTTTGGCTGCTTCTGCATCTTTTCCTAGAATTTCAAGGTCTATCTAGGTCTGGCTAGTTTATACTGCCCTTTTTGTTCTCCCTTCTTGAGTCCTTGTGCTGTGGAATATACATGGACCTAGCAAAAACAGTCTCTGGTTTGGCTCCTTCTGCTAAAATCCAGGCTACTAATTTCTGGGGAAACCTTTTTTTTTTTTTTTTTTTGGTGAAGGGCTCTGCAACTCTGAATATATTTGTGGGTGTGGGTAGGAAGCATTACCTCATCTCTGCTTGGCTTGTAGTCACTAAAGTTCTCAATACACTGAAGAATTCAGTTTGGGCTCTGTACCCAAAAATATGTCTCTCATGTCTAGTGAAAGTAAAATAGAGGAATATCAACTGCACCGTGGATTGGACTGGTAACCCAGGGAGGAGGGGGAATGTTGCAAGAAATCATTTGTTCACTGCTGTGTTAAAATTATGGTTGAATCTTTGATCAAGGTTGTACCTAGCTTTCCATTCTTGTGGCAAGCTACTGAAAATGTAATAGCAAGGCAAATCTGGCATGAATCAAATTCCTTCAACTTAGTTCAGCCCTGTGAGTCAGGGATCCTTCATGCTATTAGTAACATGTTTAAAGTGGCTTTTCCATTTAGCCTGGTAAATTTTTCCCTACTATTTTCTTTCTGACAGAAAGGAATCTATTATGGAAATGTTCAACCACCCTTCCTCTGTGGCTACCTTCCGATTAGGATCTTTGCTTGTAACAACTTCTGTTTAAAAAGTATTTTGACTGTGGAAGGCTACTTCAGTGAACATGGACCTGCAACTTTTATACAACAGAACTCAAGTGTCTCAACAGTAGTTAAAATGCTAGATGATCTTAGCTTTACCATCCATTTTGCCAAAAACCAGAGTAAGTTAGGCTGGGCAGAAGTCTGGTTTTCTGTGGTTAGATTTCTGCCAGTGTCTTGCTGCAGATCATACAAGAGATCTCTATCACAGTACTGGAAAAACTGGAGTTTCTAAATCCTGTCTGAGTACCTTAGTTATTGGGCCATTCTCTATTGGAATAATTTACTGAATAGATTTATCGGAGAACAATTGTAGGTATGTGTGAGAAGTGAACAGGGTGATAGTGACTAGGATCTAAACAAGGAAAATAAATTACCTAAATGAAGGTGTCTGTGGCGAGCTAGAGGTGTAAGTAGTGAATGTAGGAAAAAGAGAACATCCAGAGGCAAGAGTTTTTGCAGTGGCAAGGTAGATTACGTACAGCAGGAGTTAGATTAAGAACGAACTATTAGATTTCCTTGGGCTGGAAGGTTTTTGTGACTATTTTACAATGTTAGATTATATTTAAATATATATTAATCTTCTAGTTCCCACCATCATATAAAATAATTTGATAAATAACAGTTAAGTAATTACTGATTTTTTAACTTATTTTTAACATTTCATCATCAAACAGATAGACTGACTTTTTTCAGTCCAAAGGTCGGATTTAAAATACGGATTACCACTTGTAATCAGGTTTGGGTTCTCAAAAGACCTCACCTTGCATTGCTAAGTGACTGTGGTGAAGCTGCATTCAATGAAACTGAGCGTGGACATAATCTGAAATCTGGATGTAAATGTTTTGTTTGGATTCTTTAGTTTTCCCCTGTACCACTGCAGGAAAAGGACATACGCTATGAAAGCCTGTGGTCTCCAGGAACACTGCTCTGCTGCTAAAAACAATTATAGGGAATGGTTGCTGGGCAATCAGCCGTCAAGTAAACTGAGATCCCTTAGCTTTCCCAGACTTATCTTGATTAATGATTCAGCTAGTCATAAAATACAGTGTATTTGTAATTTAGATAGAATACTTAATGTTTTTCAGGGGAAATAAAAAATGTGTCTCATCTGTAAAAGCCTTTCTTCTGGTTAAAATAGGCTGTAATTAATATTATAAACAAAATCAAATTGATATAAATCTCTAGTATGTTTTAATGGCAAACCCTTTTACGTTTACCATGACAAATAGTACAGAAAGTATCAAACTGGTCATCGTTTGCAGTTCTTTCAGTTGACACTTTATGAATTATTTTTTTTAGAAAGAGAAGTTACCTGCTTCTCCATTATTTCTTTTCAGCAATAGCAAGGTCTGATCCAACTTTGATTAGCATTCATAGGCGGCTTTCCATGTGCTTGCATAGCACAAGGATTGGGTCTGAGAGTCAAATGCTACTCAAAAAAGCCAAACTATCACGTTATAGGAAGTATTTCTCAAATTTCTTTTCTTCTTTGGTTTAGCCACATAGTAGCTAGGTACCATATTGTTAATAGCAAAATATGGGGCATTTTCTTTCAAACTGAGCAGAGACGTTCTTTCAAAATGAATAGTAATATGCCAAGGTAATGCTCTTGGTATTCCATCTGAACAAACGCAAAAGGCATAGCCAAAACTATCTTTACCAAGTTCTATAAATATACTAAAAGATAGAAGAATGGTGACCACATACATGAGACACAAATTGCCTTCAAAGTGTCCATGTAAATTTTCCTACAAAAATATGAAAGTGACATTCATTCACAATGTCAGAAGAATATTATTTTTATGCTTTGGCTCTACAGGCTTAACACATGCACTAACTTCTTTATGATTTGTTCTATCTTAGGGCTATTTTCAGTGTAATCTTTTTATGGGGCTATATTATGTATAAAAATATAGTTTTCTTGACATAAAACATATGTTCATAGGACCATAAAAATGCTCCTTCTTTTGGGTGTCCAGGACCATTAATAATGTCTAAATTATTAAAAGACAAAACATTTATTTCAAAGTTGGGAAAAGAGTTTCAACATTACCTCTTTTTTTAAATTATTCTTTCTTCTTAGAGACCAGTAACAAAGTTTAGCTAGTGCTTACCTTAGCTAGCTAAGTTTAGCTGGATGCATTCATACCATTGCAAGAATGCTGCACCTACATAATGCAAATAGAACAGGTATGTATGTGTCTCTGTGTGTGTGTATATATATAAGTACTCTTTTTATAACCTTCAAAAAAAAAGATTAGCTACCTTAAATCATTCGATTTTAGGTCTTTTATACACTTATGAGAATTTGCTTTTTATTTATCTACTTCTTTAAAGAATGTCAGACATTTTGCAAACACATTTTAAGACAAAGTCTTTCTTGTGAAATAATTGCAACTGAAGTGGACAATATACTGAAGAAAAATGAGAAAATGAGAAATTACAAAAATCAAGTAGGCAATGATTTCCGTATATTTCTTAATAAACTTTTTCCACAGCTAAGTACTATGTTATCACTTATAAGTTAAAAATCCTTAATGATTAATTCATTCCATCCTATACAGAGGATAGATATTTATTGCACATCTTAAAAAAACAACATATTTCATTTATTGAGTTTATAACAAGCTTCAGAACAGGCAGTAGTAGAACTACCCGATAGCTTTGAGACAGGTAGTAGTAGTGTTGAGTTTGAAGATCAGAGAAGAGCAATTCCTTTTTGTCACAAATGAAGTTCTGCCTTTGATTTTCCATTGTATAACACTGAGGACCAGAAGAAATACACATTAATATTATAGTTGCCCCATAATTTCATATAAAGAGTTTTTCATTTGACGTGCATCAAAGAAAATCTATTGCTACCTTAGGAATCAAATTCTTCTTTAATGTTTTCACTTTTCTCCATTATTAACCAAAGCAGTTGGCCAAGATCGTTCCAGCTAAGAGGAAAAGTCGGTAACGAATTCAGGAGTTTCTCAGTAATCTTGTTTAATTGATAACAAAATGACACAGTATCTTCTTTAATTCTGCTTTTCAGAGGGAAAAAAAGAAACTGTGCCTTCTTTATAAATAAATTGGGTTTGGTTTGCATCAAAGGAACACCTGAATTCTTTGCTTTTCTTACTTCCTGAGGCACCAGATCAAGACCACTTGGATATCTACCTGCTTATACTGAAAAGGGGAGTGTTATTTAAGGACTATTTAATTAATACTTTTTTCAATGAACATGAACTAAGGAACAGGCAACAAAAGCTCTGCTGAGCTATATCAGAGTTAATGATTGTGTGCTTATCTTCAAGAAATTGCAGAGAAATAAAAATTATTATTCTTTAGCTTTTGAGTCAAAGCGGTGCAGCTGCAGAACCTGTTTCATCCTGTCTTAATGATTCTTCCATTCCACATCCTAGAAATAAGACTTGCCCTAACATGTGCTGTTAGGAGGCTTTTCCTCTGCTTCTGCTAGCTGGTTTGAGATTCATGGCCTCAGAGTTCCTACCTCGGTTCCTGCCAGAAGCGTATGAGTCTCCCTCACTATGAGACCCTCTGTCACTGGAAGATCTGGCCTTAATGACACTTTCGTTGGCATGTTGCACAAAAGATGGTTCCCTGAGCGGGCAATGACTGCAAGCAGAAGTACCGGTAGCCTCTCCTCCCATCAGCTGCGGTTTTTGCGAGAGCTGGCCGCTTGTATAAGGGCTTAACAACTTTTTCCAGTTTTGTTTGTCAACATGCAGTATATAATATGTGAATTTAGTAAAAGAAATTTTAAGCAAAAGGGGCTGCAGGTTGGTTTTTAAAGTGTATTTCTTTGTATATAGAGTTCAGTGTAGTGAGAATGATAAATATTTTCAAATAGTTTGTATTTTATTTTTACAATAACAGTTTATCAACAAAGAGAAAGCATACCATAAATTAAACTACATATACACTACTAAAATTCTCTGCTTGCAGAGCTTTCATCTAGTTTGTCTTCTCAAAAATGTCTTGAAATTCTGCAAATAAAACAACATTCTTTAACAAGAATTAAATCATAACTGGCAAAGAAAATTATTTTAAATAGTACCATTCATGTTTGCAGTCTTAGAGAAATGGTATCTGAAACTGGTTTCTTAAACAGAAAGCATTTTCTGCACTCTGTAGTGTGAAAATGCAACAACTAAAATAATTATTTGATTTTATACACTGGACAGTAAATAATCTGTAGCTGTATTTCTACTGTGTTCTTCAAATTTCCTGCTAGTTATTTGGATTATGTCCGTCTTTTTTTCTCATGTGTTATACTTCAAAGTGAAGAACAAGTAAATGAAACTGAGTCCTTTCCTTGAACATAAACTAGTAGTATTGTTCTTTTCTGTTGCTCAATATGAGAAATGAATAACTTCCTTCTACCATTAAGGTGACTTTCAACTAATTGCTTGGCAGAAATTTATGTGCAGGGTGAAGGCCACAAGCTAGCTTTGTGTCATACAGGTTAAATAATTCCCGGAAAAATAGGGGAAGTACTGCCAAAAAGGCAAATATAATCTTGATTTCCTGATTTATTTTCTGTATTTATAAAAACTATATTTTAATACATGCACACAGCAAATATTAAATTGGACAAAATAATAATAAAGTCATTTTGATTAGCAACAGGGAGACAGTATTATCACTTCTGTTGTTTGGTATTTTATTTTAGAGGGACAAATTAGGTGAGCATTTCATCCACTTAAATAAGTTTATGTCTCCTTTGAATGAGACAGATATCTTAATTTCATTTTTCTTTGTGTCGTTTCCAATTCCTTTTATTTCCATGTTTTTTTCTTGTTAGAACAAAATGAAAAAATAACTTTATGAAGTAGCCTAACTAACTGATGGACTTCAGTTTCATTCCATTTGCTTGCTTTGGTTTTTTGTGCAATGGAATAAATCTCTTTTCTCTGTTCAAATTTCTGTGCAAGATGCATCGCAAGAAAAATCTTCCAATATATCCTAAGAGTAGTTCTCTTGTTCACCTTGAAAGAAAACAAATCAGTAGGAGGCTAGTCCAGAAAACTTGAGCTCTCCGTTCAGCTTCCTAATAAAGCTTCTTCAGACCCTCAACCTGTTTCTGTGTCTGATTGCCTTAGAATATAGTGTTCTTTCTGTTGGTCTCGCCTCAAGTCAGCAGGTAGAATCTAGATTAAAAAAAAAAGGCATGAAATACCCAAAAAAACATAAGAACATTCATCAGTGAGAGAGACTAATAAACCTCCTCCTCTTGCCTGATTAAAAAAAGACACAAATGCTATGTCAGTGGTATTCTTCAGCAGTCTTCAGTGAGTAAAGACCTGGAAATTAGCTGCTCAAAGTAACTCCGGTTGTATGTAGAAACATTCTGTTTGGTTTGCATTTCTATTTCATCCCCAAATTAATGTAACATGAAAGAACCATATGAAAAACAAATGACAATTCATTTCATTCTAGTAACTTATTTTCCATTTGAAAAAGATTGGTAAGAGTAAGGAAAAAAATCGTGAGTGATTACATGTAGAGAAAGAAATACCTCAGGAATAAATGGTACATAAAGGGAACTATTGAAAGATTCATATCTTACAAAATATACTAATGTGGGTGAGGGTAAAAAAGAGTAAAGGATAGTTCAGGAATTTCCGTGTCATTTTCCAAAGTGTATTTTCAGCTTTCAGGCTAAGATACTCCATCCTGCAGACAGGAGTTTTGTCTTACTGCCTGTTGTTTAGGCTATAAAGTATGACAGTGTGTCCTTTTTGGCTGAAAGAGGCAAAAGAAGGAAAACTTTTAGTTCTTTTCCTTGTTAACATTCTGAGGATATATTTTTAACAGAAAATGTGTTTTCTTGATTCAGTATCAGTTTTTTTATGTCATAAAATATGGAAATGTACAGATGCCATTTTGATGGTGGAGACCCAACTAAGCAGCCCATGGTACTATGTGCCAGTCCATAAAGGAGAAGCTTGGAAGAAAAGGTCATTGTCAATTTGTTTAAAAGAGATGAACAACTTTCTCTCCAAAGCTTGCCTCTTTTCCTGAACATTCACAGGGAAGTAACCTTCAATACATTTATGCACAGCAGTCATCTTCCCAACTAGTTCCACATCCTAAAAATAAATAAGTAATTTAATAAGTTCATTAGTGATAACAGATAAATTTGCAATTGAAGTATAAAATGCTTCAAAAATGCTTTACGTTCAATTCTGAGCTAGGGAAAAGCCATGGGTGCCGATTTCACCCTTTTTTTTTATGACTGGTGCTTATTTTCCCTTTTTACCTCTTCATGGTAGTTTTACTCTTCTTACCTAAAAGCCCAATATCTCCAGATTTTTTTTCTATTTTCAGATGTCCTGTGAAGGTGGATTTTCTTGGGGAAAGAGGCAGTTCTGTTTGAACTGTCAGACTTCATCTTTCCTGTCACATCCTATAGATACTTGTCGATACGTCAAAATAGACCTTGTGGTCCCAACATGGCACTGACATCACCAAGCATAGCTCCTCATCTTGTAGATCTCGTTGAGTTTAGTCGGTGGCTTTCTTCTGAAATCAATGATGATTTTCATTAAGGGTGTAAGGTTTTTAAATCTATTTTGAAGTGATTGATGCGTACTAAAAATGGTAGAAGTGTAAAGGAGCAAGAGTTATAGCCGTCACTGATTAGTAAGTCACTGACTTTGAAAATGCAGAGTGCGTAAGTTGAAGATTACTGTGTAGTTGTTTGCTGTTAATAGGAATATACAAGTCTTGCAGCATATTTACTATGCTTTTTTTCTTTCCTTCAATTTCTTGTGACTTGTATGTGAATGTAGTTTGGGAATGGGAGGTTTAACAAAATACAGTATCAACTAATTTAGAAGAATGAAATGTATAGTACATTATTTGGGGAGGTTTTTTGGCTGGCTAAGCAATAACGGAGCATTTTTTTTTTTGGAGTTATCTGGATTCTCTGTAAGTTCTGCTATCCTTAACACGCTGGAGAAAAAGGAAAGATAATGACCCAAGATAAACACGTGAAAACTTTCTCAGGTTAGAAGCTCCAGCATTTGGCAGTGCATGCCCTACTTAGCAATGTCTCACTGTGTATGTGATAAGATTGTTTTAGGCTCTTCATGACTCACTACTCACTTTTTCAAAGCTCCAGATATTTATGTTATACCAAGAGGGAGGAAAAGTCCTGCATAATTAGCTCTGTTTACTTGATTAATAATTTTACTTACATACTAAGTGAAAAGTTCTGTTTACTTTGATTAATAATTTTACCTGTTTACTAAATGAAAGTGTTTTCTCTTAGGTGACATAGCTAGAGCAAAATATTTCCTTTTTCATGTCCCATTTATTTAACTTCTATTAAAAAGGATGTTCTTTTTCCAGCAACCACTCCATCTCTTACTTTTTTCAGTTCCTAATGAGAAAATACTGCATAATACTGGAGTCTATAAGCTGACTAGCGTAACTTATTTTGCTAAAAATAGTTGGAATGTCTTACCTGGACTCAACTATTTAGCAAGAGTTGTGCCAAAGTTTATAAGGAAGTTCAGGGCTGGAATGCAAAGCAGGAAGGTGGAGGATGAACTGGATTTCTAATACTAATATTTAGTTGGAAGGTTAACTTTTTTTAACCCGATATTTGTATAGTACCTGGCAGTTATTTTTAAAGTGACAGATTTTTGGCAACTACCTGATGTTTCTGAGAGTTATAACATGTAATAGTAACAGAGAAGGAATGATTCTTTCAGAAGTAGGATCTTCTAATAAACTCAAATAAAATAAACAAGCTATTTGCTTCAGTAAAACTAGTTTAGATTCCAAAATCAGGCTCTCAGTTACTATGTGGTACTCATGAAAATATTCTTCTTTTTTGTTTTTATTACACTTGAAGTGATATATTCTTGAATGGAATCCAATCCTTCCGGCAGAAGTGTTTTCCTAGTATACTTTTGGGTGCAAGTTGTATTTTGCCAGAGTAACTCATCTAGCTTGTAATAATAAATGGCTTCATAGAATTTACAGAGCTACCTTTAAAAATAGAAAAATTAAGTCTTGGCATAACCCAAGCAGCTTTTAGAATTGCAAAGAGAATATAAATATGTGCTGTAATTCTCACAGAGTTTGGCTGAGTTGAACTATATGTGCACGTTAGGTTACATAGACATTTAGAATTTTAGATTTGCTTATAAAGTAGGAAACGAATGCATCATCCAAAATGTATTGTGCTCTATAATTGTGCTGTGGTTAGTTCACATTAAGTTTCAATTAGACAAGAATGTGACAGGACCATTTAATTAGTCAATAAATATCTGTCGCGGGAAGTTGACAACCTGGAAAGTAGTCTGCTTTGGCGGTTGTTATCCAGCACAAGTTCTGTCAGGCAGGATGTGTCATTAGATGTTGTGCAAGACCTCACCTTAAACTGGAACACTTAAGAGCAAATGATTTTAACTTTGATTCTCATTCTGCTGTTAACGATATGTTGACAAGAAGAGTGGAATTTTTTAACAAGAAAAAATAAAATTCTAAAAGTCTTAAGTAACAAGCAGCCTGTGTTATCTATGTCATATTACGTAACGTATCAAATTGTCTTTTTCCCCTACGTATGATGTGTGATATGCTTAAGACTTAATCACCCAAAGTAGTTAAGTAGAAATTAATTAAAAGTGTGTAATGATGTGTTTCTTGGAAATAAATGGTGTGATTAAAAATCCAACTTTAATAACACAATGGCTTTTAAAAGTTTTTCATTCATTTTCCTTATTATTTTTTTAATTAAAGATACTGTTTTTTAAAACTACATTGCAGTAGTTTAGATAATTACATTTTCCTTCTGAAAAAGTATTAGTGCCCACCTATTTCCCATCCTGCATGTACATAATTACAGGCATATGGAGTAAAGTTAGAAACACACGACCTCTTCAGCAGTAAGGATTTTAATAATAGATCTTGATTCTTAAATCTGTGCTTTCTCAGTTCATAAGTAGTGGGAACTCCCCTAGGTAAAATTTTTAAAAATAAGCATTGACTGTAACTGTCTTTTCCTTTTTTGTTTATGTTTGTTGAAGAGCTACCCTGGTATCTGTTTAAAGACACATGCTATAACAGTGGTATTTAAAGTTGAAATATATTGTCATTGTGCTTTGCGGTTTTTCAATGATAAGTTATAGTTGTGGTTTTGCTTTTTGCGTTTTTTACATGAGTGGAGATGCCTTCGCCTCACGGGCTTTGCATGCAATGTATTGAACCTTTTGCAAACGCACTTTCAAAGTGTTGATCTCTAGTGGGGATTTTTTGCCTGGGTTGCCATATTCTTCTTAGGTAAGCAGTCTTATGACTTCAGGACGTGGACCACGTATGTTGTGAGACACCTTGGAGAGGTGCTGGTGGTATTCAGGAGAAGCGTGACTGCTCTGGGGGTGAGATGCACTGAGCTTTAACAAGTGCTAGAAAACGTTCATCTGGTTAGAGCTGTCTAAAGCCAAGGGCAGCAGTCCTCAGAGTCATCAGTGACTGGAACTACAATACATCTCTGACTCTGCATCAAGTCTACCTGTTCTGGAAGAGGCCATTGCCATGGCCATAGCTGTATGGGACTAACTACCCATTTACTCTTCTCGCCAGTAATTGTGGCTGTTACTGGTCCTGGAATGGAAGGAAGAAAGGCAGCAGAGGAGGAAGAGGCAAGGCTGAATTTGCTCAAAACTCTCCATTATTTATGGAATTGCTCTGCCTATTAGGATTTTGAACTCGGGAAACACATGCATCCTTTACTGGTGTGATCTTTTTTTTTCCCCTGATAAATAAGGACATGGCAGCTACTTCACCCTCTGCTCCTCATCAGACCCCCTGTGCAGAAGCTGAGGAATAGAAGAGGACACAAGGAAATAGTTGGCTGTTTTCCTTCTGTGCCTTGAAGGATATTTTAAGCAGGGTGTAGCATCAAGTGGGATGAAACAGCAACATGTTTATAAAGGGGGTTTTGGAGGACTAAGAAAAGATTAGTGAATGGGGATGTGTTGGAATGAAATTTCTACATACAGAATTCAGCATTACAGTGAAAAGAGTCATCAGTGTTCTCAGTGGAAGTATTAACTTAGAGCTAAAGAAACTATCATGAAGCATAAGGAGAAACAGTTAGATAATTAGAAATAAAAAGCTGAGACCTAGACTAGTAGCAGTGAAGTGTTCCTCATGGAAGCTCCATGCAGAAGATTCATTTCTTTTACATCTCTGAACAAAACATGACAAATATTGTGCACCAGAAATCAAGAAAAAAAAAACATCAGTTGTCAGCTGCACGTGGAGAAAATCCTTTCCTGCATTTATTCTTGCAGATGAAATCCAGAGTTAGTTCAGGAGACTGTTTCAAGACTTTTCTAGATTTCTATAGATTTCTAGATTTGCTATAGTAAAATCTAGTTCTTGCTTCTAATGAAATTGGCAGCCAACTTCCTCATAGAAAACACATTATCCCACAAATGAACATGGGATTAGCCCACTGATAAGTAACACCAAGGTATTTCTTTAGTCCTCCCTGCCCTTTGCTGAGTATGGATCAGAAGACCTGACAAAAGGAAAGGTATTCTCCTGGTAACAGTCACTTCCACTCATGTTACAGAAAACTCAGAAGAGCAATACACCTACTTTCCTAGCAATAAGGTCTTTTTAAAAGACTCATGCAATTTTCCCTGCAATATTGACAATTCTAGCTAAATTAGTTAATATCCTGCCCATATTTTTTTCCACATCCTTGTCCTTCTACCAGTGAGAGACTTTTCTACATTTAAAGTTTAAATATTCCCTTGCCGTGATATATAACTGCATCTGTCTGACTTGTTACTTGATGCCTAAATGTCAGCTGAAGCTATTTATAAGGAATCCAAATATAAGTGTTATCCTGTTCATATTATACAAGATTTTCCTTGTCTAGTAACCAGCATCTTTGGCAAGAACGAAGAAGAGTTAAACCAAATCTCAAATTCTTTCTATTCCAAGAGATCTGTATGGCTGCTACACTGAATCCTCTACATAATTTTTCCTAAATCACCATGACCATATCCAAATTTAGCCTATTGTGGTGTAGAATTTATATGTAAAGTTAACTAACCCAAAACTGTCATTCTCACCATTTTAACATTTACTACTCCATTGGATTTAGACATATTTATTATTGTACGTGTTGCAAAGTACCTGTGTTTCTTAAGATAAAAAAAAGTCAGGTTCTCAATGTTTTTCACAACCCACTTTTTCCTGTTTGATTCTGTTGCCCAGTGGGTTTGTAATTCTTTTTCTTTTTTTCCAAGGTGGCAGCATTGGCAGTAGTTCTTTATCATCCTTTCCCCGGAGTTTGAGAATATTTTTTCTAGGCTATTCTGTAATTGTTTAACCAAATAAAGTAATGCTTGAATATATTGCTAATCAATAGCTTCTCATCACTTATGGGTTAATCCAGTTTGGTGCTAGATCTTCCCTTCTTAGGGAAAACCCACCAGAAGAGGTAGTGCAGAAGAGAAGCGAGAGCTGACAAGGAAGTACATGAACCTGACCTTCAAATATTTCAAAGTAGTCACTCCCTTGGATGGGAACAGTTCAGAGG